>NC_141878.1:606942770-607258331 GCF_056163025.1 Triticum urartu
TTGAACAAGTTGAAAACTTCACGGATTCGAAATGGATCCATTGTTTGTTGACAATCGATCAAGGACAAGTGTATCTACATCTATACCAATATATAAAGACCCAAAGAGGCACATCCAATTAATCTCGGCATCAAACCATGTCAATCCAACGACCTAGATTACTATAATGGTAAAGTGGCGATTCCATATTTGTCACTCGTTGCGGCAAATTGCCGCCAAATCGCACAAAGGGAAGCCAGCGAATGATCTTAATGGGCCTATACCCATTCAGCGGTAGCACGTGTATATAGAGTTCCCGTTTTCGGAACCCTTTTTTGCTGGTTTTGTCTTTTTAGTTTTATTTTCAGATTTTTTTTTTTGAAAATTGTTTCGATTTTTTAAAATCCGTATTTATAATTTTACTTACACTATCATACTTGAACTATCATAGGGGCCTTGTGAAGGCTTGCACTATCATACTTGAGGTTGTGGCCTCACACGGTCTCTGGATCTGACACTCTTTCTTTGACGTGGCCGGATCGCTCAATGATATCAACGTGCTTCAACGCTCGCTGGTGTTTGCAAGGCTTGCCGAAGGCAACTGTCCACCGGTGAATGTTTGAAAGTGCGTTATATCGACTAGAGGGGGGATGAATAGGCGATTTTTATGAAATTCTTCACTGAGGAATTTGCCGGTGAGGAAATTCCTTAGCGAAGAACTACTAGCAGCGGAATAAGTACTCAAAAGTAAACATAACAGAATACAAGCATAGTCATCATGATGAAATGAAGACAGGCACAGAGTATAGGAAGCGTAATCACAGGATAACACAGGATGAAGACAAACAGACTGAAGAAATTGAATTGAGGAAATTGAGAAAGTCTTCAGTCAAAGTCTTTAAACACAGATATGAACAAACACACAACACAGTTATGAGGAAATGAAAGAGTTGAGAAAATAGAACCAGTAAGCTTGGTGAAGACAATGATTTGGTAGACCAGTTCCAACTACTGTCTCAGTTGTACGTCTGGTTGGAGCGGCTGAGTATTTAAACTCGAGGACACATAGTCCCGGACACCCAGTCCTGAACACGCAGCTCAGGACACCCAGTCCTCACCGTATTCTCCTTGAACTAAGGTCACACAGACCTCATCCAATCACTCGTGGTAAGTCTTCAGGCGACTTCCAAACCTTCACAAACTTGGTCACTCGGCGATCCACAATTCCTCTTGGATGCTCTAGACCATGACGTCTAACCGTCTGGAAGAAGCACAGTCTTCAAAGGTAACAAGCATCGGATCCACTCAGGATCAATCTGTTCAGTGATGCTCAATCACTTGAGGTTTGTAGGTGTTTGGGTTTTGGGTTTTTGGTTTTTTCTCACTTGATGATTTTCGCTCAAAGTCCTCAGAGGATGGGTTGCTCTCAAATGACAAGTGCCAGTTTCTCTCAGAGCAGCCAACCAGCTAGTGGTTGTAGGGGGGCGGCTATTTATAGCCTAGGGAGCAGCCCGACATGATAAGACATAAATGCCCTTCAATGATATGACCGTTAGGTGGATAGATATTTTGGGACAGCTGGCGCATAGCACAGCAACGGTCGGAATTTTGAGTAGCAAAATCCTCAGGGCTATCATGTTCCTCACTGTGTAGGCAATCCGCACTGGCGAATTCCTAACTCCTCAGTCAGGACAATTTCCTCAGAGACCAGAAGAACTTCGTCTCTGTCACTGAAGAAATTGACTGAACTGTATGAGATTTCCAATGGCTTCACTCGAAGGGATTGGTAGGTGTAGGATTTTGAGTTGAGCATCACATGGAAATTTTTCCTTAGTATTTCCTCGACCCCCTTTAATAATACGGTGTTTTCTATGACTCAAGAAAGAGAAAAACAAAACTATGAAAACGAAAGTCTGCAAGCTTTATATTCCTCGCATGAATATCAAGTCTTCACGGACACACCAATTTCTTCACTTTCAAAGTCTTCATGAAAGTCTTCAGAAATACCAAAATCTTCAGTCGAAGATATTCATTTTTAGGGGTCGACTTTTTCTGTAAATATCAAACTCCCCATAGACTTATAGACCTGTGTACACTCACAAACGCATTAGTCCCTTAACCTATAAGTCTTCAATACACCAAAATCACTAAGAGGCACTAGATGCACTTACAATGTTAACATCAACGGCCACAACTACAACAAATGATACTATCTAACTGACGTATCTATCCTCAATGGACCACTATTGTGAAGACGATCTCCAACCCTGTCGGAGAGAAGAGGAAGAGATTTGTCCAAGAGCAAGAGAGTGCTATGAAGGATGTCGAGCATGCCTTTGGTGTTCTGCAATCTCGATGGAGCATCATTCGGTGTCCTGCTAGAACTTGGAGCACCAAAAAATTATGAGAGATGATGACTGCTTGTGTGATCATGCGCAATATGGTCATAGATAATAAGCGGAAGCATGCAATAAATAGTATGAGAAAAACTTGTAGATGACAAGATCCTCATAAACATGTCATAAACTCTAGAATTTTCTGTTTGCTTGTATCTAGATCATACATTGCAAGCGTGTGCTGGCATCTATTTTACATCCCATGTTTCACAGATCCCACTTGAAGTATTTAAGGATATTAAATTATGCACAAACACGAAACAGAGATACACATCATATTTCTGTATAATGTTTGAAGCACGTCAAAAATTATTATACCATGTTTGAACAATGAATATTTCAACCGTACATAAGAGAACGACACAACATAATTTCCTTTGATTACGTATACTAACTAAATTAACAAATATACAAAAATAATGTTTTATATTACATTTTAATAAATTAAATTAAAGTGTAAAAGTTTGGTATAAACTTTTAATGAGCCCCAAAAATATATGTAATTTCGCGTTGGTTTGGTGGCATCGATTCGTTGGTTCGGCTAGGGTTTAGGGTTCGGAGCAATGCGTGTCCCTGTTAGGTCTATGCTATGACATCTCAATCTAGTCGGCATCATCATCGATTCATATCTATTACATGTCGCACATAGATAGATATATATAGGGACGATGATAGGTCACGCCACGGATAAATGCATACGTGTGTGTTTCTCACTAATCGTTGTTGCCACGTCTTTTGTTTATGACCGTTAAACATAAGTAGACATGGACACCATCAGTTAAACACCCACCCACTTTAGATGGGCACTAAGTGAAATAATCATGGTTTAGTATTTTGCTGTGAAGATGCCTAGTGATAGGATTTAGTTGGGTAGAAAGAATTTGACGGGATTCATGCCGATACACTAGGAGTAGTAGTTAAGGGAATTTTGCTCAAGAACTGACGAAGAAGGTACAACAATTTGACGGGATCCATGACGATAGACGCCGGAGCCCGAAACAAATTAACGGCAACCAATGATCATTTTCTCCATCTTATAAATATATATGTTCTAAAAAATCTGTTGTAGTTGACAAGTTGTGCTCTTCTTTGGAGTTTCAAAGTGTATCTCTTTCTCCTATTATATCGATTTGAGAGTGGTTTATATAGGCCTTTTCCACAAGTACTCGTGCTTGACACATGTTCGATCGGTACAACTTTCCAGGCGCTAACACCCGTCGCTCCAAAACATGTGCTCACGTGCGACGACCCCGCGCCATCCGCAAGTACGATATGTATTTGCACTTTTTGTTCTCCCTGTATTCCTAGCACTGCACTTGCATATATGAGAGTTAGTAAATGATGGCACAAATTATGAAGTAAAGCTGAACGCCCAGAATTTAGGGTGCATTTGGACCCCCAGAGCCAAAACACCCCTCCCCATGAGATGGAGCTGCTGAGCTGGCCTTGGTCACAGCCGAAAAAGACTTTGAGAAGAAAAGAGGAGGAGAAAGCTCTTTCCTTTGGGTGCTCAATCTACTCATCATCGATACCATCCCTCAATCTAATCTTCTTTTCTTTCCCTGATTAGGGATGATGATGATGCATAGTAACGGCGGATGCATACCCGTCTTCTCACTCATTCGTTCCACCTAGGTGCTAACACATAGCATGCACTAGTACAGATGACACTGTCAATTAAGCATCCACGCACTAACCTAGACAAGACCAATTTCGCCCCTAAACTACACTTTGTCCCCAGGTTTGCATTACAACCTTCAGGCCTCCTTTTGTTCATAGGATTTCTATCGAAATTTTGTAGGAAATAAAATCCTTTGAAGAACTTTGATTTTGCCCATTCAAATTACAACCCCAAGCTCCGAAAGCCTTCTGATCAATTTTTTTTAACGATTTGGCTGCTTCTAAACACACGCACGCACACACACATCCACATTTTCATGCCAACTCATCACACAAGACAACCATTGTATCATCGATAAACTACCTGGACCTGGAGGCAGCTTCAGCCAATCAATCACTCATATATATTAATCCCTAAATTGTCTCGAAAAAAAATATATTAATCCCTAAAATATATCTGCAACCATCTCCAACATGTCGTGGAGATGCCATCGGCTAGTGCAATGAGAGCTAGGGCAGAGAAGCAGCAGCAGCTGCCGGTGAGCGTATGACCGGAGCAGTAGCTTCAATGATGAAGCGTCTGTCGTTGATGGTAGGCTGGTAGAAAGAGGGGGCCATTATTGGGATGGCAAGAGGAAGACGAGGTCTATGGGCAGCCTGGGCACGGGCTTTAGCGTAAAAGCGGAGTTAAAACCAGTTTAAATCATGTATCGTGGACTATTTTTAGATTTCAGGGTTGTATTTTGAACCAAATCAAAATTTTGGGTTGTACGTTGAACCGATGATAATTTTAGAGGGGTAAAGTGGTGATTCCATATTTGTCACTCGTTGTGGCATATTACCGCCCGATCACACCAAGGGAAGCCGGTGAATGATCATAATGGGCCTACCCATTCAACGATAACATGTGTCTATATGATGTGTTTGGTTATCTGCATCGTTTTTAGGCGCTTTGCATACTTGTCCTAACTGGGCCTGGTTGAGCATATGCAGGCAAAAAAAAACGTATGCATGTTGATTAGTTGCATGCATCCCCTCTAGCCTGCATGTGCTGAAACGGAAAGGCCTGATGTTTGGTTGCAGACTTGTTTCAGGGGAAACACACGTCTGGTTGTTTTGTTACATCCAGGACAGTTGTGCGGTAACCTCCTCCTTGAAGTGGTGAGGTTACCAGAGGCACACATGAAGAAGTAACAACTAAACTAGAGTAACAAAACAAATTTAAGGACAAACACAAGTCTTAACCACACATAACAAGTTTTAAACCAACATAGTACGATAAGTCGTAAACGAAACCCAAGTATTGAAACAACAACCAACAAGGAACGGGCAACAGGAGCTCAGTCGATGACAGCGAAGGAGTAAACGATGCAGGCCCAACAGTGAATTAATGCGAGTAACCAAACAGGCCATTTTCTTCCCGCGTGGGCCTGGCTGAGGTATATGCGACCTGCCAAACGTGTTCATAGAGTTTTCGTTTTGGGAACTGTACTTTTTAGATAGTTTTCTTCTGTTTTTTGTTCTTTTCAGTTTTTTTCGTATTTTATTTCTAAAAATCGTTTGGATTTTAAAAATATTGTTATTTATATATTTTTTAAAAAGTTGAAAGTTGCAAGCGTTTATAAATTCTAATAGGTAATTAAAATTTATAAAAATCTTGTTTTTGAACGCATTTTTAGAAAAAAAATTAAAAATAAATAGTAAAGTTTTAGTTTTTTAAAAAAAAATTCACGTTTTCAAAACAATATATTAAAAACATTCAAATTTTATTTTTAAAAATGCAAAATCCCTAGTGAGAAAAATGGGTGGAAATTTGCTGGGCTGTTTTGTCCTTATTTGTTGTTTTAGCGGTAGGTAGGTAGGAGGAATTAGAATGGGCTCTCAAGCACAACAGTGGACCGATAGAGAAGAGATTTGGGCCCAACCCAACCCAACCCAAGCAAGGAAGGAAGGAAAGTCGTCGTCTTCTCCGCAGCAACCAACCCTATCCATCCATCTCTCTCTCTCACTCCGCAGGGCAGGTCACAGGAGCCGCCGGAGGGAGCGATGGAGACCTCCCTGCGGCTGCGCGGCGCCGACTCGACCTCCGGGCAGCAGCTGGGCCTCCGCATCCACGCCAAGCAGAAGCTGCCCCTCGCATACAACGCACTCCTCCAGGCAAACGCAAATCTTTCTTTCTTTCTTTCCTTCTTTCTTTACTCAACATGAATCAATCCTCCTCTCCTCCGGTGACCTGACTCCTGCCCCAACAATCAATCAAATCAATCAGGCTCACGCGGAGATCGACACCGCCACCCGGAAGCCCAGCCTCCTCGCCATCCTCGCAAGGCACTTCTTCCCACAGGCGACTACCTACTCTCCTCTGCATTTCTTTTCTTTCCTTCTCTTGGAACCAATCCAATGACTAATTTGCTGTGATTCGTCTCTGCTCTCCTCCATTAACCAACCAGCTGTCGGCCAACGTCGGGGCCGGGGTCCAGCTGGAGAAGGGCAACATCTTCAGGTACACCCTCCGGGGGAAGAAAGCTGTCTCCTTCACCCACGACGGCCTCCTCGGCCTCAACATCAAGGGCCGCCTCCTCGCCGACAAAAACTTCAAGCCGGTACCCCTCAGCTTCTTCCTGAACCGCCCGCATTTCAGCATTTGCAGCATCACCATATTAGGAATTTTGTACCTGACTCAAACTTTTGCTGCTGCTCTCTTCCTGCCTGCCTGCAGAGGAGGAAGAGCGGCGCCATCGAGCTCGCCTGGACCATACTCGACTTCAGAAGGGGCCAGGACGTCAGGATCAAGGCCGGATACGAGCTATACCGCAAGGTACGCCGCCACAGGGCACACATTTGTACTGTTGGTTAAGCCGACTTGTTCCCTTCGTGCAATGCCTGTCCCATTGCCGTCGATTATGCATGTCTCTACAGAATTATAACATGCTAAATTCTATTGCAAACGTATTGTTCTGACATGGTCTGCTGGGATTCATTTGCTGCTTCTCTTTCGATTGCTCCCATTAAGATCACCACCACTTGTGCCTGAATTTCTGTCAGTCAGCAGCAACATACCCTGCTACCTGCACTAAATATTGTATATGCCTGTGCAGTGCAAAAAGTAGATGCCAGTTTCTCCTTCCTAAAGCAAAAAAAAGTACCTGCACTAAATATTGTACTATATGCCTGAATTTCAGAGCACCACACACCTGTTACTCTTACCACTCTGTAGCTGAACAAACCTTAGAAGATATCAGCACAACACTAAATATTGTATGTCTATGCAAATGCAGTGGGAAAGTGCATGCCAGTTTCTTTCTCGTAAAGCGAAAAGCTTCAGAGCAGCACACACTTGACACTTGCTCCTCACCAGTCACATTCGCTCAAGAAACCTTACCACATATCAGTGATTCTTGTACAATATCATTATCAGCACATTGGCCTGTTTCTCTTTCGTAAAGCAAAAAAGTTCAGAATAACTTGATGTGCCTTTAATATCTCCCGGTGTCTCCCCCTCGCGCCTTGTTAGTTCTTGTACAAGTATTTTCCAGAAACAGACTCATGTTGAAATACATGGTTCCATCCCCTTCCTTTTTCGCCGTATATTATTGCTGATGCACTTCTTAACTGTATAATCTGATGAGCATTTCTTCTGCACACCTTATACCACAATTAATTGGATCAATTTAGTGCAAAACATTGCGTTTTCCTTTCGTTCACTGCCGACCAAAACATTACCAAGCAAGGTTAAATTTATCTTTCCTACCTGGCTGTAGTTTTCATAAATATGGTAAAGTGCGTTCCAGCTTTGGTTCCGTAAAGCAAAAGGGTTCAGAGCAGCACACTGACACACTTGTTCCTCACCGGTCACATTCGCTGACAAATCTTAGGAAATTGCTATGCATCTCCTTTTTGCATGTTCACATAACGCAATGTCTGGAATGCATCCCCTGTTAGTTGTGCAAATACTATTCACCAGAATCAGGCTAATCCCACTCCCTTTTGGCCATCTATTTTGCAAATGTACTAATTGATAATAAACTGTGTATGTGTAAGCTGATGAATATTTCTTCTACATATCTTGTAGTACCAAAATTAGTTGGATCATTAATTCTGTTTCTACCTGGTTCTAGTTTCATAAATCTGAAAACGTGTTTGTGATTGCAGATGCCTTATTTCCAGCTGAGGGAGAACAACTGGACGCTTAATGGTTACATGGACGGGAAATGGGATGTCAGATTCGATATGTGATCGGCTAGGTCTCTGGTGATCAGTTAGCGCCGTAGTTGTGTTGTCCCTCCTTTAGGGGCCACCATTTCATTTCATTCCATTGTATTGCACCGGAAAGATGCCATTCACCAGCAAGCACCAGTTCTATGGAGAAAGCCGTATGTAGAATTAGAAACTTAGACATTTCATTGATGGAATTGAGTCTGGAAATTCAGGATTCAGTTGTGCCTTTGTGTAGCGCTGATGAGATTATTGGTTGTATGAAGGCATGCAAATGTCTATGAATGCGAATAAGAAGAATGTACAAGGTGAAGTGCATGTAAGAAAAACACAAAATTATAAACTTGAGTGTTCCCAATGACCTTCACTCCACCTCGACATCTTTGGAGTCATCATACATATTCTTCTCCTTTATGGTCTGCAGCTGCTTCCACTTACAGCAACTCAGCCTTCCATGGAGGTTGAGATTTCCTTCTCCTTCTCAGGAGTAGGCAGTGAAGGTGACCTCGGCCGCCACTGGAACTGCAACAATCATTCATTCATTCATTCATTCAGTCATCAACAAAATAAAGGGCAGAGCATTGCAATGACAGAGCACCAAGAAGCATGGACCGAACCATCTTGCCAATGGAAGACCGGATTCGAATATTGTTTTCCATCTTTCCAATGAAGCACTTGAACGAATCTGAACAAAAGCCAGGCTCCAAAATCATTTCGGCTCCAATAACTAAACTGGATGGGAATCAGTCTAAATGTGCTTGGAACGAACTATACATGTAGCCAACTGTTTAGTTGTCCGTTCATCCAACTGTTTAGAGTTTCACTTGAGGGGTGTATATATGTTTCAACAGTTCAGGTTGAAGTAAGTAATTCATATACTTAAGCTATTCTGTACATGTCCAACAAGTGATATTGTAAACATCAAGAAATGGTGTGTTCAAAAAAGTCCTGATTATGTGGAGCAGTGAGTATAGCACAAAAAAAGCAGTACCTGTGGATGAGGAAAGCTCATTAGGCGCTTAAACTCACCATCGCCTTTTGTTAGTTGTGTGCACTTCTTCATGAATGAAACGAACTGTGTTCTATTTAAGTTTCTGTTCTTGGTGGATTGTTCAATGGTTATATATGGAATGAATTTGCATTGCGCAAACTAAACACGGCGTGCTCCCAATTCTGCATTAAATGCTAACGCCATGGTGATTCTACTCGATCTACTTGGTAGAGCCGCGATTCAACAAACCAATTGATTTACCTACACACCAGTATATTGCGTTCCTTCATTACCTGTCACCCATCGGGCCTTCTTCTTCTCCTCTTCCTTCCCTCTCTCCCGCGTCCCGTTCTTCCTCTCCTTCTCTTCCTACGCTACTCCTAGACTCTCTCTCTCTCTCTCTCTCTCTCCCTCCCTACAGAGAGCCGCCACACAACCTTCATGGCAGCCGCCTCTGTGTTGACTGCGGGCAAGTGCGTATCTAATTTTTTTAGGCAAGCGAGCGTGTAGGAAGGGAGAAGCCCGGTCCAATACGGACTGATGGCCCATAGCGACGGACCAAGACGTTTTTGTGAACAGTTTTTTTTTATAGAAGAAGAAGAGAGAAGAAATCTCAGCCAATAATCTTTGTGGTTAACATAAAATCAACAGATTAAAAGGGATGACGTATGGAGAACTATGAAAGATTCCGTCCTTTAATATTAGGTAAAGGTAAAGAAAGGAAAGGGGAGGTGGACTGACGTTGATTTGGCGAGGAAAGTGGAGGGGAGGGGAGGGCACAGATTTCCATCGCAGGGCGTGCATGTGCACGCATGCATGCAACTAGAAGCGATAGAGAGAAAGAGAGAAGTGCATCTTTCTGTGCCAACAGGGTTCTCACAACCGGTGACGTCAGCCCTAAGGGGTTAGGTGACCAGCCCAAAGAAAGATGGTCAAAGGGGAGGGGGACCCTCTTTACCCATGGTCTAATAGTTAATGCTTTAGTCCCCACTCTTTGGTCCCGGTTTGGTGAACCGGGACTAGAGGACCTTACGAGTAGGAAAATGACTTACTCCACACCGCCAAACCGCAGGTCAGCTGGGGTGGACACACACCATAGCGTGACGAGGCAGAAGCAGAAGCACACGCTCCTCGCGAACACCACGCGGGAAGCTTGAGACCTTGTCACCATTTGCACGGTTTCTAGCTAATTACAGCAGAACACAGTTAGTTAGGTTGTAACATTAGCTACTTCATAATAAAAGAAGGGAGAAATTGAATTAGGCTTCAGTTGAATTTGTTTATATATTTTCAGATATTACATTTTGGGGTTAAAGTTGGCATTCAGATACAGAGACTTTACTTGCATTCTTGCTATTGATTTGTTGCAAATAGTTTAGTCTATTGACATGTCCTTTCCAAATTTCCATGTGCACACAGAAAATTGTGGGCTCATGCTAACAATCAGTCTTTAAACCTGGCACTTGCTTCATTTCAATCATGCCAATCTTGGTTCTCATATGGATGCACCAAACAAAGGCAAACCGCAAAAGAAAAGGTTCTAGTCTTAAAATGGTTTCAAAATGGATGCAATACTACGTACCCAACAAAGACAATCCCAAAAGAAAATTGATTCTAAAAGGCTTTGCAATACAAACAGTGGGAAAACACTATGGTTAACTAATCCACTGAATTTATAGTTACAATCCCACTGTAATTTACAGTGGAAGTACTATGTAAATTACACTCTAATATCATTAGAATTAAAGTGTGGGTGAGGAAATTCCACTGCCGTTTATAGTGCAACTACTCTGTAACTTACACTTTACTAACACTAGAATTACAGTAGGAGAAAAATTCCAATCATCTAGCATACACACTCGCAAGAAAAGCCTTTCAGACTACGGACATGAACTGACAATTTGCAATAGATAAAACCCCTGAAATTAGTGTCAGATGAACCGGAGGACATGATCAAGGGAGGCGCCTTGGAATTTTTCATCAAGGGAGGACAAGATAAAGATAAAGATTAAGAATTGGTATGAAGATTATTGAACTTGTATACTGAATCTATAGCGTAAACTGTAACCACACACACTCATATATCTTTTGTGTCCAGTAGGTATATTATCATACACGCCAAAACGGGGGTGCAAATAACAGATAATTAACTGTGAGTAGCCTACAAGTGCTGTGAGAAGCTGAGCAAATTACCCTGAAGGAATGGCATATATTACGTGTTGTTCTCTTGACATGGCCTTGCACTGGCTACAGAGAAAAAAAACGAACACGGCTGACAGTTAAGACAGTTAAGACCTAAGCCTTATTAGAATATAATATGGGTTTAAAGATAGAGATAAAGAATAGAGATCGGATAGGTTTAAACAATGTAGTATAACTTGTCTTGTACTTCAAGTCTCTATCCTTCGTGTATTCTATATATACCCCATACGAGGGTGAGATCAATACAATAACAAAACACAAATATTCAACCATCTCGTAGTTTTTACAAGCCTGACTGTGACAGAGATAGTCCCGAACAATGCAGCAGCAAAGACAGATTACAGAAAATATTTAGTTATCAGGAAAACCACTGAATGATCTTTAAGAAAAAACAAGACTCGATAAAAAAAACCCAGAGGCAGACCAATAGGCAAATATTTCAAACGCTTACCAAATAATTTTAGCATCAACATGCTAGCCACTTCAACCCAGAGGGATATTCTAACAAATGTATTCCTCCGTTCCAAATTACTCGTCGCAGAAACGGATATATTTAAAACTAAAATACATCTAGATACATCCATATCTACGACAAGTAATTCGGAACGGAGGGAGTAAATCTCATGAGACCATGAAACAGTCAGAGCTTCTTGTGATCATAACTTGTCTACATCAAAAAGAAACAAGTTGGCTCATAGTGGACGAAATTCAAGCACATTGAGCCGGTCAAAGAAAAAAAGAGCATGGCTGGGACTTACAGTCAAAGCTTCTTGTGATCATAACTTGTCTACATAAAAAAGAAACGAGCCGGCCGGCTCATAATGGACCTAATTCATACACGTTGCGCCCGTCATATACATAAATGGGGATAAAAGGCTAAGTGTTAATACATAACCGGGCATAAAAGGCTCATCGAAGGTTTGACAACATAATCTTCCGAGGGGTTCACAACATAGCTCTCTAGTGTCGGAAAGAAGGTTTGTTGAACAAGAGTTTGCTTGAGCAGAAAATGAGTAGAATTGTTGCCTCTCGGATGGAAACTGGCAATCAACTTGACATCAACATCAACCTGAAACAGCCAGTCATCACAACTGAGCTCACTGTCCCCAGGCACAACCATCACATTCTGTTGATGGAGAGGGCATTGACACTGCTGCATGGTCTCGACAACCGGCAATTCAACTCGACACTTGAAATCCCAGGCCTCGGCTTAGTAGTCCTGCATCACCCAGATATCAAAGGCTGTCACCATTAAGAGACAAGATAGCAAGCATGTCACCCATCTCAAACAGTCGAGCGTAGCCATAAGAAAACGGGATGCGGATCTTGCTGAACGACTCATCAGTGGTGTCGAGAATACCAATATCCCATTGCTTGTGTACCAGTAGTATATGCTATCTTGGAATAGCAGTTGGAGGCAATCTTGAAGAGCGCTAGGATCAGGCAACCTATTTTCCTCGGCGGCTGGCCGGAGCCTATATATTGTGAAAACGTAGATGGTACAACAACAGTCGGTAGTGGGGTGACTGGTGAGGGTACATCTGCAAGGGCCTGAATCCACGAAGCTGCTTGAGAGGAGCATACTCTGGAGTTGCCGGGTTGCAGATGCAGATGGTGCGCAAAATATTGGCATTTTTTTTTCCCTTTGTGCCAGCGAGCTATCATTTCGAGCTTTTTTAAGGGATAGGGATAGTGATAACTTGATTGAACTTTTTCTTGTGGGGGAAACACGTTGTACTCCGTCGCTGGTATTTTTCTACTATTTTCACACAAAGGGTATTCATTAAAAGGTTAAGCATCCAATAAGTACAGCATGGGCGTGGACTATACAAGCTCTATTACACACAGCAATAGTTAATAGGTGATAGTCATTTGTTGCCAAGCAAGCAGTACTCCAGATCACTCACTGGCCCATCACTAACTGTTGACGACCAAATGAACTCTGGCGAGCCTCGTCCACTCCACCAGCACCGCCGCCGTGACTGTTGGACCCAAGACCTGACTGTGGCCAAGATGAAGCACAGACGCACACACACTTGTGGTGTGGAAGAAGAGCACAACTCACACAGGTTGCGCCTCTTCTTGAAAAAATCTGCATCGGCTCTCATTGGCCATCCTAATTGGAAACAGTCTTTTGACCTGATAGGCAATGTAAAATTAATTAATTGCATGGGCCACAAAATTGTAATGAATATAACGAATTATATATGCTGTATTTACCAAAAGTACGCATTGAGATCATCATAGTTTCTCCGATGCGAGTGTTTTGATTTTATTGTCCCGCTCCTTTCAGCTTTCTCCTATGGCAAAAACCAAAAGGATATAAGTTGATTGTGCTTGAATTAAAACATGAGCATGAAAATAAAGAAATGTACCATTTCTGTGATTCTGGAAATTGGAGTCACGACTTTCTTCAAGAAGGCTTCCTCTTCGCCACCATAGAATGGTCTAACATATTCACCAGTTATTGGGTTCACGTTTCCAGCCAACACACCATACAATTCAAAAGCCATCTGCAATGGAATAAAAAAGCACGACCGTCACTTGCCAATAATCATCTCATCAGAAGAGCTATGGCAGTCAATCAACCAACAACAACAGCCTTGACAATCAAGCATTTAGTAACTAGCATGTCCACAAACACAAACTATACAATTGCTAAATGGAAACAAGTATGAAAGGGCAACAAAAACATAAATGGTATGTAAAACTTTCCGGCACAGAAATATAATGTACTACTAACCTCAACCTTTTGCTGATTTGCAATGGTCTAAACTACCATGTGAGCATCAATAGAAGAAAAGGGGTCAAGCAAAAATAGGGACCGCGTTAGATTTTTTTTTTGTTAGTGTTTACGGGACCTCCTCGGGAAGAACTTATATCTGGAGTTAAGTTGGCATGACAAACAATTGGCGGCCATCCATACAAAGACCAATTTTTTTTGGTGATGACCAAAAAAATAGTTAGGATACATTTTGTTAACTCTCCAGACATACCCAAATACTAGCATAGTAGCCTTTGCATCATTTTCATTGTAATCAGGAAACAGAATAAGGACCTTGAACTCCTTTAATAAAGAGTTTAAAACCCAATTCTCCAGTTTAGTAAATAGATCGTGTCTTTAATTTGACGAAGAAATGAATTGACCATACATGATTATAGAGGTAGCAACTGGCATGAACCGCAAGTTAGCCGCCTCGCCCATTTAAAATGGTAGACGTAGCAAAGAATCTGAAATATGGTGTACTATCCTCAAGCTTTCGCCCATTTAAAATGGTCTAAAATACTAAGATAGCATCACTAGAAGAAAAGTGAGCACACAAATTAGATCAGATTTCTCTTGATCAGGGTTTAGGAATTGACCATACATGATGAAAGAGGTAGCAAAGACACTCCGGCATAAATCGCAAGTTAGCCGCCTCGCCGCATATGAGCAGATAAAGGCCCATATGGAGAAGCTTACGCTGTTGTACTTCTTGTGGAATTGTCGGCAGCCTAGAAACATAATGATCAACTAATTAGTTGAGCAAGGGATCAATCAGTGGACCACTAAAGGTTAATCATCATACCATAAGCTGGTTTTGCGACCAAGGTACTTGCACCATCTCTTGTAGTTCTTGAATAGCTTCTTCATTGTTGTATCCAACACATGGTCATCTAACTGAAAATATTTCCAGAAAGGGAATGAGTAAATATGATATCATTTTACAAGGGTTGGGTCAATGTGCACACACATCACACATGTGTATGTCAGTATGTTGGAAAAGGCGGTACCTTTGGTTGTTGTTCAGGTTTGGAGATCTGCCTTATATGCATGTTGGCAAGCAATAGTACGAGATGTTCTCTCTGATTGGACACATTATCTTTCTGGAGAGTGATAGTGGAAGTTAGAGAGCATTAATTTATCAGCACTCACAACCAAATTGTGGGCATGAGATATGAATGCAAATGGTAGAGTCGCCATGTTGTGATAACCTGAAACCCAAACATGGCCTGAAGCCATTCAAGAAGATCTGCATCAGCCTTCTTTTCATGGCCCTTGGGCCATGGCAGACCCCTGGTGTCACTAAGGGCATGCAAAGCTGCTTGGATCTACATGTAATAATGAAAAGCAGCACAAGTCGTACTGTAATCATCTCAACATCTTGCCAAAGTACTCTGGAAGAAATCAGGATGGATGAGAACCTTGGGATATTTCATAATAGTCTGATTAGCACTGTCAGGAAGATACACCTTTTTCTTTTCCTCGACTTGGTTGTTTGTTTCCAGAATCTGTAACATCAATCAATAACAGTGCTGAAAGATCAAATCAAATTATGTTGGAATAAAAGTGCGCATGTCAGTGACTTGGGAGATGTGGCAAATAATCTGGATGCCCTTATGAAGTCCCTTCATGGGTGGAGTAGGGACCATATAGGTTAATTTGCCTAAAAAGCTTGAAATGGAGCGGAAAAGATTAAATGTACTCTACAAAAGAAATGACCATGCTGCTATTTTGGAGAGGAAGAAAATCCTCAGGGAGATGGATGAGCTCTTGATGAAGGAAGAAATCATGTGGAAATAGAGATCGTGTTTGGACAAAATGAAATGGGGTGATAGGAACACAAAATTCTTTTAGAGAAAGGCCACTTGGAGAGCAAAGAAGAATAATATCTCTGCCCTCAAAAGGAACGATGGTTCTCTTGTGAAAGGCCACGTGGAAGAGATCAAAGGTATTACAAAGTCATTTTTAAGCATCTATACTCTTGTGACAATACGGTGGACCCTTCTCGTAATATACCCCTTGTGAAACCTCTGGTGAATGAAGAGATGAATGAGGATCTTTGCAAATCTTTTTCCGAACAAGATAAGTGATGCTCTTTTCCAAATTGGTCCATTGAAGGCTCCGGGGCCAGATAGGTTCCCTGCGGGGGTTTTTTTCCAGTGGAATTGGGGTTTTCTGAAGGAAGATATTGTACGTGCTGTTCAATAATTCTTTATTTCTGGATGTATGCCGGAGGGGATTAATTATACAACAATTGTGCTCATTCCCAAAGTGAAAAATCCTCAGTCTATTAAAGATTTTCAGCCAATCAGTCTATGCAATGTCATATATAAAATTATCTCCAAGTGTCTTGTTAACAGACTGAGACCGTTGTTGGATGGTATGATCTCTCCTACCCCAAGTGCCTTCATTCCTGGAAGATTAATTCCTGACAATGCTCTTATAGCTTTTGAGTGTATGCGTTCGCCGAGTACGCAAAAAGATAGCAGGGGTGAATTTTGTGCATACAAATTGGATTTAGCTAAGGCTTATGATCGTGTGGACTGAATTTTTTTGGAAAGTATGCTTCGTGCACATGGTTTTGCTCCAACTTGGGTTAAGTGGATTATGACCTGTTTTACGTCAACGAATTTTTCAGTGTGTTTTAATGGCCAAATGTTAGACTCTTTTCAACCTTGTTGTGCTCTCAGGCAGGGGACCCATTATTGCCATACTTGTTTCTGTTTGTGGCTGAGACCCTTTCGCTGTTACTCAATGATGCTTCCGCGAGTGGGGCAATCCAGCATTTCCGGCTGAACATACATGCTCGAGGTATATCTCATTTATTATTTGCTGATGATAGCCTCCTATTGGCGGTTCTCAAAATCACGTCTGATGGTTTTGAGGATAAATATCTTGGTTTGCCTATGCCAGAAGGATGTATGAAGGCGGGAAAATTTCAGTCTACAAAAGATAAAGTGCTTAAGCGGGTTTCTGACTGGATAGAAAAATATGCCTCTAGTGGGGTGAAGGAAATCCAAATTAAATCAGTCATACTGGCTCTCCCGGTCTATGCAATGGGCATCTTTAAATTTCCTGCATCTCTTTGTGAAGAGTTATCCCAGATCATTAGAAATTTTTGGTGGGGTGATGAGAAGAATAGAAAGAAAACTCATTGGTTAGCGTGGGATAAGATGACGAGACCCAAAGGTGAAGGAATTATGGGCTTTCGAGATCTAAGATTATTTAATCAAGAGCTTCTAGCGAAACAAGCTTGGCCATTATTGGTTTTTCCGGACTCATTATGTGCAAAGGTGATGAAAGCAAAGTACTATCCTCATGGGAATCTGCTTTACACTATATTCCCTCAAGTGACGTCGACTACTTGGCAAGGTATTGTGCATGGTCTTGAACTGCTGAAAATAGGTATCATTTGGAGAGTTTTTGATGGCATGAGTATAAATATCTGGAGGGATAATTGGCTGCCTAGAGATTCGGGTCTACAAATTTTTGCAAAAAAGAATAGAACCAGACTCAGATGTGTGTCTGAGTTATTCACGAGGGGCTCTAAAAGATGAGATGAGAATCTGATTAGGCATTTGTTTTATTCTCATGATGCTGAGGAAATTTTAAAGTTACGTATTCCGACTTTAGGTGAGGGAGATTTTATTGCTTGGCACTACGAGAAAAATGAAATGTTCTCGGTTAAAAGTGTGTACAGGCTGGCGCTGATTTTCAAGAACACTAAGAGTGTGATGGGGAGCTCTGGTGATGATGTGAACCGAGAAAGGAGGCTTTGGAATATTATTTGGAAGGCTCGGGTCCCTTAGAAAATCAGAATTTTTGCTTGACGTGCTGCTACTAACAGTTTGCTGGTTCAAGTTAACAGAGTTAAACACCATCAAACTACCAATGGCTTATGTTCGATTTGTGGTGTCGAAGATGAATGTGTGTTTCATGCTCTGGTGAGATGTCCCAAGGCGTGTGCGCTCCGTATGGTGGTAAGGGAGGTCTGGAACTTGCCAGATGATGTGATATTCAATTTTTCGGGGCCCAATTGGCTACTTATTTTATTGGATCAGCTAACATCGCCGGTGCGTGAGCAAATTATATTCATGTTTTGGAGGGCATGGCACCTGAGGACTGACTTGATCTTTGGTAAGGGAAAGGAAACTATCTCTGCCTCTGTGAGTTTTGTTCAAAACTACTGGGGGTCCTTCTCGTCCTATCATACCAATATGAAGATGGAGGTTACCAACAAAGGTACGGAAAGGCTGGGTGGGTTTATTGATACCAATGTTGTGAAAGAAAGAGTTGTAAATTGGCAACCTCCCGATCCGGAGTTCATTAAGATTAATGTTGATGCAAGTTTTGTGGAGGCCATTAGCGCTGCGAGTGTGGGTGTGGTTGCCAGGAACCATATGGGAGAAGTGATCATTTCTTTGTGGGATTATATTGGGGTTTGCAACAACGTGGTTGAAGAGGAACTTAGAGCGACCCTCGCAGGGCCTTACATCGGTATTACTCTCCACAAGCCCATCATCTTAGAAATTGATTGTTCTTTTGTGGCTTCCTTTCTTGGAAACGATTATTTGGACAGGTCTCCTCTAGTTGATCTTAAGATGAAAGCATTCAACATTTCTAGGTTGATGGCAAGTTTCAAGATATCCAAGATTAACAGAAGGGCCAATAAGGTGATGCATGAGCCCTCCCGGCCCCTGCGTCGCCCGCTCGGGCGACTCGGGCGGCGACTAGGGTTTTTCGAGCGCCGCCACCTACATCTCCTCTACCCCTCCTCGCCGCTACCCGAGGAGGGCGCCGGGCAAGCCCGTGCGGCCGCCAGTGACGGTGGCGGCGAGGCCTTCGTCGTCCCTTTCGCGGAGATCCGGATCCACGGGGCGGCGGCCCCTGCTGGTGCGGCGCCGCCGTTCGCGCCCTGAACGGTGTGCGCGGGGACTCTGCCCGGCGTCCTCGACCGCTCGGGTGGTGGGGCGTCGGCGCTTGGCGGCGGCAGTTCGGGGGCCTTCGTCCTCGCCAGATCTGGAGGCTTGCTGCTCCCTCGTTCCCGCTCCTTCCCCTTTGCGCCTGATGCCGGCGGCTGCTGCTGGATCCGGTGCTTCTGGGGATGGTGGTGCAGATTGGGACCGGGGGAAACCCTAGGCCGGCTGGTTCGGCTCGACAGCGGCGTCGGCTTCGGGCGACGCATCCTTCCTGAAGGCGGTGTCGTGGTCCCTATTCTTGCCACCTCCAGTCCTCTCCCGGGTGAAAACCCAAAATCCGGCCTGGATTGGGCAGCAGTGGCGCCATGGGTGTCATCCCCTCCTTGGAGGCGTTGCCTGGGGAGCTAGGATTCGAGTGTGGGTTGATGAAGGTGGGGGCTTTGGCCGTCGGCTGGCTCTCTGCAGCTGCTCGCGGCGGCTTTCCTGCTGTGCAGAGTGCCCCTTGTATCTTTAGGGCGTTTCCTGTTTTTGGTGTTCGTATCGGAGGAGTGGCGTGGCATCTGGCACGTCGACATCGGCGGGTCTCAGCGGCATGGAGCAGTGGGGGTCTCGCCGGTAGGCGTGTGATGATGGACGAGCGCAAGATGGTGGCGCTGTCTGGCGTCGTGGTGGCGTCGATGGCAGAGAGACCTGGCACGGTTCATGCAACAGTACAGCTCTGAAGATGGATTGATGGCACGTGGTTGCGGCGGCCTCATACCCGGCAGGCGTCCTGATTGAGGAGTGCGCCGGACTGGTAGGTGCCCCATGCCCGGCAGGCGTCCTGGTTGGGACCTCAGGTCTTAGATGTTTAGGTTTGGCTGCGATGTCTGTTTGGTATTAGGCCCAGACTATCTGCGCCCCTTCATCATTTGAATAGGTGTAGCGACAGCTGTTGCTTAGACGGTGGCTTTAGTCTTGCTGTTGTATGGCTTTGTAAGGTCTTGTGAGAATAATAATAAAGTGGCCGTATGCATCGCCCAGATGCAGAGGCCGGGGTCATCCTCCTTTTCTAAAAAAAAAAGAGATTGCTAAGTTTAGTTTTGTTAATAAATCCGATGGTGTGCTTCTTAATAGTGTTCCGACCTGCGTGGCTGAAGTTGTAATAGACGATTGTATGAACGTTTTTTAATTAATTAATATATGGGAGGGGTTTTCAAAATAAATAAATTCAATAACCGTGTTTTTGTTTGTGAGGAAACATATAAAGCAGGAGCTAGCAGTGTGACAAAAGAAACAAAGGGCTATAGTTAATGTTGGGTACTGGCTAGAGAGCAGCTTACGGCGTGATCAACTTGGATCTTCTCTGAAACATTAACAGCGTCCTTTAGGACCCCAAACAACACATTTGAAGTCTGATACGCCTTTTTGAGCTGAGCACTGAGCAAATGAAATTAAAAAAAGACATAAATGAGTCAGCACAGCACTCAGTAAATAGCATAAGAAAAGAAGAAGATGGGTTGCTCTCTCACCGGTCAGCTGTATCGGCGGCATTTTGGAGTGCCGTGATGTACGTCTTGTAGTAGTGCTGGTAGAAACTCCGCATTTCGCATGCATCACTCTGCTCAACCCTTCCCTTCAAGGTGGAATCATTCTCCTGAGGAAGGAAGCACGTGCGTTGCAATGAAACCGAAGCAATTAGTTTCATTGCTGGATTAGAGACGTACTATCGCATACGCCTATGATTTTGGAGCTATAATAAATACTCCCTCTGTAAACAAGAAATATAAGAGCATTTAGATCACGCTCTTATATTTCTTTACGGAGGGAATAGAACGCAGCGCCGCAAAATACGATGCATCTCTTAAGGCTGTGTCGGGCGGGAAAATCATGCATGTATACAGAACACACATACGATTTCAAGCTTCTGCAGGAGCGCGGTCTTGAATTCATGGACACCGCGGCCGCTGGCGGTGGGGTCGAGATTGTTGGCCAGCCTGAAGGCAAAGAATCGACCTAGCACCCAAGAGACATATTAAATTGTGTGGGTGAGAAAACAAAACAAGCACTACTCTACTCTGAAGCGCAGCTAGGGAATTACTACCGGTTGTTTCGAATTACTACTCTACTCTTATATTTCTTTACGGAAGGAGTAACAATTAACACAGGCCATGGAGTGTCACTGGCAGTAAGATGGCACTAGTTGTACTTGAGGAAGAATATATAATACAGGTGTGAGCAATAGAAAGAATATACATGCTCACTAATGAGTGGCCGGTAATAGAGTGGAGAAGGAATCTGCTATACTGCATTGGTAACAGTAATTAACAAGCAGCGAATGAATGAATTAATGTGCCAAGGAAGGGAAGTGCAAGAGGTCACATACATAGGTAGGCGACGCGTGGGTTGCTTGTCTCGACCTCATTGGCGACGCAGAGGTAGGGTGTGACCTCGACGATCGAGGAGGGGACGACCTCACTGTCGAAGAGGGACTCACTGGCGACCTCGACGGTGGAGGCTGAGGAGGGCGCCATGCATCCCACCGGGAAGGAGCGATATGATCGAGCCGCAGGAGGCCAGAAGTAATAGGAAGAAAATAAATATGGTAGATCGATCGGCCGTGAGTGGGGAATGGGAGTTAGTATATATAGTAATCAGAGAGCTAGCAGTGGAGTGGCGCAGTAGGAGTGTGAAGGAAATTTTTTCAAAAAGGAGGAGTGTGAAGGAAATGGAACAGATCAAAGCCGCTTTCACAAAAGAATAAAGACGATGACACGTATGTTGCTGCCTTTTCTATTACTGAATCCTTTCCTTGGTGGCTACGCAACACTAGTGGAGGAGTGATGGAGAAAGCACATGGTATGAATGGGATGGGAGCTGGCAAAAAAGATGAGAGGAGGGGAAAGTAGTCTTATATGCATGCCTTTTGTTGTTTCTTCCTTTGTTTGGGTGCTAATCCTTGCTTACTACCAGCGGCACATTGCTTTCTTGTTAAGTTAAACAATTCAGATATAACATTTTCAGTTTTTTAGGGGACAATTTTAGTTAGTTCATAAACAAGCAAGCTCCATGTAGTCAGTCAAAATGATCGATAACAATTACTAGCAGATATTCCGAGAAGACAACCGTTATCCCGTCGATTTCCAGTAACGAAAGTGTGCCAACATACTACAGTACTGTTCAACATTACAGAGAAGAGAATTGTTACGTTAGATGAAGCAAGCGCGAGGGCAGAAGACAAGACAAGAGAAGTAGACCCGACATGATAACTCATTGTCTTCTCCACTCCCAAATCACTCTACACATTCGGACTTGCTGGTTCTCTTATGATTATAACCATGTCCCATTAACATCGCTGGTCGTGCCTGAATTGCCGTTAGTTGGCAACAAACCAAAACATTCATGTATATGCATATGAAAGTGCAGGTCATTTTAAGGTTCAGAGCAGCACACACTTGTTCCTCTCACCAGTCAGTCGCTAAAGAAACCTTAGCAGACAGCACTATATTGGTCCGATTACGAGTAACTTATTTGCATTTAATATATGTCAGTGTGTGCCTTGTTAGCTCTTGTACAAATATTTTCCAAAAGGCATGCTCTTGTCCCGGTCTCTGGTTACCCTATCAGGGCATTTCTAGCCAATCCCCTATCCGGCGTTAGTGTAATGATCGTGTGAGCCTTGTATTGTAATGGGTGTTTTACCCCTAAAAATATGATCTGATGACAATTTCTTATGTATACCACATTAGTTGGAAATGCACCCTAATCATCAATTAAGCAAGAAAGCTTTATTTTTTGGGAAGAAAGCTTATTTTATGTTTCCCAATCCGTAAAAAAAAAAGGTTCCCTACTACATGGCTCTAATTTCTATCTGAAAATGTGTTTGTTATTGCAAATGCCTTATTTCCAGCTGAGGGAAAACAATTGGACTGTTAAAGGTTACATTGGAAGTTTGGAACAATCATCATTGGAACTACAACAATCATTCATTGAAATTTCCTTCTCCTTCGCAAGAGTAAGCAGTTAAGGTGGCCTCGGGCGCCATTTGAACTGCAACGATCATTCATTGAGTCAACAAATAAAGCGCAATGGCAGAGCAACAAGAACCAATGATTGATGGAGGCTCTTCTACCTACCTGGGAAAATTGTTCCTTTGTCACCTTGTAAATCTGCTCGCCAGTGAAAGACCATATTCAAATATCGCTTTCCCTCCCATGGACAGCCAATGCAGTTGCAACATATCTGAACAAAATAGCCAGGTCCAAAGTCATTTCTGGATAGTTCCACTAAATTATTATAGATGGGAACCAATCTAAGCTTACTTATATATAGTCATCTGTTTAGGTTGTATGCAATAAGCATTGAGTGTAAGAATTCAATCATACAGTTTGAGAACGCAGGTCTATAGTTTCACCTAATGAACATATATTTCAACACTTCAGGTTTAAATAATAACCCATATGTTAAGCTATTATGTAGTACATGGATAACATTTGACAATTTTCCAGAACTTTCCAAAATAGAGAGGGCACAAAAAATTATTGGTGATTAGCACACTCACCTTCTTGTGGGATCCCACATGACATCAGTCACCATAGAACGCTCTTCTGTGGCCATGGTCTAAATATCATCAACATTGTAGAACTCCAACTGCTCTTGTGTGGCCATGGTCTCAAGATAATCAATACTGTAGAACTCCAACTGGCCATTGGTACCCTTCAGCCCAAAAGAACAATGAAGTTTCCTGTAGGAGACCAGAACACTACACTAGCATGTCTATTGCTGAGTGTTGTGAGCCTCGACACAAAGCTAACATTGTCGGTTGTGCACATCGAATATATGCTTATATCTTGATTACTCCCGTCACCATTAATAACAACAAACTGGTGGCCTCCGGGCCCCCACAGAAAGGCGATTATATTGTCATTCTTGGTGTCCAATTCAAAGTTTGGGATGCCCCTCTCCTTGATCATGCATAACTCAAAATTAGTGCAAGTTGTGTTCTCTGATTCTGCGCACCTATCTACCTGGATGGCAAGATATTCTCCATTGTCTTGCCAGTACATTTTGCAATTGCTGACGTTGAAAAGGTATTTCCGCCGCAGCTCGACTTCCTGGGAATTTGCACCAGACTCAACTTTCAACAGATAGCACATATTTAGACCATCCACCTTCAAACACGTAAAACTATATACATTAAGCATCTGACTATATATGACAACTTGATGAGCAGTTGGGCGCTCGTTAAAAAGCGGATTGTCGGTGTGTGTTTCACCTGAAGATTGGCCATGAAAGATCAGTTCTTCCACCGACGATGAACTCATTGAAACATGTATGACAACATCTTCCGTTGAAGTTCCACATCACTTTACTAGTCCTCACATCAAAGACATTTAGGACAACCCACCTCTACACACATGAGAATGAATGACAGTCAAATGGGAAACTTACAAACGGTGGGAATAATACATCTAAGACAGCCTTAATTGTTTACATGTGCTATTTCAAGCAAAAATACAAATCATGCACATGTTTTTTTTTATTTTTAATGATGAACTCAACTTGCAGGACAAATTTGGCATACCCTAGAAGTTTATATGAACTTGCCTAATAATACACTAGAGACTACTATTAATGTTTTTGTTAATTATAGGCTTTACAAATCTGCATCATGATATTTAATGATATTTTTGCATGGTTGATATTTAATGATATTAATATATATGAAAACACACACATACATGCAAATACATATTACACTATAGTTAATAAAACATTTAAAATTAACATGCATAGAATTTTTTTATGTCATACAATTAAATGTAGGAGAAGCAACATTTAAGTGATATACATTTAAACAGCTTGACAAAGGCAAAACATATGGAGCCTATAATGGGCAAATTGTTGCAACCCTGCAGGAATAAATCTATTTGAATAGCCATGTCGGTGGTTATGGACAACTTGAACCGATCGACTTGATCTAGTACAACTTGAATCCTGCATAGTTTTAAGTTTTGAGGTATGCAGACGTAGGGTCCCAGTCGACTGGTGGAGCCCATAGGCCATCCCGATGCGTTGTTAGCACACTCGTTCTTGAACCTAAGTGTGCAGAATCTTGGGTCCTATGTCTGATGGAGTGGAACAAAACACCAAGGCTAACTGTCCGGCCTTCCACCATCACCATCATAGTTACTACACATGTATCATCATAGCATAACCATCATCTCCAGAAAAATAAAGCATGGTATGGTGAACCCAACATAAGCATGATATCGAAAGTAACAAGGCAAAGCAGCAACCTAAGCATGCATACTACTTCATAGGCAGGCTCCCCTACTGCGATGGAGCATCGCCGGGCCCTATTGCTGCCATGGAGCATTGCCGAGCCGCCAGGGATGCGTGGTGTTGTGATGGAGCATCACCGGTGTTCAATTGGAGCATCGGTGGGCCGCACGGTGCTGCGTTGGAGTGTCGCCAGAAAGGGTGCCGTTCCGGAAAACAGGGCGGCGCTGCAACGCCGTGGGTCGGCGGCGTACTCTGGTCGCTGCAAGCTGGGCAAGGTGCTGTTGCGGGTTCCAGGGGGTGGCACCATCGTGCTGCCAGGAGGAGGATGCGAGGCGCTCCAGTGCCAGAAGGATCAAACAGTTGGCGATGGACAGACCAGACGGCGGGCAAGCCAACTGATTTCTACACCAAATCAGTTGGTTGACGCCTACCGTCCACCATTATAATTTTCTCGCAACTTGACCTAAACACGTTGTAATCCTGTAGAGGTCCTTGGTATTTTTCTACTATTTGCTCGTAAAAAATAACCATTAAAAAGTGATTCAACATCCGTCAAGTGTTGTGTGTGCGTGCAACATATAAGCTCTATTGGACACAACTAGAATTAATAAATATCATTGGTTGCCAAACAAGGAGTGCAAGTTCTATTACACAAAGCGGGATTAATAGACAGTAGTCATTTGTTGCCAATCAAGCAGTACTCCAGATCACTCACTGACCCATCACTAACTGTTGACGACCATATGAACTCTGGCGAGCCTCGTCCACTCCACCAGCACCACCGCCGTGACTGTTGGACCCAAGACCTGACTGTGGCCAAGATGAAGCACATACGCACACACACTTGTGGTGTGGAAGAAGAGCACAACTCGCACAGGTTGCTCCTCTTCTTGAAAAAATCAGCATCGGCTCTCATTGGCCATCCTAATCGAAAACAATCGCTTGACCTGATGAGCAATGTAAAATTAATTAATTGCATGGGCTTACTGGCTCACAAAATTACAACTAATATAGTAAAAAAATTAAGCTGTATTTACCAAAAGTACGCATTGAGATCATCATAATTTCTCCGATGACAGTGTTTTGGTTTTATTGTCTTGCTCATTTCATCTTCCTGTGTAAAAATCCCAAAGGATATATGCTGACCGTGCTTGAAATTAGAACATAAGCATGAAAATATAGAAATTTACCATCTCTACAATTTTGCAAATTGGAGTCACAACTTTCTTCATGAAGGCTTCTTCCCCACCATAGGATGGTCTAACATTTTCACCAGTTGTTGGGCTCACATTTCCGGCCAACACACTGTACAATTCAAAAGCCATCTGCAAAAAAGGCACAACCATCACTTCCCAATAATCATCTCACCGAGAGAGCTATGGTG
Organism: Triticum urartu; assembly: GCF_056163025.1. Lineage (NCBI taxonomy): Eukaryota > Viridiplantae > Streptophyta > Magnoliopsida > Poales > Poaceae > Triticum > Triticum urartu. Next base: position 606,969,505 of record NC_141878.1, read on the forward strand.
TAGAAATATGGCAATGTCCCAATTCAGTCAAAAAACCAACAAACAACCCCGATAATCAATTACTTTTTACCTATCATGTCCATGAACACAACTACACAATTGCTAAAGGTGAACAAGTATGAATGTGCAATAAAAACATAAATGGTATGCAAAGTTTTCAAGCACATACATATAATGTACTACCCTCAACCTTTCGCCCATTTAAAATGGTCTAAAATAGTAAGAGAGCATCACTATAAGAAAAGTGAGCAAACAAATTAGATGGGAACTTTCTTGATCAGCGTTTAGGAATTGACCATACATGATGAAAGAGGTAGCAAAGACACTCCGGCATAAATCGCAAGTTAGCCGCCTCGCCCCATATGAGCAGATAAAGGCCCATATAGAGAAGCTTACGCTGTTGTACTTCCTGTTGAATTGTCGGCAGCCTAGAAACATAATGATCAACTAATTAGTGGAGCAAGGGATTAATTAGTGGACCACTAAAGGTTAATCATCATACCATAAGCTGGTTTTGCGACCAAGGTACTTGCACCATCTCTTGTAGTTCTTGAATAGCTTCTTCATTGTTGTATCCAACACATGGTCATCTAACTGAAAATATATCCAGAAAAGGGAATGATTAAATGGTAAGATTACACAAGTGTCCATGTGCACACACATCACACATGTGTATGTTAGAAAAGGTGGTATACCTTTGGGTGTTGTTCATGTTTGGAGATCTGCCTTATATGCATGCTGGCAATCAAGAGTATGAGATGTTCTCTTTGATTGGACACATTATCTTTCTGCAGAGTTATTGTTGAAGTAAGAGAGCATGTATCAGAGCTCACAAACAAATGATAGACATGACTATGATTGGTATGAAAGAAAAAGGTAAAGAGTCGCCGCATTGCGATAACCTGAAACCCAAACATTGCCTGAAGCCATTCAAGAAGATCTGCATCAGCATTCTTTTCATGGTCCTTGGGCCATGGCAGACCCTTGGTGTCACGAAGGGCGTGATAAGCGGCATGGATCTGCATGTAACAATGAAAAAGCAGTATAAGCCATACTGTAATCATCATCTGGCCAAAGCATGTATGATAAGCTCATGGTGAACCCGGGATGGATGTGAACCTTGGGACATCGCACGATAGAATTATCAGGATCGACTTGGTTGTGTGTTTCGGAAATCTGCAACAGTCGCAGCAGGGAGGTGAAACCAACACTTTTTCAGATAACATCAGTCAGTAATACCAGTGGTTTCTTTTTGTGAGGAAACATGCAGGAGTAGTGCGAGAAAAGAAACAAAAGGCTGCAATGTTGGCTACCGTCTGATTAACTGCCTTGAGGACCTCAAACAACACAGCTGCAGTCTGGTAAGCCTTTGTGAGCTGATCACTGAGCAAATGGAAAAGCCATATACAAATGAGTCATCACAGCACTCAGAAGCTAGCACTAGAAAAGAGAGATGGGTCACTTTGTCTCACCGTTCAGCTTTATCTGCAGCATTCTGGAGCGCCTGGATGTACATCTTGTAGTATTGCTGGTAGAAATTCTTTATTTCGACAACATCGCTCTGTTCAACCCTTCCCTTCAAGGTGGGGTCGTTTTCCTGAGGAAGAAAGCACATGCATTGCAAGGAAAGGAAAGCTCTTAATACGGTACGTATACCTGCTGGATTAGAAACATACCATCGCATACGCCTATGATTTTGAAGCTAAATAAGTAGTAGAACGCAGCGCGGAAAGGAGCGGGAAAGGAATGTAATCAAGTAGGCTGCATGTACCCTTTCGAGCCTCTGCAGGAGTGCGATCTTGAACTGCCGGACACCACGTCCATTGGAGAGCGGGTCGAGCTGATGCGCCTTCTCGAATCCGCCGTGGAATCGACCTAGCAAGCGGCATACTCAGTAAATTCTGTAGTGCGGGTAGAGAGGGGATTATGGCCACTCGGAATTAATTAACGGTAATCCATGGACAGTGACACTACAACTCCTGCTGCTGCTACTATCACCACCACCACCACCGCCACACCACTACTACTACTTTTGGTACTTGAGGAAGAATATAAAACAATACCACATGTACTCCCTCTGTAACTAATATAAAAGCGTTTAGATCACTAAAGTAGTGTTCTAAACGCTCTTATATTAGTTTAAGGAGGGAGTACTAAGTAATACTTCCTCCGTCCCAAAATTCTTGTCTTAGATTAGTCTAGATACGGATGTATCTAATACTAAAATGTGACTTGATACATCCGTATTTAAACAAATCTAAGACAAGAATTTTGGGACGGAGGGAGTACAATAGACGCAAGAAAGTAAAGTAGTCGTGGGAGACTGAGTAATAGAATACACAGGTGAATGGAGTAGCAATGGATTAGAGTTGTGAGAAGGAATCTGTAACTAACAAGCAAGGGATGAATGTGTGGGGAGAAGAAGAGGAAGCACACTACTTACATAGGTATGCGACGCGTGGGTTGATCGCCTCAACCTCGTTGGCCACACGGAGGAAGGGCGCAATCTCGACGAGCGAGGAGGGGACGACCTCGCTGTCCAAGATGGACTCACTGACGACCTGGACGATTGAGGAGGAGGATGCCATCCTGCTGGGAAGGAGCTAGCTCCTGATGTTCCTCATGCCCCAGGAGGAAGTAGGAAGGAAATAAGTATGATCGATCGGTCGTGCATAGGGAATGTGAGTTAGTATATATGGTAATCAGAGAGTGGCGCAGTAGGAGTGTGAAGGAAATGCAGCAGATCAAAGCCGCTTTCACAAAGGAATAAAGTAGTAGCTGCCTTTTCTATTGTTGAATCGTTCCTTGGTAGCTACGCAACAATAGTGGAGTCATGGATAAAGCATATGCATGGGACGGGAGCTGGAAAAAAGATGAAACTTTCTACGCCGAGTTCTTTCGGTGTAGCCGAAGCACGGGGTCTTGGCAGGAGTGATGGATAAAGCATTTGTGTATGTGATGTGTATGCAAAAACATGAAAAAGAGTCGTTGTTGTTGTTTCCTTTCTTTGGGTGCTCATCCTTCGTCGCTTACTACTACCAGCAGCTACCACATTGCTTACTTGCTTGCTTGTTAAGCAAACCAATTCAAACACAACAATCATTTTTTATTACTCCCTCCGTCCCATAATATAAGAACGTCTTTGACACTAGTATAGTGTTAAAAACGTTCTTATATTTTGGGACAGAGGGAGTAGTTCATAATAAAGAAGTTGCACTCAGTTAGGATGAACCATCACAATTACTAGCAGACATTCCGACAAGAGAATTGTTACGTGACGAACACAGGATAACTCCAGTTTTTGCTCCTGATCCAGTCCATGTTCAAGGCAAACAGTTTCCCAGTGACCTCCACTCCACCTCGACATCTTTGGATTCATCATGCATAGACATAGACTAGCTTGTTCCTCCTCTCGGCGCGCTCTTATCCTGTATGGTCTGAATCAGCTACTTCCACTTAGCAGCAACTCAGCCTTCTCTTTAGGTTGACTTGAGATTTCCATCTCCTTCGCAGGAGTAAGAAGTGAAGGTGGCCTTGGGCGCCATTGGAACTGCAACACTCATTATTCATTCGGTCAACCAATAAAGGGCATAGCATTGCCACCGCAGAGCAACAATATATATATATATATATATAACCAATGATCGATGGCGGCCCTTCTACCTACCTGGGAAAACTCTTCCTTGGACGCCTTGTAAATCTGCTTGCCAGTAAAAGACCAAATTCGAATATCGTTTCCCATCTCATGGCCGAGTGATGCAGTTGCAACGAATCTGAAAAGAATCAAGATTAGTTATGTATAGCTCCACACCAAACCGGCTGCCTCTTGGCTCCCACGCAAAGGCGACTATGTTGTCATTCTTGTTGTCCAATTCAAAGACCTCGCTCGGGATGCCCCTCTCCTTGATCCTGAACAGCTCGAAACTAGTGCAACAAGTTCTCCTCTCCGCTTCTGCGTGCCGTGTAAAAATTGTAGGATGGATGAATATTGTGTTGTTCTATGTTGTATTGATCTGACCCAAGTGTGGGGTATATATAGAGTACGATATGAGAGAGAGAGACTTGGAGTAGAGGGCAAGTCGTACACGATTTAATCCTATTCTATCTCTAACTCCTAATCTCTAACTTAAACATAATTATACTTCTAACATTCCCCCTCAGTCGTAGCGGGAGTGAAGCGGACGATTACGACTGAATTTAAAGTTTTGCTCTTTTGTCGTCTTCTCCGCTGCGCCATCATCAACTGCGTCTCTGATGGGTCGGCGGTTAGGGCGGTGACTGCGTCCCCTTCTGGTGCCTTCCTGCCTTCTCCACTATTCCCTTCCGCAGTCACAGCGGGAGTGTCGTGGGCGCAAGTGACGAGGCGGACGCTGTTGACTGGAGTTGTTGCCGATGAGTTGCTGTAGACGTAGCCATTAATGTCGAGGTAGCCGATCATGGTGATATAGCCGTGGTCGAGGTAGTCGTGGTCGATGGTGGTGTCGTCGTGGATGATGAAGCCGCACAAAGCCGGAGGCGCAAAAAAATACGCTATGACGGAGCTGCAGACGTGGACGATGCACCTTGCTCATGTCAGAGGGTGCCGTCGGCGATGAGACTTGATGTAGTAGATCGCTCGGTGAAGGCGCCCGTCGGCGGCTGGTGCGTCGCTCAGGCGCGCGCGGCCCTCCCGGGGTCGATGCCCGCGTATGCGCGAATGGAGGTGTAGCTGGCGGTTGGCGATGGCTTGTGTCGGGCCGTAGATGCCGCTCCCTTCTCGCCGGTCGAAGTAGAGGTGGCATACGCGGCAGTAGGAGGCACCTGTTGGAGTCCTCGTACGAGATTGGTTTGCGTGGCCATGTGCATGGTTCATGGATGGATATGTGTGCATGCAAGCTTGCTTTGCATGGCTGGACGAACCTTTGGTGAAGCTTGATGTCGAGGGGCAAGGTGATGTGGCGTCGATGAAGATCGGATCACATGCCTGTTGGAGGAGCCGGCGTCCGCTGTTCTGGATCACGCTCGCACGATGGCGTCCACGCCTGCTCGTAATAGATCAATAGGTTTATTTGGAGGCGATAAAAAACTAATCTAATAGGATTTCGAAACTAAAATTGATCTATGAAATCGATCTAATGACAGGAACTCAAAAATTGGATCTAAACTACAAGATCAATCTAATTTTTGATTGACTGGGTGCCGCGCCCCCGGGGAGAGGCGGCGCGCTGCGCAAGTGGTGGAAGGTTCTAGGATCGGCGTCGTGAGACTAACCGCTCTAATACCATGTAAAAATTGTAGGATGGATGAATATTGTGTTGTTCTATGTTGTATTGATCTGACCCAAGTATGGGGTATATATAGAGTACGATATGAGAGAGAGAGACTTGGAGTAGAGGGCTAGTCGTACATGATTTAATCCTATTCTATCTCTAACTCCTAATCTCTAACTTAAACATAATTATACTTCTAACATGCCGATCTACCTGGACGGCAACATACTCTCCATTGTTTTGCCAATACATTTTGCAACCACTAACGCTGATAGTAAGGTACTTTGCTGGGAATTTGCACCAGACTCACCTTTCAACAGATAGCACATATTTAGCTTACACTTGACCATCTATCTACGGAATGAAAATCTTAAATAATGTGAACCGCAGAGATTTCTTTCTACTTACCCTAGCAAGCTGGTTTCTATTACCCGGATCTTGAACAAAAATGCATAAGATGGAATCAGTCGGCGACCAACTGAAGTCTACCACATTTTCTACCTCCAAGGGCGTGTTGCCAACAAGGGAGAACGTTTCGGTTTCATAGACAGATATGGTACCCTTTCCAAGCATGGCAAAATATTGATCATCTCCTCCACCACTCCACCTTCATACACATAAAACAATATACACATTAAGCATCTGACTATATATGACAAGGTAATGAGAGGTTGTGTGCTCGTTAAAAAGTGTGTTATCGGTGTGTGTTTCACCTCAAGATTGGCCATGAAAGACCAGTCCTTCCATCGGTGGTGAACTCGATGAAACATTTATGAGAACATCTTTCATTGAAGTTCCGCATCACTTTCCCAGTCCTCACATCAAAGAAATTTAGGACAACCCACTTCTACACATATGAGAATGAATGCTGGTCAGATGGGAAAACTTACCAACACTGGGAATAATACACCTAAGACAGCCTTAATTGTTTACATGTGGGTCTCTAAGGTTGCTGAGCTCATGGTTGCTGTATGTGACCAAATATCTCTCACCTGGGGAGAAATCGATTAGTTGAACATGTAGAAATTAAGCCACTGTCAGCTGGAACACAACACTGAAACTTTGTATAGAACAGTTACAGTAGTGTGGCACAACTTAATTAACCAATACCCGTGGATGAGGAAAGCGCATTAGGCGCTTGAAGTCACCATCGCCGCCCCACACCTGTGCACCTTGCCTATGCACCATCGCCAAGTATGTACCAAGAGGAGACCACTCAACAAAACTATCGGTCCATCGCTGGCAAGCAAAATAATGGGTAAGGTAAATATGTGCATAATACTAGTTCTACTTATGGAAGTGTGGCATGCCACGGGCTTAACTTTTTATCAATCAAACAGTATGAAAAAAATGCAAGAATTCCGAAAACAAAACTAAGTAGTACCTGCTTTTGGTACGCAAGTTGAGGCACAACATCATTCCAGTACACCTCGGTAGATGTACCGGCACGGATGACAAACTGGTCTCTGGCCTTCTCATCCATTAGCCACCTTTGCAAATTAGGCTGCAATACACATTAAACTCAGTGTCGAGACCTTAATTAGTCGCAAGGCATCAGAATATATCTGATCTGGCTATGTCAAAAAAATGTTACCCCAGGTGTATATCAGGGGCGGTGCCAGGGGTCTTCTTGGGTATTCGGTTGAATACCCAAGATTTTGACAAACCATTGAAATTTTATATAAAACAAGCGATTTTTTTGCAAAACAGTGATGATTTAGGCAAAATGAATACCCTCCTCCAAAATGAATACCCACCCTCTAGAACCTGGCGCCGCCACTGGTGTATATGGCTTAATTTCAGCAGACGTCCATTCCTCAGGGACTTTCATGTGCTTGTCCAAGTCGTCAAACATGTTAACCCGGAACTTGTGAAACCTGTCCAGCGCATAAAGGTTGGTTTTTCGCCTCGCAAGCTCGGCTTCCTGGCACATCAAACATTCTCTTTCAATTGTCCAACGAGTGTATGGCTAATTCCTTAAGAACCAAAGCAACGAAATTCTAAACTAAAATCAAAGTTTTTGTCAGTAAATGTTTGGTGAATATATGGAACATGCAAGCATCATTATTAGTTTCTACAGGAAAGATAAATCAGGACTAAAATATCCACCTGAGGAGTAGCGTACTCGATGAAGCAGTAGCCATAGGTGGTGTAGAGTATGGGAATCCAGAGGCCACCTTCCTTGATGACACCAGTTTGGCCGTAGATTGCGCGCATGACACTCTGCAGCCTATCGAATTTCTCCACTGGGACAATTGGCAGATTGTCGACGATGATCACATTCGCGAAACCCATCTCGAGCTCCAGAGGAGGGCCGACCTGATCGCTGTCAAGTAGCAGTACCTCGTCATCATCATCGTGGCTGCACAGATTAGTTATATATAGTCACATATATAGAGTTAGCAAAATCCAAAGCTATGGGGTAATTTGCTTGAATGCACGTAGTTGGGCAAGATATAAAAGGGGGCCGTGGGTTGGGGGTCGATCAGGAAGGAAGGAATTAGGTTGAAGAGGAGAGGATCGTCGATGTGCTATACCTGCAGGGGAAGGGGAAGTCGGCGGGGAGAGTGATGGAGTCGAGGTCGACGGTGGTGAGGTCGACCCCGAGCTCCCGCGCCCACGCTTCCAGCTGCGACCTCGTTACTGCGGCCATGGATCGCTATCTAGCTATCGATCGCGCGAGCTTCGACGAGAGAGGCAGCGTTGTCTACCTAGCTAGGTTTTTTTAACTCGCAGCAGGGAGCACTACCAGAAAAACTGGGGTTGCCGACGGCCAAATCTATGCCGACGGCCCCCGTTGGCATCGCCGGACCTATGCCGACGGCCAAGGATAGGCCGTAGGCGTAGAAAAGCCGTCGGCATACATCCATCTATGCCGACGGGGCCGTCGGCACAGACGAGGCCGTCGGGACCGCCCGAGATACGCCTACGGGGCCCGTCGGCATAGGACAGGCCGTCGGCATAGCCCGCGCCCACCTCCCCGGTCAGTGCTGACCACTTGACGGCGTTTATCCTACGCCGACGGGAGGTAACGGCGGCCGTCGGCATATCTGTGGCAGAGGTATGCCTACGGCATAGCCGCCGGCATAGGCCCCTCTGCCACGTCAACGATCCGTGTGCCACACCACGTCATCGATCCGTGTGTGCACAGATATGCCGACGGCCTTGCCGTCGACATATGTTTACTTTACTTAATTTTTTATTTTATCTGTGGCAGAGATATGCCTACGGCACAGCCGTCGGCATAGGCCCCTTCGCCACGTCATCGATCCGTGTGCCACGCCACGTCATCGATCCGTGGGACAACCTGCGTGTGTGCACAGATATGCCGACGGCCTTGCCGTCGGCATACGTCTATTTTATTTTATTTTATTTTTTTTACTTTGTTTTGTTATTTTTACTTTATTTTAGTTTTTGCTTTTGCATAAGATAATTATGCCTTATCTAAAAAAACATACCCGATGGTATACCGATTGCCCCCCATTACGAACGTCGCTATCGCCGTGTCACGGAGGGGGGAAACGGTCGACACGGAAGGAATTCTGGTTGGTGGGGGGATTCGGGGTGTAGCTATGTCACCGAAACATCGCACGGGTCCCGATGCATATGTGAAAGTGTTCATGCATGCGTAGACGCCCGTCTTGGGGCTCCGGGGTGTGCCCCCCCTCACGGACGGCGCTGCCGCCGGCACCTGGAGGGGGGAAACGGACGCGTGGGGTCTACACGGAGGGGATCTTGCTGTGGGTATGGCCCGGATGTTGCTCCAAAGTGTTTCTATGGGCTGACCTAACACAACCGGGTGGGAAGGTCCACTGGTCAAAGCCCGTCCGTGCAAAGTCAAAGGGCTAGATCCCGTGGTCAAACGCTACAGGGTTAGGCGGGACGGGGGCACTAGGGGGGTAGAAATACCACCGGAGCGTCGCACCGGGCCCACATACATGCGGGGTGGTGTGGTGGCATGTCCGAAGAGGCGGGACGCGTCTCCGGTGCGTGCCCCCCTCACGGACGGCGATGACACGGTAGTAGACGTTCTGCGGTAACGATGCGGCGTCAATATTACTAAATACTCGGAGCGCGATAAAATCATGAGTTTTTTTTTGCACGACGTGGGCACATGTGCTATAGGAACGATGGTATTTTTTCATAATTTTTGGTGATGGAGAAGTATCCGAAAAATTCCCTCTACGCGGATTGCCCTTCGCGCGTCTACGGCTGTGGCCGGCGGCCTCCGGGGGCTAGCATGCCGCCAAATCTTGCGCCGGCGGCCTCTCAAAAGTCTGGAAGTGTTGTGGCGGTTGCAAACGCCCGGCACGCGTGTCCGGGGTGTGCCCCCCTCACGGACGGCGCCGCCGCCGGCACCTGGAGGGGGGAAACGGACGCGTGGGGTCTACACGAAGGGGATCTTGCTGTGGGTCTGGCCCGGATGTTGCTCCAAAGTGTTCATATGGGCTGACCTAACACAACCGGGTGGGGAGGTCCACTGGTCAAAGCCCGTCCGTGCAAAGTCAAAGGGGTAGATCCCGTGGTCAAACGCTACAAGGTTAGGCGGGACGGGGGCACTGGGGGGGGGGCGTAGCAATGCCACCGGAGCGTCGCACCGGGCCCTCATACATGCGGGGTGGTGTGGTGGCATGTCCGAAGAGGCGGGACGCGTCTCCGGTGCGTGGCCCCCCTCACGGACGGCGATGACACGGTAGTAGACGTTCTGCGGTAACGATGCGGCGTCAATATTACTAAATACTCGGAGCGCGATAAAATCATGAGTTTTTTTGCACGACGTGGGCACATGTGCTATAGGAACGATGGTATTTTTTCATAATTTTTGGTGATGGAGAAGTATCCGAAAAATTCCCTCTACGCGGATTGCCCTTCGCGCGTCTACGGCCGTGGCCGGCGGCCTCCGGGGGCTAGCATGCTGCCAAATCTTGCGCCGGCGGCCTCTCACAAGTCCGGAAGTGTTGTGGCGGTTGAAAACGCCCGGCACGCGTGTCCGGGGTGTGCCCCCCTCACGGACGGCGCCGCCGCCGGCACCTGGAGGGGGGAAACGGACGCGTGGGGTCTACACGAAGGGGATCTTGCTGTGGGTCTGGCCCGGATGTTGCTCCAAAGTGTTCATATGGGCTGACCTAACACAACCGGGTGGGGAGGTCCACTGGTCAAAGCCCGTCCGTGCAAAGTCAAAGGGGTAGATCCCGTGGTCAAACGCTACAAGGTTAGGCGGGACGGGGGCACTAGGGGGGGGGGGGGGCGTAGCAATGCCACCGGAGCGTCGCACCGGGCCCTCATACATGCGGGGTGGTGTGGTGGCATGTCCGAAGAGGCGGGACGCGTCTCCGGTGCGTGGCCCCCCTCACGGACGGCGATGACACGGTAGTAGACGTTCTGCGGTAACGATGCGGCGTCAATATTACTAAATACTCGGAGCGCGATAAAATCATGAGTTTTTTTGCACGACGTGGGCACATGTGCTATAGGAACGATGGTATTTTTTCATAATTTTTGGTGATGGAGAAGTATCCGAAAAATTCCCTCTACGCGGATTGCCCTTCGCGCGTCTACGGCTGTGGCCGGCGGCCTCCGGGGGCTAGCATGCCGCCAAATCTTGCGCCGGCGGCCTCTCACAAGTCCGGAAGTGTTGTGGCAGTTGAAAACGCCCGGCACGCGTGTCCGGGGTGTGCCCCCCTCACGGACGGCGCCGCCGCCGGCACCTGGAGGGGGGAAACGGACGCGTGGGGTCTACATGGAGGGGATCTTGCTATGGGTCTGGCCCAGATGTTGCTCCAAAGTGTTCATATGGGCTGACCTAACACAACCGGGTGGGGAGGTCCACTGGTCAAAGCCCGTCCGTGCAAAGTCAAATGGGTAGATCCCGTGGTCAAACGCTACAGGGTTAGGCGGGACGGGGGCACTGGGGGGGCTGGCAATGCCACCGGAGCGTTGCACCGGGCCCTCATACATGCGGGGTGGTGTGGTGGCATGTCCAAAGAGGCGGGACGCGTCTCCGGTGCGTGGCCCCCCTCACGGACGGCGATGACACGGTAGTTAGATACATAGTTAGATAGATAGTTAGATAGGTAGATAGTTAGATAGATAGTGAGATAGGTAGTAAAAAAATTTGGTTAGATGAGATGCTATATGTTGCATACCTTGAAAAACAAATTGGTGACCATGATGAATATGTGATGGAGATGATGAATATGTGATGACAATGATGAATATAGGTAGTAAAAAAATTTGGTTAGACGAGTAGGTGATAATGATGATGATGAATATGTGATGACGATGATGAATATATTGTTAATGTTGTTAGTTTTTTTGCCTACATGATGCAAAAATAAATGAATGCATGTTTAAATGTTTTAAATATGCTCTATGAGTTGTGATGTTCTATTTTTTTGTCGCGATGGAATTTGCAGGCTTTGTGGTTTCGCATTTCATTGGAGTGACCGTTGTCCGGCGCGTTGGTCCCCCTGAGCATCCCTCTGCTGTTCGACTACTTCCTCTACAGCCGAGGGTGAGCTACAAGTCCATCTCCTCCAATTTTTCATATCACTAGATTTCATTCTCAAGTCAACTGACGTAACCTAGGCGTCTCCCGTCTGAAAGGGTTGCATCGATAAATATACATTCAATTGCATATTTATCACCGCAGCTCTTTCGGATTGTCCAGCGTTTTCCATGGACAGCCCGAGGATGTGTAGATTGGGTATGTTCTCCATGTTCTACCCCGTTCTGAGATAGGATTTCGGCGGCGCCTCCCCATTGTTCTCCGGAGCACATTCTCTCGGCTATTTGCCGAGACGTGTATCTGGAGAACAGCGGGGAGGTGCTGCCGAAATTTTGTCTCGGAACAGGGTAGAATGGAGAACGTACTCAATCTACACATCCTCGGGTGGGATTAGGACCCATCTTTACCTATTAGAGATGTAGGTGGATTAAACGCGGTAGAAACTGAAAATTTGATGTGATTAATTTAAGTGAATCCTTAATTATGTTGTGTGGGTTGCAAAAAAGCAGAGGATGGCAGATAATCAGTGGATGTACAGTGGTTTTATCCGTCGGAATCGAGTAACATCAGAGTGGATCACGAAAACCGATGTGTATTTGAAGGAGATATTCCGTCGTCCAATGAGAATTATCCCACCATGCCCCTGTGCGAGATGTGCCAGACGTCACCGTAGAAATCAGACGGACATGAGTGAGCACCTTCGCACGGACGGATATATGCCAAACTTTGACATGCCGCCGATAAACATAGCCGAGCAGGACCGTGGTAGAGAGGAGGTGATGCGACAACGCATCGATGGATATGAGGACGACGGGGTCAGGGACATGCTAGATGATGTCATTGTTGCAGAAACGGCAAATGCGACACCTTCAGAGAATGAACCGGAGGAGCCGGAGGCAACCGCAAAGGCCTTCTTGGAGGTCTTGGCCTCGTCGAAGAAACCTCTTTATGCGGGTGCGAAAATATCTCAGCCGGATGCCATCTCGCAACTGATTGCAGTCAAGGCTGAGTACGGCTGTAGCCAGAAATGCTTCGAAGCATTCCTGGGAGTATGGGCTAACAGCCTCCCTGAGGGTCATGAACTGCCGAAAAGCATGTATGATACAAAGAAAATCATGAAGGCACTCTCTATGGATTATGAGAAAATAGATGTTTGCCCGAAGAATTGCCTTTTGTTTAGGCACGAGTATGCGGATGACAAGTACTGTAGGAAGTGCGGTTCGTCTCGGTACATTGAGGTGGTCGGTGAGGATGGTGAGAAAAAGCAGCTAACCATGGGCAAGGGGAAGGCCGACGGCGTGGGTTTCCTTCATTTCATTAATTTACTAATTGCTTCTTCTCTTTTCAATGCAGGTTCGTGGAACATGGGCAAGGGGAAGGCCGACGGCGTGGGTTTCCTATGCAAGGTCGTCGGCCTGCCTAGTCGGAGTGGGTCGGAGTGGTCGGGCAAGTAATCCTCCCCCTCGGCTACTTGACGATGACTCCTCACAGGGAGGTCGAGGGAGAGGTGCCCCTAGAGGAGGAGGGGGCGGGGGGAGAGCCTCTAGAGGACGAGGTGCTGTGGGAGAGCCACTACAGGGGGTCGCCGCCAGAAAGAGCGCACCCTCACCGACTTAGGGGTGTTGTCTTCGAGGCCCTCCTCTAGTGAGGTACACTCTAGGGAGGAGGAGGAGGTGGTGGAGGAGGAGGAGGAGGAGGTTGGGGAGGAGGTTGGGGAGGGGGAGGCAGGCGAGGAGGAGGGTGGTGGCGGGGATGATGGTGGTGACGGGAAGAGGGTTGACAAGAAGGGGTGGCTGCGTGGTAACGCAAAGCTACCAAAGCAGGTTCCGGCTACTGAGGAGCAGAAGTGGCTCATTGAGCCCACGGGAAAAGAGTAAGTGGTTCATTATTTTGCTTGTCACATGCTTATTCCGGTTGTTATTTATTTTGCTTGTCACATGCTAATAGTTCATTCTTTTGCAGCAACTGGATATATTCTAAAGGGGTCCGTATTCCCAATGGCCTCATCACCGTCTTGCTGAAGTTATACTGGCCGGGGTTGTACTGTCCGGATCCAGTCAGGCAGCCGGCTCGTCGGGTTTTGGCCACGAGCTAGGACCACTGGGAAGTGGCCCGCCACGCGGACCATGAGACCCATGCCAAGGCCGTGATCACTACTTTCTGGGTGAGTTCTCTTCAGAAGAACAAGTCCATTCTAGTTTCATGAAAATGATTTAACTCATGGCTTCTTCCATTCTTGTTTTCATGCATGATTGTAGAAATTCTATCGAGTTCTTCCGGAGCACAGGGCTAGAGCGGACCAGATCGTGCTGCACCAATGCAAGAAGAAGGCCCGCCAGATGCAGTACGAGGTGCGCTATGTGGCCATCTCCACATACTACCACGACTATCTTGGTGTGAAGATGACCAAGGAAGAAGCGCGGAGGATGGGCATTACCTTGGAGAGGCCCGAGTTCTTGGCGGTAAGTATAAAAGATTTTTCATTATGCTTTCATATATTATGCTTTCATTACCTTGTGGTGCTTTATGCTTTATGCTTTATGCTTCCATAACACCAATTTGGACACACCTACATGCCATTATGCTTTTATTATGTAGGTGTGTCCAAATTGGTGTTATGGAAAAGACGAGTCCTGGGCGGCATTGGTGGATCATTGGTGTGATGAGGCTGGAGCCTGGGCGGCTATGAGAACCAAAAATAAGGCTAACCGAGGGAAGGAGGGAGTACATGCTCAGGGAAACCGAAACCACTATCTCCACAAGGCAGTTAATGTATGAATAACCCCATTAAACATTCTTCTTCTTCTATTTACCATCACTTTCTTATGTATGACTAACCTCTGTTTGGTGGTGCAGGAGGAGAAACTGAAGCGGCCGCTCTCAGACATGCAGGCGTGGGAGATCGCCCATACGCGGAAGGACTCCAAGCCTGGCGAGCCCCTGTACTACGGCAAGCATACCGCGGGGAGGAAGCAGGCCTACTCCGAAGCGTATCTGAAGTTGCATCCTGACACATCTGACCCCATTGCGGCGCCTCTGGACGACATGGCGGTGGTGAGCATGGGGCCCAAGGAGCACGGTCGGGAGGCGGTTCTCGATGCTGTGATCACTCCTAGTATCTCCTACACACAGCTTCGTCGGATCGACCCGAGCCTGACCCAGCGCACGAGCCAGCCAGTGACCAGTACACAGTCCCTCTTTCAGGAGCAACAATCTGTAAGTATTTTCCCTCTTATCTTCATTGCTCACTTTATTTTCCGCATTTAGTAGTTTTATGAGTTCCATCATGTCATACCGTAGGCCTACCTGGAGTACACACGCCAGGAGACCATGACGTGGCATCAGAGGCTTTATGAACACCAAGTGCAGAGGGATAGCCAGATGCAGCAGGCTTTTCAGGATATGGCGGCCGGCAGGTGTCCTCAGTTCCCTCCAGCATAATGCCCTCCAGCACAACCAGTGCTGATGAGCTTTGAGGAGTTTGTGGCACAGAACGCTGGCCCCTCGCCGGTTAGTTCATCCCCAATCTATTCACCAAAGCATGTCATGCCTTTCAACACAGTCATATATCCCGTTAATATGTCTTTTCAACATCCAGGGAACAGGTGGATCTACCGTTGGCGGTGGTCTTCGCAGCACTCCCGAGTCACGGAGCCCGACCACTCCGATCCACGGAGGCGGAGGCGGAGGTGGAGGCGGTCTTGGCGGTAGCGCTGCCGCTAGCAGTGACGACTTGGGCTTCGGCCGTCTTGGCGGTGACGACCTCCGTGGTGCTCGATGATCCTTGTGTGTGGTGATGATGCTGGAGATGACTTGTGTGTGGTGATGATCATTTAAATGACTTGTGTGCTTCTCTATATGCTTATGCTTATGTTGGTTGTGATGATGTTCATTTAGAGACTTGTGTGCGCTGATGCTTATGCATATATTGTTGTGATGGTGCCGGATGATATCCGTTGTGTTTTATATGTCTATCCCATCATATATATCTGCTGTGCTGATATGTGCTGTTATTTGAATTGAATTGATTTGAAAACAAACAGAAAAAAGAAAAAAAAGCAAATGCAAACTATGCCGACGGCTAGGCCGTCGGCATAGGGCTAGCGTGAGCTCCCAGTAGCTGACACGTGGCACCTATGCTGACGGCCTAGCCGTCGGCTTAGATTAAAACTGTGCTGACGGCTTCGCCGTCGGCATAGGCGCCCACGTGTCAGCTACTGGGAGCTCTGTATGAAGGACTATGTCGACGGCCTGGCCGTCGGCTTAGTTTCAAATTATGCCGACAGCCAGGCCGTCGGCATAGCCCTGGTCCTAGAGCAGCGGCTCGTCGCCACGTGGCACCACTATGCCGACGGCCTGGCCGTCGGCATAGTTTTTAGACTAAGCCGACGACCCTGGCCGTCGGCATAGTGGTGCCACGTGGCGACCATTCGTTGGGCAGACTTGACGGCGGCCGCCGTTAGGCGTGATGGTTGCCGACGGCCAGGGCCGTCGGCATAGATGTACGGCCCCCGTCGGCGTATCATATATGCCGACGGCTTTTCTATGCCGACGGCAACCCTGGTTGTGCCGACGCATATTATGCCGACGGCCCTATGCTGACGGGGGCCGTCGGCATAGGCCTATCCCGACGGGACTCAGGGTTGTGTTCACGTGCACGTAGAGTTGGCTGCATGTGTGTGCACGTAGCTGCATGTGTGGCAGTGTGTGCACGTAGAGTTGTGTTCACGTGCACAATGCAAAGCAATGGGTTGTGATTAGTTAGCTGCATGTGTCGGTCTGTGAGGAGTCTGGCCGGCCGAGTTGTGTAGCAGACCAGAGATGGAGAAAGAAGCGGGCGCAGGCAGTTGCGGCATGCACCAAGTGAGGGCTTATCCATCTGCAAAAACTTGGGAGTGACTCAAAGTCTGTACGTGTGAGCAGTTAGTGAAGAGATTAGTGGGTCAAGCCGTTAGTGGAGAGATTAGTGGCTTGACCGGTGCGTTTGCATGCTAGCTAGTGCGTGTGTTGGCTGCTCTATTTAATCCCGTGTAATCCAGTTCATTCAGCGTGAGAAGATATAGAGAAAAGGCACAAGTGTGCGTGGTGCCAAGTTCGTGAGTGTCTCTTCTACCTCCTGTGCGTGAGTTCATCTCCTACCTTGGGCAGAGATTACAAATTATACGTGTCAAGGTACAGCAATCCTCAACGGCAGTAATTGTTTTTTCGAAAAAGGAGAAAAAGGGATCCGATCAAGGTATAGGGTTTTACTTATATCCAATGTACAAGCATATACTAAGATGAGCTCGAAGCCTGTGGATTAACTGAAGATTCAGTGCACAAGCTTATATTTGAAGAACGCTAAGCTAGGAAGAAAAGACAATCAGACCTAAGTTCTGTCCCTTGCCACCGTCGTCTCCCATCTAATCCTACATGGGCTTTGCCGTCCTCCTCTCATGGGGAAATGAAGGCAGAGGAGTCATGGTTTTCGGTGGAGCATCTGGCCTGGAGGAAGCAGCTTGAGGACAACGGACCATGTCAGTCCCTCACCGGCATTGACAAATCCATCGGACAGGAGGGCAAGCCACATGAAATGATGGTTAGGAGCAGGCCCAAATCGGGGGAGCCGCAAAATCCCAACTTGCACAAACTTACATGTCCATATTGCAAGATATATCCGAGAAGAGCAGGAGAGGAAAAATAGAGGGGATTTCTTCTAGAAAAAAAATGAACATGTGTTGATCTGTGTATGAATTCTCATCTATTGCCTGTGAGATGGATGAGCGTTAGAGGAGAAGATGTCAAGAGCGACTGACGTGGACACCGAGCTTGACCTGGCTCCGTCGACCTTGTCCACCTGGCGGTGCTTGGGGAGGATAGGGGATACGGAGAATGACGGATCTGGACACCGAGCTCAGCATGGCGCTGTCGGGCCCGACCTTTCGGGTGTATCGGAGCAGGTGGTCCATGGCCTTAAAAAAGATTGAGAGTTCATGGGTTGGGTGGGAGGTGCGTGAGATGGCAAGTAGTTAAGGATGTGCAACAATCTGCAATGATGGACCAGTGAACTCGGGAAACTAGGCTGGGTTGCGGCAGTGCAGAATTCGGCATATCTGACGCGAGCCCATTTGAAAATGATCTAGCATGTGGAGGCTATATAGTAGACGTGGAAAACACAGCATACAACCAAAGGCACGGCTGACAAAACGAATGCACGTTCTTATGATACACTCGATCTAAAATCCGCAATATGTGCATGCATAAATGGCACACTAGGCTATGAAAAAGCTTGATCTAAAACCATAGTTGACATCTCTAAAACTAAAGGGGAGAGCATGCAATAATCAGCCAACAGGGCAACGAAGGAAAAGGCCGGCCATCACGATGAGGTCGGTGATGGACCACCAGTGTATATAAGGTAAATCAATCAAACCGTGGGAAAACAAGAAAATCTAAGTGGGGAAAGCGATAGAACAGAACCCCACACATGACTACAAGGGTCGAGATTGTAGTGGTCACACGAGGACAAAATGATTAGCTTGGGAGAGACAATTTGCCCATCTATTTTTTTCGAAAAGGGAATTTGCCCATCTATTAGGTTTTTCAGATTTGGCAAATAAGAAAAAATATATACTTGATGAGGCAAAAGCAATACACGTGGGTTATGACCTCTCTAGAGGGTCACATACATGCATAGGAGTGTCACTTTGAAATTGCTCAACTAATTAAGGAACATGGGTAGCATAGGAGTGTTACTTCCGCTGGTTCGAAGCAAGCTTGGCAATGAGCTCCTTCAAAATGGAGGGGT
The DNA here is from genome assembly GCF_056163025.1 of Triticum urartu. Lineage (NCBI taxonomy): Eukaryota > Viridiplantae > Streptophyta > Magnoliopsida > Poales > Poaceae > Triticum > Triticum urartu. The sequence continues at coordinate 606,988,049 of NC_141878.1, forward strand.
AGGTCGTGTATACATGATCCCAACCATTAGTTGTCATTATTGCTTGCAAGCACATCGGAGACTGGACTTGGATAAACTTCAAGCACACCTCCTTCAATTCCTGGCAGTGGTGTTGCTCGGCTAGAGCAAGAGTGGACATCACCGAGAGCACACCCATGTGTTTGGACAACTGCCTCACACAAATGCATTTGAGGCGTTGGACGTCATATTTGTCAGCCACTACAAACAAGTCTCGGAGCCATTGCAGCAACATTTCATCTTCTATTGCTTCCGTTTCTTGTCCTTCTTCCATAAGTTGTGACATTTCATCCTCATCCATGTCGTCATACTCCATCATAGGGAATGAGTCTGTGTAGATAAAGCTAAGCAAGGCCTTGAAAACTTTTGCTTCCATGTCTTCAATCTGTATGACAGCAGGGGTAACAGTGCCCTCCTGCATTGGGCCAAAGAGTTGCGCCATGAAGACTTTAGATCGGGCTGCAAGCACACATCGATGTGCGTCGAATGTCTCGCCGTCAACCTCAAACTTCACATCAGTGCCCACCTTGTTGTGAAGGAGATTGTTGAAATGGTGGTGCATGTCAGGTAGGAGCACCTCGGCTCCATGGCCGCTGGCATCCTGGGGATTGCAGACCATGATGTCACACCGAATGGTGAAACAATCATCCTCCCCTAGATATACTGATCGTTCAAGGGCGTCTCTTCTCATAAACGTACCACAGCCCCAATAAGAACCATTGAAGAGGGATCTGCGTGTTTCGCTTTCGCTTTCGTGAATGTATACTGGGTTCTGCTTCTCAACCTGGTCGACGAAACTGAAAGTGAACCTGGCATCCACATGTTTCCTGTCACCACCGTCGAGGCGGGATACATAGAGAGAAACAAAGTCCGAGCAACTCGAGTTCTCGCCGTTGGGATAATACTTGATGGACCAACGACGGCCTCCTACCCCGAAACCACGAGACTCGATGCTCTGGCCAGTGGGTGTCTCCTTTTTGGTACGCGAGTAACCTTGGACCACAAGCAAGTGGTACCCGCATTCGGAGCGGGTCTCGACAAAGGTCGTGGTGGAAGGGCACAACTTGCCGTCCTCCAATATAGATACACCGGCAAACGACGACATGATGGACCTACGAGTCCGTCGGAAATCTGTCTACTCAGTCACGAGATTGATAGCAAGTTGGAGAGTTGGGATCGATGAACCGGGAAGGGCAAACCTGGTCACGTCCGTCGCTCCACTAGCTGTGCACCGACGTAGCTCCCTTGTCGCCGGAAACAGAGAGGGTTTGCACCGGCGGCTGGTAGTTGTTGATCCAAAAATTCTCACGTTTGTTTGTCACGGTTGTTATGTATTACGTGTGTATATATACAGCGCCGGGTAATGTCCTAGACGGACACTAACTAACTTGAACCTACTATTCCTACTCACAAATACACGGACGAGGACACAAAGTCCTGATCGGACACACGGCAACACTTGCCGCATTAGGTACGGCAACCTGCCAAATTGCACATGCTAATTGTATTTTAGTTTTTTTACAGACTTTAAGCAAAACTTATCTGTAGTAGTAACTTCGTAGATTTAGTCAAAAAATTCCCACCAAAACTTTCCTACATTTGTGTGGAACATGTATCAAATTAATTAACGAAAATGTTATGCATCTGATGGTTGCTGGGAATGATTCCAACGCGAAGTGACGACAGTCGTCTGATTGCCCGCACGAATCAGGATGCAGATTTCGTTGACACGTCACCAGATGGGAACCGATTGGTCGGAGCGATGGAGGGCGTGACCTCTTTTCTTCGCGTGCCTTCACTCCTCTTTGACTTGCTCCTGACGGGGAGAGAGACGATTTCGTTCCCAAATGCCCCCCGGCTTTTATCCATTCCCAGCAACAATTTACACCCGGCGATAGCAACAGGAACGGCGCTCGTGCCATCACCACCATGGCTTCTCATCCGTCCCCGCATCAAGCGGACACCACCTCCTCCACTGTGCTGATCTGCCACCACCGCCATGTCCCACGGGCTGCTCTTCCCCTCTGCCTCCACCTCCGGTGTCGCATCGCCATTCCGTAGTTTTGATGTTGCGAGATCCATGGGAGGCGTGACTGGTGGCGCAGCTCCATCGCCGTCGCCCCAGGTAATGGACCTTCTCTTTGGCAGTCACAAGGAGGAGACAATGCTGGACGCCTGGCAATGCTGCATCGCCATCCCGTGGTTTTTTTTTTTGAGAGATCCATGGGAAGATGCGAGCGGTGGCTCTGCTCCATTGATGTCACCCTAGGTGTTGGACCTTCTCTTAGGCGGTCATAAGGGAGGAAACGGTGTTGCACGCCTGTCGGTGCCAAATCTTCATTCCATGGTTGCTGTGGCGAGATCAATGGGGTGGCATGGCTCCATTGGCGTCATCCTTCATCCACTCCGGCATTCGTAGGGGAGCTTGGTTGAACCTATGCGAGCTCACCCCCTAGTGAGACAACACTCGGTGGCTTCTCATTTGAGACGGTTGTATGACCTGATGTTGAGTTGATAAAGACTTGACTTGTATCTTTAATGGTTGTAGATTTTCGGAAGGATTAAATACTTATTTATTTATTTATTTATTTCCATCTCTTTCATTTCTACGCCTCTATCAAGTAGCCAATCCTAGCCGTCACCACGCGTTCCAATCACCGTTCCCTCCTCCTATGGCTGCCTCTCGGGAGACTGATCATGGAACAACTCTAGGCACTTGTCATGAAACAATCCAAATTTGGCAAAACAACTCTAGGCACTTTTTTTATAAACAAGTGATTCTTGGCGGCAGAAAACTAGGCAACTAGGTGGAAGGCATGATGACCTTTGGCTACAGACGCAAGCACTTCAAAATATCACATGTGGAATATGATGTTATTAACTTCATGAGAAGATTAATTTTTTGAATGAGTAGATCCTTTGATTATTCATTAATTTGATGTATTCATTTCTAGCTCTATTATGCTGCAATCATGCTAACTAAAATTCCTAGATATGACATTACGCAACATCATTTCACAAGACAATACATGGATTGCGAAATCCTATATCACTTGTTTCTAGATTTAATATTTAACCATCATCATGCAACGTCGTATCTGACGTCTTGACTCGCTCCCACTGCTCCGGCGCCATCCCCTTGGAAATCTCTGATAAAACCCTGGCCATGTGTGTCTCATCTTCTTTTCTGCACTTGATTTCTATCGATTTCAGCTTCTTGCACCAAAAAACAGTTGGTGTAGTTGAGCCATGGCATTCCGAAGATGCCGTCTCCTTCCTCCTATTCGTCGTGATTGGGGGAGCTTCAAACTATGGTTGCACATGTGAGATTATTTGATTAGCTAGAGTGGCAACAAGCCTAGAAATTATTGAAGGAAACAAAGCAAGCATAGGTGTCATGCGTGCATGTTGCGTACTGTGCACCGGTGCAATGCAAGCTTTTCCAAGTTAGGTGTGTTTCTGAGGATGCTTGTCAACACCTGGTAGCTCAATCCAACATCACATTCTTCTAGGTGCAAGTTTGTCAAGTTATTCAACACTGGGAATTCTTGGGACTCCTTCTGAAGCAATGCCTGAAACACACACACATAATATATATATATATATATATATATATATATATATATATATATATATATATATATATATATATAATGAGATTGGCGATCGAGTGCATGCCTATGAATGCTTACTAGATCCTCGTATCATATGACCATAATATTTATGATAATTGTATAGCTAAAGGACATGTTTCTAAGTTTTGGAATAATTAAATTTCTAAATGTGGTCTTCAAATCTTGATCATGCGATGCTTACCATGGTGATGAACCCGTGTACATGTAGGCTTACAACATTGTTAAGGAGGGCTAGGAAGCCACTCATGGATTCCAAAAACTTGAGCTTCTGGTTCTCCCAAGCTTGGTGAGCGGGCAGGTGGACGTCGGCGGCCGTGTCCGTGAGCCGGAGTGACGCCTCAGTAAGTGCCGGCAAGTGATACCGTGGGGCCAGCCCGAGTCCGGCTATGAATTCGAAGCTGCTCTCCCCGCCATACATGATGTCGAGGCGGAGGGAGGCGAGCCGGGGGGCCTCCAGCCCAGGAACGACGGCGGCAGTGAGGGCTGAAAGTGGGGCGATGACAGCGAGGCGCCTGAGCACGGGCGAGGCGAGGGAGAGAAGGTGCATCATGCACCTCTCGGCGTGGAGCTCCTGGAGGGTCGGGCAGTACCGGCCGAGGTGCTGGAAGAAGCCGAAACTGATACTGGCGCCGACCAGCCGCAGGGTCGTCAAGCGGCTGGTGAAACCAGCGGCGCACGCCGACATGCCCCGCTGCTGCCAGAGTCCGTCGGCGGCGGCGTAGCTGAAGGGGTTTGGGGGCGGGAATGATACGTGTGGCTTCCAGGAGACCAGGCTGTGGCCGGCGTTGGTACCGTGGATGCTGACGGCGACCGGGAGGTGGCGGAGGCCACGTCGGATCCACCTGCTAGACGTGGCGGTGTCGCAGCTAACCACGTGCAGGCGAAAGGCGTCGAGCCGCGTCCCTGGCGGGATCGACGTCAACGCGTGGTCGACGAAGTCCTCGAAACGGTCCCAGGTCTGGCCGTCGCCGGCGAACTCTCGCTCGTCGATGTCGACGACGGGCACGCCGCGCCACAGGTTCCTCCACCGCCGCGACAGCACGCCGGTCTGCACGGCCTGCCGGAAGCCGAGCAAGGAGATTATGACTTGCAGGAGGCTGTCCGGCAGGTCACCAAGCCGGTCAGCGCCGTCGGCGACGTCCACGCAGCGGCGCTTGCAGTCGGCCATGAGGATCGGATCGGGTCAGGTCGCGTCGTCGCAGGGATTTAGTTGAATCGGATCAGAACAGAATTGCTTGGAATATTGCCGGCTGGTCCTCAAATAAAAAATCTGACGTTTGTTTGTCACGGCCGGCCTATGATCTGGCTATATGTGTTACTATAATAACATGGCCGAATCATGTCCTACTCGGACTAATCTAAACCTAATAAACAAATCAAAATAAAAAATACCCAATTTCTAGGCTACGTGTGCAAGAAGGAATCTCAACCAAAGCCACTATGTAGCACGTGCTGGTAGCAGGCATGACTTGACGCCTCCACATAAGACGCCGTGCGTAGCATCCGCCGAAGTCTTCACTTGTCAGCGACATGCACTGTCCGATGACTCCAAAAAAGACTCAAGTGTCACCTGCCGAGCCGCATGGAACCCGATCTGTTGATAGAGGGGACGACCCATACCGTCGTCGGCCCCAGAAAGGCTATCATTGCCCATGTAGGCTGGCGGGAGGCTGTCCGGCAGGTCGCCAAACCGGCCAGCGACGTCGGTGTCGTCCATGCAGTAGTGCTTGCTGGCATTGTAGTCCATGAGGATCGGATCGGCTCGCATTGCGTCGTCCGCTCGAGACGCTTCACGGTGACGGGATTGAGGTGGTCTTGTTGAGTTGAATCGGATCCGCAGGAACAGAAATTGTTGGAATCCCGCATAGCAATAGCGACTAGAAATTTCGGTTAGTTTAGTCTTATTTTTTTGTGAATCGGTATTGAACTTCGTTTAAGTAAGTTTTATGTACTTATTTGAACATAATTTGTGTTTTTGTGCATCAAATTTGTGTTTGTGCTGCTCAAAAAAAATTTACACTGCAAAATCTTGGAGATTGACTAGAAACGATAAACTTTTAGAGATGCAAAAGTGCTCATCTAAAGATTACTCGGCCGTTTACCCCTATAAAACTTAGGGGATCGGCTCGAGTTGTCCTTACGGTGACCACATTTCCATCGTTTCAGTCTTGAGAGCATCTATAGCTTGCTTTCTCAAATCCTCCTCAAACACGAATGCGCTCGGTCAGTGATCAGATAGGAGAAAGAAGAAAAAAGTGATCCAATCGAACCCCTCATATCATTCCTATACATCCAGGTTGTCCACGAACCCTCATATGAGACTCAATGTATGGAGGACATGAGGGCTCGCGGACTCTCCCGGTCAGTCCGTCGCATAGGATGTGACCGACCCCAGACCATCTTTTCTGGTATTATTATTATTTTTCTCCCTCTCTCTTCATCTTCATCAATCACATGCAAATGATCGGACATGAACATAAGAAAAAGAAATGGCGAGTATGGTTAAATGCAGGAACAAATGGGGACTCAAAATGGACGGACATGTCCTGGCGCGTCTGCATGCGTTTAGCGGGTGGATTTCCTATGTCTCTAGGCGACACCTATTGATGGCTTCAGTTATCCAAAACAGGGGAAAGCAGAGTAAAGAACTAGTAATATGGCAGTTGAGTACTAGCATACAATTGTCCGGTTCCTAGCTAAAAGTAGCTCTCGTGCATACAATCGTCGCCGTCACCGTCGGAGTTTGCTTCTTTGTCCGTCGCTTAAAACTGCAACTTAACAGTGTGAACCCATACCATATATGAGATATTTATGTGCCTGACTTGATTTCCTGTGTTTGAATCAGAGTATCAGACAGCTGCTGTATGCTATTTATTTTGTGTAATGCTCCATTGTTGTTTCATTGTTGCCATTTATAAGTTTCTTTCTGCATACACGTACGTAGGTGGTGGTGTGCTCGCACATCACATCAATTGGACTGGCGCCGATCAGGATTTGTTGGCAAACTTAGGAAGCAGCTTTCGCGTACCTTCTTGGCTTGTGACTTTGATGGTTCCAAAAAAGAGGTCAAGGACTCTGTTAGCACAAAGTTCAGACAGTGATGCCAAGGGGGTCGATGATGCGAAAGCCGAGCTCAAGGACATTGTACTGTGCCTGCGGGACCCAAAGCATTTTGGCGATTGTGCATACACCACGCAGTCGACGATGCTGGGGAGCACCAGATGGAGCGCCTCGGCACCCACTGGCGGCGCTGTAGCTTGATTACAGGCAAACACTGCATACTTGTTTCACTCCAATATCTCATACAAGATGTATGTATGTACATTGCTAATTAATAATCCACCGATGCAGGAATTGTTTTCAGACAAATAATAATCAAGTCTAGCTACTAGCTAGAGGACTACATGCTTCAATCTAAAGCTATGCCTTATGGTGGAGGAAGGAAGACGCCTCTTATGATGGATGGACATGGACTACATATATATACCAGCGAGCGAAATGCCTAGATCATCCGAAAACCATGCATCTAGTCATGCGATTGGTTCATGATATCCATTGCTTCGCTTTCTCCTCACATGAAGAATGCATGCATGTGTGAATCTTACATTTTTGCATGGCTTTCGGATGCATGACTCAACCTGATAACATCCGAGGAGGCATGCTGATTTGTCTGAATTTTTCGGACAGAGTAAGACGACACGGCGTGTTCAGCCTTCAGCGGGAGCTGGACAATGCTTCAGAAATTCCTCCCATTCATGCTTCAGAAATGCTGAAACAATCACCCTTTAGATCCGCGGACTTGCCGCTGCCCGGCTGGTGAAGGCGTAACTCAACTTGGCCTCCTCGCCATCGCCATCACTCCCAGCATTGGGTCGGTGCGGTGGAGCCGCCTGCGAGAACGTGGCCGCTTCTGCTGCTGTTGCTAGTGCTGGGGACGTGAGCGGCTCCTTTTTTTTTTGCGGGTGAAAAAAAAATAAAAAAAATTGGTAGCGTAGCCATAGCCTAGCTAAAAGGGTTGACGCATGCTTATAGTAAATCAGTTTGCTGCCAACTAAATTGGTAGTAAGAGATACATACATGTACAGTTATCAATACTTACATTGATTGATCCAATATAATCAGCTGGTTTCCTTGCATACGTTCATTGATTAATCCAATATCAATACTTACATTGATTTCAGGGGCGTCTATACAAGTATAAGGTGAAACACATCAAGGCAGGAACCTTCAGAAGAAAGAAAAATAAATGTTCAATTTATCCTTGTATATATACGGCCAGGCTCATCAGTGATGAAAGGGGAAAAAATATTTGATATTACTTTCGATTTGTATATTGATATTCCTGGTGTCGTGGCTCTAAAGTATGGTTCAGATATCAATAGCTGGTGTGTCCTTTGTACCAATACCTGGTATGTCTCATTTATACTTCTCATGTATTTTGTTGAATTGTGTTTGAAGATTATACGTAACCAAATGTATTACCCATTTTAATCTGAATACATATAAAGGACCAGCATTATTGCCCACTAATATGATTTGAAACAAGTTCAGCCTAACTAACTGGATTTTGCTATTCTGGTCGGAATCATTCAGCGCTCCTGAAAAATATTCGCATCGGCGTTGACCTGTACATAGCCGGCCTATTCTTCACAATGAGCTGTCCAACAAATATCACTTGAGGCAGGCCTTGCCAGGGACAGGGAGACGTACATGCATGAATCCTAAGCTTCAGAGTTGGCGCCGACCTGGCTTCCATGAGCTGGGGACAAACCTGATCACATCCGGTGGCCGCTGCGCCGACCTGGCTTCTCACCGGAAACTTTGAGGACACCTGAATTTGCATACATTCTTCTTCTTCAATAAAAGAGTTACATGACACGGAAGGCACAAAGCAATAATAAGAGACAACGCATAGAGTGATATATGAGGATAAAAAGACTAGCTGTGAATCTTACAGATTGCTAGTTTGACGCCTAACCATATATTCCATGAAGAGACAATTTGTTATGTTGGATTTTTCTGATTCGGCATATAGGCTAATTTTACTTGACGAGAAAAATGAAAGCAAAACACACACACTACGACATCTCTAGAAGATCAATTTGTCCATTCTGTATAAGATTATCACTTCATGTATAACTAGGGAACATTTGTACCATATAGGAGAGTGTCACTTTCCCTGGTTCGAAGCAAGCTTGACAAAAATCTCCTTTAAAACCGAGGGATAGGTTGAAACTACGTGATCCCAGCCATCAGTCGTTGTTATGTTTTGCAAGCACGAGGGGGGTTGGACTTGGATAAACTTCAAGCATGCCTCCTTCAATCCCTGGCAGTGGTGCTGCTCTGCTAGAGCAAGGGTAGACATCACAGAGCTCACACCTATGTCATCAGACAACTGCATTTCACATATGCGCTTGAGTCGTTGGAGACCATACATGTCTGCCGCCAGAAACAAGTCTTGAAGCCATTGCAGCCACATTTCATCATCTATTGTTTCCTTTTCATGTTCTTCTTCTAGAACTTGTGACATTCCTTCCTCCTCCATGTATTCCTTCTCTATCTCAGGGCATGAGTCCGTGTAGATGAATCTAAGCAACACCCTGAACACATTTGCTCCCATGTCTTTGATGTGTATTACACCGGATGTATTATTGCCCTCCTTCATCATGGGACCAAAGAATTGTGCCATGAATACTTTGGACCGGGCTGCAAGCACACAACGATGTGCGGTGAAAGTCTCGCCACTAACCTCGAATGTCACATCAGCACCCACCTTGGTTTGAAGGAGAATGCTAAAATGTTGGTCTAGGTCAGGTAGGAGCACTTTGGTGTCGTGGCCACTGGCATCTTCGGAATTGGGATCCTTGCGAACCATTACGTCAAATCGGATAGTGAAAGAATCACCCTTTAGATGTGCCGATCGTTCAAGGGCATCTCTTGTCAAAAACTTGTTGTTGCCCCAGGCAATTTCACCGTCGAACCTGTGAACTTTATCAGTTGCACAAATGTACATGAGCGTTTGCCTCTCAACCTGGTCGACGAGACTAAAATGGATCCTGGCATCCACTTTGTCTTGGTCGTCGAAAAGGGATACAAAGAGAGAGATGTAGTTGAGCCGTTAGGGTAGTAGTCGATTAACCACTCATAGCCTCCTACTACGAAAGGACCAGCACTGATGCTCTCGCCCATGGACAGCAACTCTTTGGTGCGCGAGTAGCACTGAATCATTAACAGATGGTGGCCACTGTCCGTGCCGGGGTCGACGGCCGACGTGTTGCAAGAGCACCCCTCATCATGGTCTTCAACGATGGATACACCGGTGAACGATGACATGACGATCCTATCGCTGTCCGTGCGGAGACACGGCTACTCCCTTCGCTGTGCGCCGACGTTGCGCGTCGTCGGAAACAAAAAATCTCACGTCTGTTTGTACGTCTGGCTGTGTATTGTATATGAACACATGGCCGACGCATGACACCAACTAATTTGAACCTACTCCTACTCGAACACGATCTATCTCTAACACTACGTAGTACAGCTCCTCCGACAAGCAACATACAAAGCCCTAACATAATCGGACTTACGTCCTACTCCAAGTCCATCTCTAACACACAAAGTCCTAACCGGACTCACGTTGGGTACGGCAAGCTGCCAAACTGCACATGCTAATTCAACTCTAAGTTTAATTAATATATAACTTTTCAAATTGGACCAGCCAACTCCTAGTTAGTAGTCCATCTGTGTGATAGGCCTGGTCCGTCCAATTAAATTGCGATCGTGGAGTGTGCAGGAAAATAGACAGTCTTATTTTGTTTAGTCCCACATTGAGTGGCTGTGCTCATACTTGTGTGATTCCTAGATACTTGTTTCACTCCAATACTTGTGTGATTCCTAGATACTTGTGCAGGAAAATAGACAGGATTACAAGCAAACACTCATACTTGTTTCACTCCAATATCTCATACTACAAGATGTATGTAATGTTGCTAATTAATAATCCACCGATGCAGGCATTGCTATATAGCTAGATGGCTATTACACCCGATATTTGTTACTAGTGGAGGAAGGAAGACGCCTTATATTATGATGGACTACACATATATACCCGAAATGCCTAGATCATCCGAAAGCCATGCATGCAGTTCGTTCATGGTATCCATTGTTTCTCGTTCTCTTCACATGAAGAATGCATACATGCACTCTTTCAGCTGGAAACGGCTGCTGCATTTTGGGCTGACCAACTTTAGGAAAAGTTCCATTTTCCCGAACAACCAAGCTGTATGTGGTCACCGAGGGAGATGACCCCAAAAATCAGGGTCACGTGGAACCTTTAATGAGCTCTAATTCTTGGTCCAGTTGACCTCAAGTGAAACATGTCTGTCGGCGACTACACTTGCACAAGAGCAAGAGTATCTCTGCTTGATTGAACCATTCTTAGGTTATCGATGACGATATTGCACAAAGATTGTCTGAACTCTGAAGCTAGTCGAAACTACTCGTTTCACATTTCTTTTCTTGATTCAGATAATTCAGTTCGTCCTGTTAACAAAATGCGGATAGTATCCTACAATAGATAGTGTATAAAATCTAGCTCCTTGCAGATTATATTGTTTCAGGTTTTGACTTCTTGATCTTGTCATTTACTAGTATATTGTTACTGATTAATGGTCTCATGCATAACTGACTCATTATTTCTGTTTATTCAACCTATACGGTAGGCTGCAATACCCAGATGTCCACGCAGAGTAGCTAAACCTTGCTCTGTTTTGTCGACGAGACAGGGGGAACCTGCCTGTTCTGGCTTCCCAATTCTATGATTCAGAACTGCTGGAATCGTGGCCTCCAGCTGGAGTGTCTCTCTTCTGACATTCATTTCTGTGGTGCTTGCTGGATGAAGCATTTACATGTAGGGGTTCTTGCGATGGGTTGATAATCTTCAATTTCTTTTGGAAGATGATGCTCTTCGTATAAATGAGAAGGCAATGGTTCTTGTTATCTTGTTCACTTCACCATTTCTTTTGTAAGATGATGCACTTCGCTGTCTTTCACTTCACCGTTTCCAGCTGCATTTCTCTTAGATGAAGCATCAGACATCAACACTGATTTGGTGGCGCCGGTCATTATGACCGGGGCTTAAGGCAAAGAATAGAATCCATGAAAAAGTTCATCAGTTTTGGAAAACAATCACGCATTTCAAAAAATTCATCAATATTTAAAAAAGTACATGGATTCAGAAAAAAAGAAAGTTTAATAGTTTTTAAAAAGTTAATCAAATTTGAAAAATGTTCATGGAATTCGAAAAAAAGTTTGTGAAGTTGAAAATGTTCACAACCTAAATTTCATGCATTTGAAAGGTTAGAAAAATTGAAAAGAAAATAATCATGAAAATTATAATTAAAAGGCAAAAAGGAATAAAGAATAAAACCCGGCCCAAAACACTCCCAAAACAAACACACGCAAAAATCGGCCGGGAAGAGAATGCACTACAACTACAGTCCTAAATACTGAACGTAGTACTTTTTTTTAGAAGATACCGACTGTAGTAAAAAAAATAGAAGATACTAACCGTAGTGCATTTGTTTTTTGAGGGGTTAAACAATACTAACCGTAGTATCAAAGGGATTTCTTTTCAGGGGGAAGCACATTTGTTTTTTTAGGGATTGAGGACAGCAACTAACAAAAGAGTGTTCATTACCAGCCTCCCAAAGGGTCATTTGGCGCGCTCTCAGCCACCGCCATGTGTCGTGCTCTGAACGTTTACTTCGGAATTTTTTTCCTGCACATATTTTCAGCTTTTTAGAAAGGGTTTTTTCGGGGGGTTTCGACTTTTTGGTTTTCACCGGTCTTCCATAGCTTTTGGATCAAAAAACAATTTATGCAAAGAAACATGTTTTCTATTTTTTTTTTCTTCACGAGAGGCACGGCGGTGCCTCTTTTTGAAAGGAAAAAAACATACTCCCGATTCAGCTTTTCCCTTTTCGAAAGAGGCATGAAAAAAAAATAACATTCGGATGGAGCGCCGAGAGCGTGACACATGGCGGTGATCGTAGCGAGGGTCCTGAAGGAGGGCTCGTTAACTAGTTGCTCCCGTAATTTCGGGATTTGAGGAGGTTTTTTTTTTGAGCAAAGGGATTTGAGGAGGTAAAGAGAAGAAGAAAGGGGCGACGAAACAGCAGCCCACTGTGAAAGTGATGCTGGGATATGGTGGCCTCCCTCCCACAGAAGAAGAAGAAGAAGAAGAAGAAGAAGAAGAAGAAGAAGAAGATCCCTCCCCGTCCTCCGGCGCCTAGGGTTTGGACCGCCGCCTCCGCCGCGCCTCCCGCCCAAGCCGCTCCACCCCAAGGTGAGGTGCTCTACACTACAATTCTTCCATCTGGTAGCCCTTTCACTGAATTCTGTCATCTGCACCTTGCTCTCACTGAATTCCTCCGTTGATTGATTGGGCGCATACATTTTGCTTCCGTTGATGGTTTATAATTTCACTTCTCCATCTACACGGCTAGGCTAGCGCAAAATCAACTAACTGGTTTATAATTTCACTTCTCTGCATCATGTTTGCAGTGACCAGCTTCTGCCATACTGAATTACTTGGTATTTATTCTAGCGTTTGCTGCTCAACGGCCGGTCAGTTTGTTGAAAATTATGCCCGCCTGCTTTTAGTTTCAAAAAACTCAAGCACATATTTGGCAGCAGCACAAGTTTATAAAATGTAGTACATGTCTTGCTTGTGTGCCTCCTAGAATGGCCTCGCTGCTGAAATGAAATCTGCACACCTTTATTTACTTATGCTGTCCTGGCTGACTAGCTCTTTGGTTCATGTTGGAATCACGGGTTCATGCATTTTTTGGTGGACAATCTTCAGTGTTGACTTGCTCTTCTATCTGTACCCAACAATCTCCGGCTTGCTGAATCTACTTGCTTATCTTTGTAACTGACTGGACTACCATGCATCAGTTTCACTATATATATATACATACGCTTTCCAATTCTGTCTGTTTATTCCTATGTTTTCTTATTAATTGTCTTGATAACTTGATGCTTTCTTTCTTTCTTTGTTTCTTGGCAGTCAATTCTTAACACTTCCACATCCAATCTTCCAGACTCATCCGGTCGTCGGCCATTCACAACATCCTTTTCTGGTGGTCAATCTGGATCAGTTCAAGGTTTCGCATACGATACATACACTAGCTCCACCGCACAATCAGTTCAATTGAGCTGCAATCAACTCAGTTGGTGCTGGCATCTTTACAATTGAGCTGCAATCACTGAAGGTGAGGAAGGCGTGTGATGATTTTGTCTTTGACCGTTTGGTTCCACTTGTCACCTTCTACACTCCTATGCCCCGAGGCCAAGGCAACCACCAAAATATGCTCGTCTCCAAGCCCAGTGAGGAGGCAGGTGGTGAGGAGAGGGGAGAAAACACAACAGCTGTTCAACAAGGGGCCCAATGCTATCAAAGAGGGAGTAACAGGCTCTCGGTAAGTAACTATTGCCACATTTTATACTGTTGTAACTTTTATGTGATGTAATCTGCATGTGTGACAGTTGGGAAATTATATTATTGTTCTAGTCAAGTCACAAACTAAACTTTTATGTAATCAGCATTTGTGACAGTTAGAAATGAAAAAGATGCACCTAACTTGTTTCAATGAAAATTTATAGGTCAGCAAAAGCGGAAGTAGATGCAACATTTTTACATCCATTGGCTTGCCAAAATGCTATTATATATAGCACCATACATACACCAGCCTTTGATCCAGAAAGTCGCATCTTCTTTCTTTTTTTCGGGGGGCAAACGCAATGTCGCATCTTGATCAACCGTTTGGCCTCCTCCGTTCGGCCAGAATTACTTGTCGCATAAACGGATGAAAATGGATGTATCTAGAATTAAAATACATCTAGATACATTTATTTCTCTGATAAGTATTTTCGGACGGAGGGAGTACCTAACAGCAAACATGGCGCCTGCGCCTGCTTGCTGGGGCAACAAGTAGAGCTACATGCCTATTCTATTCTGATAAGTAGGTAGGGTGATTAACAAAAACCTAGCAGGTTACTAGATGCACGCTTGTCTTGATAATAATGGGATAATTTATACATGTTGGTGCTCCTTATGAATTAAGTTGCTTTTGGGGTCCAGTCCAGGGAAATCGTCGAATGGCAATTTATTTAAGAGAATTAAACTTGCAACTGATTCCATCCATCCATCCATGTTAATAAATAGCACATCCTTGGAGCATTACATTACAATAATAATAAATAAACAAAGCTCTATGTAGCTATGTTGGTCCAGTCATGCATCCAAGTGAATGTTTATTGTGTAATCATGTAATTTTCCTGCACCTGAAGCCTTTTCTATTATATAGTCTGGACCTTCCAAGTGCTCACCTTATCTTGTGTTGTTTCCACAATAGGCTACAGCTGCCGTGTCGAGCACTTTGAGTTGTCTGATGAAGAGGAGGAGGAATTGACAGGCGAGGACGTGGCGTGAGGCGTGACATAATAGAAACTGAATTCTGTAGCTGTTTGTGTATCATGGACGGAAAAAATATCAACTCCTCTCAACTTGTGTTCTGGCTTTCCTCAACTGGATGCAACAGCGTTTCCTCAACTTGGATGATGGATTAACCTGCTCTACTCAAGTCGTGTCGTGTGTTTAGGGTTTAGGTGTTTCCTCAACTTTGATCGCCCCTGGAAAGCTTCTTGTGGTTTGTTTGAGTTGGCTGCTTGACTGAATGGAACATAATTCACTCGATATTTCATCATGTCTGTCAAAATCCTCCACTCCACCTCTGTATTTAGTATTTACTGAAACCCGCATCTTTTGCGTACTGATCATCAAGTTATGCTGTAATGGAATGAGATTGTGATCATCATATATATGGTAATAGTACCGTGCAATGCCCTCATCAATAAAATAAAAAATTGTGATTTCACAACAATCGATCTTCGAAAGACGGTTGGGTTGGTGATATCCGTAATCAGAGCAAGATTTGAAATTTAAATGCCACACCGACTACACTAGTAGCATAAACAAACAAACACAAGACAGCTTCCAGAATTTCTTGGTCTATTTCTACCACATAAAGAAAAGACTAGATCCACTAGAAAAGAAAAAGTATCTGTATCTAAGATTTTTCAGTCTGGATGGTCAGGTCATGTATCCCTAGATCGTCATACAGTCCATGCACGTATTCGAGCACCGATTCATCATCACTGCTATTCTTCACCTGCACACACACCCGATGCCCCACTTCAGTCATTCGATCACTATCAGGTATCAACAAGTCAAGTTTGCTGAAATTTATCTTGACTTACCCGGATGGAGAGGCAACCAACAGCATGACCAGGCACAAGCTCCCAAAACCGAGCCTGGGATACCTCAGAGACATCCTCACAGGCAGTAATCTGGAGAATGATACCTCAGCCGTGTGAAAGGTGGCGTTGCTAAACAAATAGCTATTCAAAAAAGGTAAGATGCTCACCTGTCTGCCGCACTTGATGAAGGCTGAAGGTGGCACGTTGCCAGGCGCAATCTGCAGCAGGACATTGCCTGTGGCTTTGAACAGAGGCATAACAAGCATGAACACCGCCACCGAAACTATTCCCAGGCACAACACCTCTGCGTTCTCAATCCTAACAACAGAAGCACAAAACATAAAACATGTATATTTAGAGATTAAAAAAAGGCAGCTTCATGGTAGTACAATATAAGAGCAAAGGATTTACCCCAATGAAAGAAACCAAGAAGCTAGTATCAAGCCTGCACTGGGAGAGAGTAAGAGATGCCCAGTGTCAATTAAAAATACATGGGTAGCAAGACAAAGGCGCAAAAATATATCCAAAGGAAAGAAAAGATGCATCACGGCAGTTGTGTATGTTTGTACCTCCGCACTGAATCTGCCAGAACATGCAAACAGATGGAGTGATGGTTCATATCCTCTGCTTTCCTGTAAACTAACATTAACAGACAATGATACGTCCATTGATCAGTCTATTTTCAAATTATGATGCTTAGTAAGGGCAAGATGTATATCCTGACATTTCTGCCAGAGACAGACAGGATACCAATCACCTGCAGGCATACCTATGTTGACACGAGCATAGCTCCGAAAGAACCAGACACCAAGTAAATTGACCAAAAGGTTTGTGACTGCAGAAACAATGAGGTAATGCCTGAAACATTTTTATAAGAGGAAGAACAAATTATTAGGACAGCAAAGAGTTTAGATTGATAGGCCATGGCTGATGAAAAAAGGCAGTAGATGCATGGAAATAAAAGTTGACCAAACAATTCTCGGTTTCTCAGGAAAATAATGTAAGAGGCCACAGAAGTTGGACAGCAGATAATCAACTGCGGTGTATCACTGGGTAGAAATTGTAGATGCAATTTATCTTTCATTTTAAGCACTTTCCTCTGAGAACACAATTTAGTTACCCACAATGATGGACTGAACCAACACATACTTATCATACTAGTACGATGCAACATAATGCATTACAGTGACTGGAATTTTCACATACGATCTCCTTTGTTTCCTCCTAAGGTAAACACATTCGACAACCAACATAGAAAAAAAATATTCGGACAGCGTCATCTGTCAGCATATATAACTGGTGCTTACTTGTGCTCAGATTCATCCTGCATAAACGAATGCAGCGCTTCGACAGCCAAGGAGAAAGACAGGAACAGCAGGAACAGCTGTCTACATAAACAACCATATGGAGGCGGTCAAAACGTTAGCACAAAAAAGGTTAGAAAGGCCAGAAAGTGTGCCACTTAGTGCAAAGAAATTAAACAAACAATCCAAAGGGTCACCCAGTATGTAATGTAAAGGCATCAACAGACTGTTCCAGTTTTGTGCTACAAGAAATTCCAGCTGTTGTTGCTGGCTTACTTGCTACATACAAAATCATAAGAAGAAAAGATAAAAACAAGGGTTGGGTTTGTGCTGCCTTGCAATGAAGCATATGTTTTTATCATAGCATGGTGTTTGCACATCGACATCGGTGTCGCAGCGGAAACAGGGGAGGTTAATTTAAGATGACCAGGACATTGACAATACATGTAAATTGGAGTTGGCAGCACTGCTACTTGGTTTTTGCTACTACATGATTTGTCTCCCTAAATAAGCTCTATGCAAACAAGGATGTCAAAGAGGTTTAGAGTTGCGACGCTTACGGCATTGGTGAAGGCGGCGAGGACCTCCAATCTCTTGTACCTGCACATGATAGGATAGCAAAGTCAGGGGCACCAATGAATCCAACTCAACTGAACTGAAACTGAAATTCAGTGCATCTATCTATCTATCCATTAGGCAAAGGAGCTTGCTTGATATTATACCCGTAGGTGTATGTGGAGTCGGGCTTGGTGCGGGAGGCGGCCATGGCGAAGAGGGAGAAGGAGAGCAGGCCGCAGCCGAAGGTGAGGTGGAAGGCGTCCGAGACGAGGCCCACGCGCCCCGTGAGGAGGCCCACGGCCAGCTCCACGGCGGAGTAGGCGGCGTTGAGGCCGAGGAGCAGCGCGAGGCGGCGCATCGGGCGGGTGGCGAGCCACCGGTACCGGACGTCGGGTGCCTTGGGCGGCTGCGCGATGGGCGCGGGCATGGAGATGGAGGAGTCGGAGCGGGCGAGGCCGGGGCCGGGGGGCCGCGGGGAGGAGGAGGAGAAGGACGGCTGCCGGGAGTAGGCCAGGCGCCGGTCTCCGCTTCCCACCACGCCGTAGTTGGGGTTCCACGCCCGAGGATCCGCCATCGCCATCGCCATCGCCGGCGCCGGAGCTCGAGACGATGTTGGGGAATAGATCCGGCTTTGGGTTTGGGTTTGGGTCTGATGGGCTTTCAACTTCGTGGGCCAACCAGTCAACACCAAAGGTTGACTCGTCAACCATTCTTTGAAAAACAAAAAAAAAAATCATATATAAGAGTAGTATATAAGGAAAAAGAATAGACTCTTGCTAGTGATGGTTACGAAAGAAAATTATACATAAACATTTTTTAAACACGGGGAGGGGACCAGAAGGTTCCCAAAACGAGCACATCGAAAGAGCGGGAACTGGCATCAAGAAAGATATTGTGAGTAAGGTGGGAAGAAGAAATGTCATGGAGAAGACAAGCAAGGAGAGGCAAAATGGCGCAACAGCTAACTAAGGCGCCTCAATTGTTGGATGTCAATACGGTCATCTGATGCTGCCGGCAACTATCATATTCATTTCAGGTCAGGGACTGTTGTAGCTGGCTACTACTGCTTGTATTGTACTGCCGTGACAAAGCTCGTAGCAAGCGCCCTTGTAGTTTGTCCCTTTTTGCTGCTAATATTGTTTGAAGAAAAAATAAATACTACAGCTTTTAATTTTTTAATGGGTTCTTCTAAACCTATTTTCCTGTAGCATATGAGAGAACATAATTATCATCAAATGTACTATAAAGAAGGTAAGGACATCGCTTACCACTTAATGAAACCAAATTTTTATGGGAAATAGGAGTTGTATTGAAGTCACCTATTTACTTTCATATTATCGAAGATCGAGCTACTTTCAGTCGACACACAATTAAAGAATGTATTACATTGAAGACTACACCTTCCACTCACAGCCTCTCTCTGCTCTTGTCTTCTCAATCAGTCTCTTTACTCTTGTCTTCTCCACAGATTTGAAGGACATATTATAACATTGAAGAGGACACCTTCCATCACAACCTTTCTCTGCTATCGTCTTCTGCATCAGTCTCGTTGCTCTTGTCTTTTCCACAACGTTGAAGGATGTGCTATAGCACTAAAGAGGTTACCTTCCACCACACCACTCTGCTCTCGTCCTCTCCATCAGCCTCTCTCTGCTCTCGTCTTCTCCATCCATCTCCCTGCTCTTGTCTTCTCCACAGCGTTGAAGCATGTACTATAGCATTAAAGATGACACTTTCCACCACAACCACTCTTTGCTCTCATCTTGTTCACCAGCATCGCTCTTCTTTCATCTTTTCCATCAGTATCTCTATTGTGTCTTCTTCACAATATCGAAGGATGTACTATAGCATTGAATAGGACACCTCCAACCACAACCTTCTCTCTCTCTCTCTCTCTCTCTCTCTCTCTCTCTCTCTCTCTCTCTCTCTCTCTCTCTCTCTCTCTCTCTCTCTCTCTCTCTCTCTCTCTCTCTCGCGCGCGCGTTCTCCATCAGCCTCTCTATGTTCTCATGTTTGTTCTCCATCAGCTTCTCTCTGCTCTTGTCTTCTTCATGGCGTGTAAGGATGTACTGTAGCATTAAGGAGGACCTTCCACCTCAGCCACTCTCTACTCTTGTCTTCTCCATCAGCCTCTCTCTTCTCATATTCTCCACAACCTCTCTTCTCCCCACCTTACCCAAAAATATGTTTCTTGCCATAGTCCCCTCTCTTTCAGTATGTACAATGAAGAAGGACTCTAAAAGAAAACAAAAATGGAATAGTAACTATGTCCTACCAATTTGCAAACAGGCCCTTGAAAGGAAAGGTAAAAAAACACTTTAGTCTTGCTGCGGCGGGTGACCTCACCAAAGCTCTGGCTGCCGCCATATTCTTCATGTTCAATGCCCTCTTCGGACCAAGGAGAGAGGGCTTCATCATGGAGGTTGAAAAGGTGCTCGACAAAACAAATTCATTGTTTGATCTTTTGTTTCGGTGGCAAAGGTTGATGTAGTGGAAGTAGATTGGCCAAAGAGCTCCATCGCGGCTTGCAAAATCCCATGTGGAGTCGAATTTAAGGCCCTTCACCCCATCTCCTTCTTTTCGACACCACAACAAACAAGAAACAAGGGAGAGAGTAGATGCAACACCAGATCCATCGCTAAAACGAGCTTATTGCCGGGGGGTTCTTTCGCTAGATCCCCCAGTCCCCGCGGCTTCCCACCATGGAAATCGGATGGAAGGGGGAAGATGAGCTCCTAACGCCGCCCACGAACACTAGAGCAAAGCTCCGCTACGACTTAGCGGTAGTCGCCTTCGAGGATGGTCTAAACCTAAATGGTAACATATATCCACTATTCAGAGAAGCAGAATGTCATCCTCTCCCATCCCCACTATGGTCAGCCTGGTCCCGGAAGGAGAAGGGGTGATGGGGAAAAGTTGGCGACCCTCAAAGCGGTGGAGAAGAGGCTGAGAGGGGGATGCGAGAAAATGGGGCAGAATCATATACAAATTGCTAAGGGGGGCCCACACGAGCATTCATGCTCTTACTCCTCTTTGTTTTTGGCTAGAATTGATAGAACTTGGACCATATTCATTTGAAGTTGTACATTGGAGGTTTTGCATCTTTGTAAAGGCCTCACATACGGTTTGAATCCCGTCCCCCATACCTACTGTAGTGACGCACCGACACATCTTGTTTTAGCGTTATCCCGCCTAATATTTTTACACGGCACCTCTCCATTCCTTTCCCTTTCATCCCCGTCTCGACAGGTTGTTGAATGACGTGTCGTCACACGAGGCGGAAGAGAGCGTCCCGACAAGTTTAATGGTCATCAATGCATTTTACAAGAAGCCAAATTAACCTGTCTCGGTAGTTTAATTAATCTTTGTCGAAAAAAGTTGAGTCGTAAAAGTGGAAAGAAAGGAAGACTATCGAGGGAGCGGCGTTTCGGCTCCCAAGAGCATACGCTTTTTGGCGCGAAGAAAGAACTCAAAACAAACAGAAAGCAAATTTGGAAACTTTTGATTTCTATTTTTACATGTTCACGGTAGCAACCGATGTGATTTTTGACAATTTTCATCAGAAAGGAACATCTGTGCTTTGCTAGGGGGAAATAAGATAAAGTTCAGTGAAATATAAAAATCTACAGGTGACATCTAGAGCATATTTGAATATCCGGAAAAAGGAAGACCAGCATGTTGCCCATCTTGGTCTTCAGCTAGACCAGATGAAGTTTATGCACTTGTTACAATTCACAGCAGAGTAAATTCCAATTGCAACCCGCAGAAAATCAAAATAACGACGAGAATGCGAGATCAAATTAAGAAACATGACAACACGGTATGGATGGATACAGCAATAACAGAGTCATCATCATCTTGACTACATCTTAACAATAACAACAAATTCATAGGAGTATCTACAAATTCATAGGAGTATCTAAAACACTACACCTCTCCCTTCCTTTCCTTTTTATCCCCGTCTCGACAAATAAAAGCCCAGTTTTGTCGTCGCACGAGGCGAAAGAGACCGTCCTCACAAGTTTAATGGTCACCAATGCATTTTACAATTGTCGAAAAAAAATTGTTCCATAAAAATGGAAAGAAAAGAAGACCATCGAGGGAGCGGCGTTTCGGCTCCCAGGAGCATATGCTTTTGGCGCAAACAAAAAACCGAAAACAAATTTGAAACTGATTTATTTAAAAAACACAAAACAAACAGAAAACAAATTTGAAAACTGGATTTTGGCGTTTTTTCATGCAAAATGGAACATTTGTGCTCTGGGGGAAATAAGACAAAGTCAAGAGAAAAATAAAAATCTAGGATGACATATAGAGCAATCCGGATCATGTGCTACCTGAAACTCACGGGTATGAAGGGGAAAAGGGAACACCAGCTAGACCAGATGAAGTATACGAACTTATCCCAATTCACATCAGAGTAAATTCAAATTGCAAACCACAAAAAAATAATCAAAATAACCACGATAATGCGAGACCAAATTAATAAACATGACAGCACGGTATGGATGGATACAGCAATAACAGAGTCATCATCTTGACAACATCATCTTAACAGTAACAACAAATCCATAGGAGTATCTTACTACCACCTTGAGCAGCAGCTTAGCTAGTCCGCTAAAACACTACAG
Source organism: Triticum urartu (assembly GCF_056163025.1). Lineage (NCBI taxonomy): Eukaryota > Viridiplantae > Streptophyta > Magnoliopsida > Poales > Poaceae > Triticum > Triticum urartu. The sequence continues at coordinate 607,010,513 of NC_141878.1, forward strand.
GTTCCGAATATAGAGAACTCAAAATGGCAACAAACATATAACATCACCGACGCCGACAAACCACCGCCTCGGTCACGCGACGTTTCAGTCCCCAAGACCGAAACACGCCGCATGGCTTCATCTGCAAGTATGTACAGTAACAAACAACCAGGGAAGGAAACCCTTGTGCATTTTTCCACTGTCCATCTTCCATCTCCAAGCCCTCACCTTCAGCTTAGGCCTGCTTGCTCTATTCACCGTTTTCTAGCTGGAGCATCAGGCCTGCTCCTTGCCCTCTTCCTCTCCACTTCCAGTAGTATCAGCCATCTCTGCATTCTTCTCTGAACCTGCACCGGCCATGTCCTCACCACTCTTCTCCTGCTCTACATCACCCCTGTTCATGTCAGACTCCTTGACTGCATTATCAGCACCAGAAACGGCATCAGCCATCGCCGTGACATTCTCCAGAGCCTCCTCAACCAAGTTGCCAGCATCACCCATCTCAGTATCATTCTTCAGAGCAAACTCAACTGCGTTGGCACAAGCAGAGGCAGCAACACCCATCTCAGTGTCATTCTTCAGAGCAAATTCAACTGCGTTAGCAGAAGCAGAGGCAGCAACATCCATCTCAGTGTCAATCTTCAGAGCATCCTCAACAGTGTCATCAGAAGCAGAGGCAGCATCACCCTTCTCTTTCTCAAGTAGATTAGCATTTTCAGCACCAGAAGCATTAGCATTAGCATCTTCCAGAGAAACAATTACAGCATCGCCTGCAACAGGCACGGCATCAACGCCATTCTCAGCATCAGCCCTCTGCTGGAGGACAAGAGCAGCATTGTCGGCGCTGCCAGCAGCAGCAACGCCGTCGGCCCCTGCAAAGCGCGCCTCGATGGCCTCGAGACGGCGCCTCATGTCACCGACCTCCTGCTCCATGAGAAAGAGCCTCTCCTTGAGAGTCAGGTTCTCCTCCTCGAGCCTGGCGACGTGCACGTCCTGGTCGTACTCATCCTCGAGGTCCTCCAAGACGTAGCCGGCGGCTCCGTTGGCCATCCCGCCGGGGTAGACCATCTCGAAGCGGCTGAGGTCGTGGTCGAGGCGGCGCTCGACCTCGACGTGCTCCTCGACGTCGCTGCCGCTGCTGGAGTCGTCGTCATCCCCTTCGGCGTCGGGGTGGCGTGGGGAGGAGGCTCGGAGGCGGATGAGGCCCTTCATGGAGCCGTATCCGTCCACGCCCCACTGCTGCTGGGCCATGTCGGAGAGGCCCTCGCGGGAGGGGGAGATGCGCGGGGTGGGGAGCACGGCGGGGGTGACGGGGCAGGGGGAGACGAGCGAGGCGATGCCCCCCGCCCGCTTGGCCCGGATGATGAAGGAGGTGGTGTTGCGCGGCGCCTTGGCCTTGTTGCCCCCCTTGTTGGACTTGGGGAAGAAGTACTTGCGGCCGCCGGCGTTGTTGGGGTTGCCGCCGCCGCCGGCGTTGTTGGGGTTGTTGAACCAGCGGCGGGCCTTGGCGCGGTTCTGCACCTGCAGGTCGCCGATGGCGGGGGGCTGGTAGGCGCCGCCGCCGGCGAGGTTGGGGTTGTTGTTGGGGTTGTTCTTGCGCTTCCAGCCGCGGTTGGGCTGGGGCTGGGGCGGGGCGAGGAAGGGCTGGGGCAGCGGCAGCGGCGGGGGAGGCATGGCGTCGGAGGCGGCGGGCGGGGGCGGCGGCGGCCACATGGGGAAGCTCCGGGGCATCATCTGGCTGGGATCCATCGCCTTGGGAGGATTTCTAGGGTTTCAAATCGACCGAATCGGCGGTGGATCGGATCGGATCGGATCGGACCGGACCGGAGATTAATCAAGCAAGCAGGAACAACTCGCGGCGGCCCAATCCTAACCCTAACCCTAGCTAGCTTCGTCGCCGGAGTTCGACCGGCGGCGGCGGCGGTGGGTGGGATTAGCTAGCGAGCGAGCAAATCGAGGGGAAGGAAGAGTTGGCAGTTCCGTTTCGCAAATTGTTCCTCGATTCGATTCGATTTCGATTTGGGTTTCGATTTGGGGAATGGAATGGAGCGGAGAAAACCTGTCCGGGATGCTTATATAGGACGCGTGCCCACAATGGACGGCCCAGATTCCATCCTGCTCTACCAAACCTACCTACTATTCTTTTTCTCGATTTTTGGTTGGATTTCAAGTTTCTAGAAACCTTGTGAGCCTTCAACACCTTTTTCATAACAATTTTTGGTTTTTTTGTGTGCTTCACGCTGATGTATTATTGCTACCTTTTTGCTACCACCGGAGGGGATATGTATGCATAATACAGAGCATGGAGATGTGGGCGAGACGATGGATCTCGCCGGATACTCTCGCACTGATGGGTGCTGACAAAGAGACTCGTGACAACGAGATTTGAAATGCTGCTATCCTATCCATGCCAACGATGCACAAACTACATAAACTACGGATGCCAACAAACACAAATCCCAGCCAATCGATTTCATTTCCATTGCTCCTAGCCATTCATTGGTGCCGTCCCTCTTCACTAGCAAGGCAGACACATATGTTCATTTACAAGCACAACAACCAAAGTACTACACCTCTCCCACCACCACCACCATATGCCACTATAAAAGGTGTCGATGGAGTTTTAAATTTAGACCAATTCGTAGCTATTTTGATTTGCTAGAGTGGGGTGGGCTGCCTATGCATTTCTACTTGTCTCATAGTTTTGTGTCGAGTCGATCAAGCTAATTATAATTGGAAACTAGGAATTGGAGGCATCCAGAAAGATTCACGGGCAACTTTGTCAGTTGCAACACTAACACAATGTAGTTGTTAGCCCTTAATGATCGACTTTGATTTGAGGAATGAAATGAAGAAAACTGAGCGGAAGAAATTGCCCGGGATGTATATATGGGAGGCACCGGGAGAATGGACGACCCAAATTCCATCCTATAGTCTACCTATATGCATTAGAATGGTTCTGGATTTTTGGTTGAATTTGAAGTTTCTAGAAAGCACAATAAGCTTCAAAACCTTTTTCGCAAAAATACATGCACATTTTGTACTTCCTACTAATGTAATGTGCTATTTGGTAACAACAAAATACTCTTATTTTGTTTATCCTTTTCCCAAAATTGTTGCCTTTTACGCTACTGTACTACCAGATTAGCCGAGGAAATGACATTGTGTTTTCATCGAACAACAAAAACCGTCGAATTGCTAACACTAAAGGGGGATTGGGAATGTACCAAAAATCCACAGGCGTGTTTACACATGTATGCATAGTCCAGAGAGTGGATGTGGGGGCGATACATGGATCCAATCGATGAATCTCGCACCGATGACGTTGACGAAGACACTCAGTTTACCCACATCCAGGGCCTTGATGTGGCTAATAGGTCTAATTATTTCCATAGTCAGAATCTTTTACCTCCAAGCAAATTACAATAGTATTTGATGGGTAAAAGAAGCTAAAATCCTAGCAGGGGAGCTTGTGGGTTAATAAGTGGTTTTATCCTCAATTTGCGATGTAGTGTGTTGAGATGCTGGTGATCTTCTTTGTAGGACACACTGTTGTGACATGGACTTCTACCTGGGCCTCCAGGTCTTTATATATGCGTTCAATACATATACATAGAGGAGAGGGTTAAGTTACAAGCGTCATCGAATCGGTGAAGGTAGAAGGCATGGCGGTGTTGGCGGAGATGGCGGCGCCGATGATATGATGGTGGTGGCACCGGCGGTGGTGATGATGAGGGCGGCGCTGGTGGAGGTGCCTACACGGTGGAGATGGGGCCGATGCACGTGGTGGTGGAACCTCATTGTCTTCCCTTGATCTTGTCCCTCTTTTCTATAGTGGTGGATGGAGCGGGAATGGAAATGGTCTTGGATGCATTGTTGATGAATGAGAGATGAGTCTGCGGCGGCTAGGGTTGAAGATACAAACAATACAGAAATTGGGACAACATAAACTACTGATGCCAACAAAACCAAATCCCAACCAATTGGTGACGACTCGAGGATTTATTTCCCATTGCTCCTAACCTTTAAATGGGGCTTGTGTCCCTCTTCACAAGCAAGGCACGCACGTGTGTTCATTTACAAGAACAACAACGAAAGTATTACCCCTCTCGAACCACCACCACCACCATATGTCACTATAAAGGTCCAAGGAGTTTGAGATTTAGACTAGTTCATGGATATTTCGATCTGCGAGAGTAGGGTGGGCTGCCTAGGCATTTCTATTGGTTTTGTAGTTTCGAATTGATTGTATCACATACTCACTCGGGGTTTTAGTTTTGTTGAGCTTGCCTACCTTCTTTATGGTGTACCTCGCTTTTGTTCAGTTTTCGTGAGTTATGGAAAGGCTACCATTTCGGTGAGCTCATCTAAGATGCGAGAGAAACGGTCGAAGTTGATTAGAGTTGTGAATCTTTCTGGATGCCTCCAATTCCTATTTGCAAATTCTAATCAAGTCCGATTGTTTGTCTCGCATCTCAGATGAGCTCACCGAAATGGTAGCCTTTCCAGAACTCACGAAAATTGAACAAAAGCGAGGTACACCACAAACAAGGCACCCATGCTCAACAAAACTAAAAGCCCAAGTGAGTATGTGATAAAAATCGATCCAAGAATAGTAGAAATGTCTCGAAGCCCACCCCACTCTAGCGAAACAAAATAGCTACGAATTGGTCTACATCTCAAACTACTTGGACCTTTTATAGTGGCATATGGCGGCAATGGTGGGTGGAGATGCAAAAAATCTTGTTATTGGTCTTCAAAAACAAAAAAAATGTCTAGAATGTTAATCATGCATGGCTTGAAGCTTTGGATGAATTTAATTTGATATGATGCTACTCTGGTGTGCAAGGAACAAAGTAGAAATAAATTGGTCAAGGTTTGATGTGTGACAAAATTATGGGTTGGAGGTTTCCAGAAAGATAAATGAGTCAAGTGTGTGCATGCTAACTATGCAAAAGACATGTGTGTGAACATATTGTGCTTGTATATCCTTGATGCAACGTTAAGAGTCAATAAAACGTCCTTTATCACAACACAAGCTTTTACGAGTAAATTGTATTTTTTTAAGAAGTGTGAGGTTTGCTTAGTTGGTTATGTTCCTTGTGGTGGAACAGCCCGCCGGGTTTGAGTCCTAGATTTCACATATGTGTTTTGTATATTTTTGGTATTTAGTCCAGGTTTTTGGATGGTGTTCGTTCAACAGGAGAAGATGTTTTGGTTGTCTGCTAGGCTATTGTGACGACCTCCCACATTTCAAGTCTTAAACCTTTCAAAGGTTCTCATATAGATAAGGTGTGTATATGTGCATTCATATGGTTGAGTGTGCGTACATGTAGTATTCAAATGTCTATGCTTATATTATGTTTCTAAAAAAGAGAGCTTTTTGGATTATTATTTTTGTTCGTTATCACTTCCATATAGTTGGGTTGAATTCTAGCAAAAAATATTAAAAAAATTAAAGAAAAAAAAGAAGGAATGAGTAGCAAAGAAGAAAAAAAGCTATTGATTCAGCCCAATACACAACGATGCGAGGTGCCTCACTGATGCGAGACCTCCTCCTGTCTCGTTGCAGGCAAGATAGTGCTGCCCTAATTTACCGGACGCCTGACAACCGCCATAATAATAGGAAATGTTAGCGCTTAACCAAATGATTTCCATTGTGCCATCCGCCGCCTCGATTGCATGACACATGTCCCTATGGGAGCTCAGCCGGGCTTTGTCACATGGCCCATGTTGCAATCGCAACACATGCCATGTATCCTAAACTCTTATGTGTCCAAGGTCAATATGGAAACTCCTTCAGAGGTTTATCATTAGTTTATCCTTACCTTGACTTTTTCAGAAGGTCCAAGTCAAATAGCAATGACTTGAAGCACTTCTTATTTACATTACACTATTTCATAAATCTAAGGACGGTTTTAGAACCTTCCATGCCATTTTTTTTTGTTTCGTTATCTGTTCTTTGGTTTTATTTTTTCCTTTTTTGTATTTTCTTGTTATTTCCCTTTTTTTTAAATAGATGCCTGCTTTTTTATACATCTTGTACATTTTCTGTGTAGATGTGAACATTTTTTTGATACAAATTGAACATTTTTTAAATACATGACAAAATTTTGAATACATTATGAACATTTTCGTAATACATGTTAAGTATTTATCAAATAAATGTAGAACATTTTTTGAATGGTATGGAACATTTTTGAAGTGACACAAACATTTTTTTAAATTGTAAATCATTTTAAAAAAATATTAATAACATATTTTGAAACGTTTGAAGTTTTTTTAAATGTCATGGACAACTATTTTAATAATACATTGTTGGGAAAAATAGGTGAATATTTTTTCCCCTGTATAAATATTTTTTCAAAAAACATTATTTTTTTTGAATGGGGTGAACATTTTTTGAATGGTAAAACATTTTTAAAAATGGCACAATTTTTTTTACACTGCGTTAAAGTTTTTAAGTACTTTAATTAAATTAAGTTTTGAGATATTAAAAAATTATAACTAAAAGTTTAAAAACAAAAAGGAAACAAAAAATGAATGAACGAGAAGCAAATAAGAAAGGAAAAGAAAACAAAGCTACTAGGCCAACCCAATAGCAGCGATGCGTGGTGCCTCACTAAGGGGGTGAGACGTCCTCCTATCTAGTTGCGGACAAGATAAAATGCTAACCCAAATTGCTAGATGCGGACAACCACCGTAATAATAGGAAAAGACTAGCACTCGATCGACTAATTTCCATTGGGCCATCCGCCACCTCGCGCACGCGATGTTTGTTCCCCTGGAAGCTAAGTCAGGCTTTGTAACATGGCCCATGTTACAATCCACAAACGCGTGCCATGTTGCAGAGACTGAAGACAACACAAGGTGCATGGCATGTATTAAGGATTGTAATAAGACCCACATCGCAAATGACACATGTGTGGGACCTCAGTTCGGGATTAAAACATGACCCATATTGCAGATGACACATGTGTGGGAGCTTTGCCCAGGATTGCAAGATGGCCCATGCATGTCACAAAGGATATGGCAATGCGAGGCACGTGATGTGTTTGTGAGAGTCCAGCCTAAGATTGCAACAGGGACCATGTTGCAAAGAATGGGGCAGCGTGAAACATGTGACACGTGTGTGAGAGCTCAGCCAGAGATTGCAACATGACCATGTGTTGCGTAGACACAAAGAGCATGTGGCAATGAGTTTTTTCTAGATGAACCTTAGAAAACAGTTTCACGAAACACAACACTTGTCGTGTTGCAAGCCCCGAATGCAACACAAGCCATGTTGAGAACGGGCAGAGATGCACTTTTGACGTGGGTAAAGATATAATGGATGTCCCGCACACCATCGAACGGCTGTCGAGGCGGTTGATGCGATCCGATTTTTCCGATTTTCATCTCGATTCTTCTTCTTTTATTTGAGAGGGGGTGGGCTGTGAAGGCCCTAAAATGAAAGCCCAGCTAATGTGGTAAGTTAGCAACCCTAGCTCTAGTCAGGCCCAAGCCGCACGCCGGAGTGGGAGTGGCGGCGCCAACTCCATCTCGGACAAAATCACTGTTCTGACCTTATGAGTAATCTTTGTCGCAAACTGAACTCGACATGAAAGTATTTCACGATCCGACCCTTTTAGCAACGCCACAGCCCGCGGCGTTGCCGCTCAATATAGAAACGCCGAACAAGGTCGCGTTTCTGCTCCACATAGAAACGCCGAACTACCTCGTGTTGCTGCCGAGACCAAGCTGGCGTCAGTCGCTGACGTGGCATGCTCGAAACGCCAGGACCATTGGCGTTTCTAACTTGTCTTCAAACGCCAAAAGGCATGGCGTTTCCGGCCTTGATACAGCGGCGGCAGAGGCCTATGTCGGGCGATGGAAAACAGTCCGACGCTCACGCTGCAAATAATGCGCCTTGTAGGCTAGGTGGTAGGCTGGTGAACATGCATGCTTGCACGGCTGCTAACAATGCGCTGCACTACAGTCTACTTCTTACAGGCTAGGCTATAGATTGGTAGACATGCATGCTTGCACGGGTTGCATGCAAAGCAGAGAAAAAGGAGCATGCAATGGCACGTATTGGTGAAAAAAAAATAGGAGTATGCAATGGCACGTAGTGGTAAAGTAAAAATAGGTAACCATTATTCACAACATGATCTAGGGACATGCTCAATGATTCCTGGCGGCAAGCATGCATGTGCAGCGTGAGACTGTTTTCCACAGCCCGGCATGGGCCTCTCCCGCCGCTGCGTGCGGCCACTGTATCAAGGTCAGAAACGCCATGCCCCTTGGCGTTTGTAGACAAGCTGGAAACGCCGGCGGCCTTGGCGTTTCCAACGTACCACGTCGGCAATCGATGCCAGTTTCAGCCTGGGCAGCAACGTGAGCTAGCTCGGCGTTTTCATATGGAGCAGAAACGCTAGCTAGCTCGACGTTTTTATGTGGAGGAGAAACGCCACGGTCTATGGCGTTGCGAAAAGGATTATGAAATAATTTCGTTCAGAGTTCATTTTGTGTCATAGTTTCTAAACAAGGTCAGAATAGTGATTTTGGCCCTCCATCTCCGTCTCTCTTTCTGAGGAGTGGAGGAGCCACGGCGGTGCGGCTCTCTTTCTGAGGAGGGGAGGGGAGGACCGACGTCGGCGCGTGCGGCGAGGAGCAACTTCCTGCTCTGTGCTCCCGCCGGCGCAATTCCAGGTTCGTCCCCAATTCTGAAACCTTTCTTTTACTCCAATTTCGAATTAAGGAGCCCCAATTTCGTCCAAACAATCATGAAAATGGCATCATCAGTCCAAAATGCCATCAATTCTTCTATGACTGTTGAGATGAGCGCCCAAAATTCACTAGAGACATGTCCTGATGATTCTGGAAATCAGAGGCTTCTGCACTCTAAATTCGCACCAGAGTGAAAATTGATAGTAGATGTTTTAGTTAAATTCAGTAGACTGACAACTTGGGCACTCTAAACTATCTGCCTCAATAAACTGGAACTGAAACTTAAGAGTGAAGTGCACTGTAGGTCCCTAAACTATTCGAGGGGTGTCAACCGGCCAGGTCCTCGAACTATGAAAATCGACATGTGGGTCCTCGAACTATTGTAAGTGTCTCAGTCACGTCCAAAACCTGCCCGACCCAGTCTGACCTGCCGTTGACTGTTGCCACGTCGGACAGGGGTAACGGAGGTGGATGGATATTTACAAAAAAACACCCTGAATCATTTCAGATCTCCATTCCCCAGTCCTTGCCTCTTCTTCTCCTTATCTCCCGATCTCTCTCACGGCGATTTGGGGGCGGCGGCGCCCTGGAGATTTGGTGTGGCCGCACGGAGACGGCGGCTCCCTGGAGATCCTCCTCCACAGTACGGTATGTTCCTCTCTGTCCCCCCAATCGATTTGTGACTAGGGTTAGGATTTGATCCGAATTGGTTAGGGTTAGGTTTGTGTGCAGCTTCCTGATGCTTGATTCCCTCTCTTTGCACGTAGGACCGAACAACGACCTCTTTTCAGTAGAGATTCATCACAGTGGGTTCTTTTGTGGTGACGACCCAAACAAGACATATGTAGATGAGCGTATTGACACATTTGATTGTTGTGAAGTGGACACATGGTCTCTGCTTTGGATAGAAGATTTTGTTAGGCAGTGTGGCTTTGCAGATGTCACAAGGTTGGAAGTGTATTGGTTGCTGCCAGGGAAATCATTGTTTGATGGTCTGCGAGTGCTCGGGTGTGATGCTGACACAAATTATATGATGTCTGTGGTCAGCAAGATCAAAACTTTTGAGCTATATGTGAATGATAAAGATCTGGAGAGATCAATCTTCAGTGATAATGACATTCCAATGACTGGAGGCCCTGAGCTGCCTAAGGTTTTTACTCCTACAAAGAGAAAGCCACTGGATATTCCACCCTTCTATGATAATGTCATCAGCCCCAAACAGAGAGCAAAACTTCAGAGAAATTTTGACAGGAGAGAGGCTGAGGCATGGAACAGTAATGCAGGGCATCAGTTCACATATGAGAGGAGAAGCAATAGGAGGAGGGCTCAGTTTGAACCAGAAGTTGAAGAGGACAGTTCTGGGGGTGAAGACAGTAGTAGTGGATCAGAGTTTGTGGACTCCGATAATGAGTTCGATAAAGATGATGACAACCTATATGAGAAGTATGTTGATGCAGATGCAGAGGAGGATGAGCAGAGCAAAGACAAGGACAAGGACAAGGACAAGGATATTGGAAGCTCAAAGGAAAAGGGAAATGCAAGTAAGGGCAAGAATTTGGTGGAAGAAGAGGAGGAGCTGGACCTCCCAGATTCAGATGAAGAAGGAGGTGAGAACAGTTTGAAGTTCAAAAGTTTTAGGCCTAAAGACATGAAAAATCCTGTGTTCAAAGTTGGAATGGTCTTCTCATCAATTGTAGAGGTTAGGACAGCTTTGGCAGAGTATGCTGTTAAGAACAGGGTAGCTATAAAGACACCACAAAACGACAAAATTAGAGTGAAAGCTCATCGTGTCCCAGGTTGCCCCTGGGAGTTCTTTGCCTCAAAGGACAGCAGAACAAAGTGCATAATGCTGAAAAAATACATAGATGAGCACACTTGCAGTAGGGAGTGGGAGGTGAAGCAATTCACTGCTAGTTACATAGCAAAGAAGTATGTTGAGAAGGTGAGGACAGATGAATCAATTTCATTGAGAACCCTGGGAAGTAATGTGCAAGAGGATTACAATATGGCAGCCACCAAGAGCAAGCTTGCTAGAGCAAAGAGAGAAGCAATCCGAAAGATTAGAGGAGATGAGCAAAAACAGTACAATATGTTGTGGGATTTTGCAGAAGAGCTGAGAACACAAAATCCTGGTAGCACATTCTATTTGAAACTGAAAAATGGTGTTCTTTTTGACAAATTGTACATGTCTATAGATGCATGTAAGAAGGGTTTTCTGCAAGGATGTAGGCCAGTAATTTGTCTGGATGGTTGCCACCTTAAGACAAAGCATGGAGGAATACTTCTAACAGCCATAGGAGTTGATCCCAATGACTGCATCATTCCAATAGCCATTGCAGTAGTTGAGGTTGAAAACACCATCACCTGGACATGGTTTCTCAAGACCTTGAAAGAGGATCTGTTAATTCAGAACACTAAACCATGGACAATCATGAGTGATAGGCAGAAAGGCTTGATTAATGCTGTGGACGATATGTTCCCTGATTCAGAGCATAGGATTTGTGTACGACACTTATACCAGAACTTCCATGCCAATTGGAAGGGTGAAACATTGAAGAACCAGTTGTGGGCAATAGCAAGAAGCAACAATATGGCTACATGGAAAAAGAACATGGAGAAGATGAAGGAGATGAATCTAGAAGCATGGGCATATTTGGATGGCCTTGCCCCTAACACATGGTGTAGGGCATTTTTTGAAGAATTACCTAAGTGTGATCTACTCCTCAACAACAGTTGTGAGGTCTTCAACAAATGGATACTTGATGCAAGGGAGTTACCAATTCTGAGCATGTTGAGGAAGATCAAGGCGCAGTTGATGACAATATGGTATACAAATAGAAAGCAATGTGAGGATGACTGGTCTCAACTACCATTATGCCCAAAGATCAAGAAAAAACTTGACAAAAACATTGAATGGGCAAAAAGTTGCCATGAATGTCCTACTGGCAAAGGCGTGTTCAAGGTAATGAGCCGTGAAAATGAATATGTTGTTGATATTCTCAAGAACAAATGTAGTTGCAGAAGGTGGCAGCTGACAGGGATTCCTTGTAGCCATAGTATTGCTTGTTTGAGGTTTGAGAGAATTAAACCAGAGGACAAAGTGGCTGCTTGCTATAGTATTGAGGCATACAGGCTGGCATATGGACATGTCATCATGCCTTGCAGAGATCCAGCTGAGTGGCAGAAAACAAATGGTCCTCCGGTAGAACCTCCAAAGTATGAGAAGAAGGCAGGCAGGAAAAAGAAGAAGAGAATAGTTCACCCTTCAGAGAAGGATGAAGGCACTAGGTTTAGCAAGCATGGAGTAATAATGCATTGCAGTGTCTGCAACTCCACAGAACACAATAGAAGAAAATGCACTGTACTACATCCATCTGATAGAGTGCCTGCACTAGAAAAACTACCTGTGAGAAGAAATTTGCTTCAAGCACCTACTGCACAGGACTCCCAATGGACTGAGATGACCATCACACAGGTACTGAACTAACCATGCTTGAATGCCTACTTGTAGTGTATCCAAATGCAATGAATTGACATGGTTTTACATTTGAAATTAGATACCTGGTGAGGATAGTTCACACACATGTTCTGTGCTGTCAACATTATTCCAAGAGGTTAGCATTTATTCCAAAGAAATGTTGTTTACATATTTATCTGTCCGGAAATACTTGTCGCTCAAACGGATGTATCCGTGGTGTCAATTGTGTAGGTTGAAGCATCTCAAGTAACACCTGATGCACCACCAGGACCACTTCCTGAGTGCTCTTTCATTGCATCGAGGAGAGATGAGCTGCCAGTGCCCAGGGCACAACCAGTACACAATTTTTGAAGAAAAAGCTACAAACTAAGAAGAAAAAGACAACTCCTAAAGCAGCTGTTAGGCAAGCCTTTGTGCCTCCTAGAGCAGCCACTCAAGCCTCCCAAACAGATGCTGCTGTTGGTGTAACTGAAGCAGCAAAACAGGCCAGAAGAACAAAGGCAAAGAAAATGCCTAAAGATTAATGCATAGAGAGAAAAGCTCCTTGAGGTGTTGAAGGAAACCTGAGCTCATGCCCATGTCTTGGCTGTAGGTTTTGATCCACACCTTGTAATAGCGTATGGAGTGCATATGTGTCTTTTGTGAACAACCTGTTATGATAGATGCTACTGTCCCTCTCTTTTGGATGCACTCCTCTTTTGTGACAAAACTTGTTATGCATTCAGCTAATTAATGATGACTGATTTCATGCCAATTATGTATGTCTTTTGTGAACAACCTGTTATGATAGTGTTTGTTAAAAATGTGATGAAATGCTTGCCAAAATTTGTCATGCTTACACATTCTGGGAATATTGCAAAGCACATTTTGGAAATATTTCATCATGTCATCGCTACATGCACCATACATTGTTCACTGACAATGTTTCTTGCACATTTGGCAACTAAAAACACATTTCAGCTCCTACTTCATTACAACAGCATACAAGTTCACGGCGAGAATCATGGTACAAACAAGCAGAATCTTCCAACCTATGCCTACAACAAGATCCAACTGAAGCTTGATATCTTCAGCAATCTGGCTCATCTGATTTCCAGGAATGTTGCTAATCTTCTTGACCACACTTTCTGCCCTGCTATCTTTCTCTATGAAACTAGCACGAATGTTTGGCTTCGTTCCTTTGGTTGTCATCTCCCTGTCCAGATAGGGCTTGGAAATCATTGCAATGTACTCCACCTCCTCTTCAGGAATATTATAACCATGGCACAAAACAAGATCCAAATATTCATCTATCCAGTGATAGCAGTCACAAGATCCATGTGACCCTCTCTGCCAAAACAAAAAAATCAAGCAAACAAAGAGCAGAAAATTTGAGAAATCTTATTGATTCGAAAGTGAAGACTAACTCAAACAACGAAAGTGACCTTGTGATTAGGGCATTTGAAGAAAACCCGTCCTGGATTCCTCTCAGATTTGGAAACCAGACGAATCACTTGCCTCCAGCCGCACGTGCAGCACTTAAGTAGAGCGAGAGATGCACCAGCCTCAGGGTCAGAGGAAGGCGGCCAGGAAGAGCTCGCAGACGTGCTCCAGCTCCGGACCATGGCGCTGCCGCCCCCAAATCGCCGTGAGAGAGATCGGGAGAGAAGGAGAAGAAGAGGCAAGGACTGGGGAATGGAGATCTGAAACGATTCGAGGTGTTTTTTTGTAAATATCCATCCACCTCCGTTACCCCTGTCCGACGTGGCAACAGTCAACGGCAGGTCAGACTGGGTCGGGCAGGTTTTGGACGTGACTGAGACACTTACAATAGTTCGAGGACCCACATGTCGATTTTCATAGTTCGAGGACCTGGTTGACACCCCTCGAATAGTTTAGGAACCTACAGTGCACTTCACTCGAAACTTAACTTGTTTGAGATACAAACAAATTCGCACCAGAGAGATTCTTGTTTGCCATGCCATGTAAATTTGTACTATGTAAATAGGTTGCTTGGTGCGTAAATAGTTCCAGCATAAAGAAAGGTTTAGCTTTCATCAACCCCTGACACAAATATGATTGATTGGGCTACAGAAAGCCGGACCAATCCTTTTCAAATACCCCAACTCTGAAACTTTGGGTTGGTTTCAATGGTGACTGGCAGGTCTCTCATGTCCATGTTCACCGGTGTGTCTGTCGTCGACGGCGGCAAGCAGAGCTCCTGCGACACGTCGGCCATCTACGCTGGTGACGCGGACAGTGGGTAGGGTACCACCTGCTCATGGTCCGGGCCTACTCGCGCACCAAAGAGGAGCTACCCACCGGCACTCATCTTTTCACGGTGGGAGGCCATGATTGGTACGTCGACTACTACCCCAACGGCATAAACAAGGACTGCGCCGACTTCATCTCTCTCTATGTTACCCTCCTCTTCGACGACGACGACGACGACGACGACCCTTTCGACATGGTCGTGGAGGCCATGTTCAGCTTTAGTCTCATCGACCACGTTGAGCAGCACAATCCAATGTTCATTCGTGATGCCAACAAGACCTGCAGCTTCTCCAGCACTGCTATTTCCTGGGGCAGCGACAAGTTTCTGAGAAGAGACGCCCTCGAACGGTCATCAGATCTAAAGGGGGATTGTTTCACCATCCGCTGTGACATCAGGGTTGCTTGCAACAAGTAATGGCAACCAATGGCTGGGATCATGTAGTTTCAACCTATCCCTCGGTTTTGAAGGAGATCATTGCCAAGATTGCTTTGAACCGGTGCAAGTAGTAACACTACATATCTGGTATGCATCTTCCTTAGGCCTGTAGTGGCACTCTTATGCATATATGGGATCCTCTGGAGAGATGGTAGGTAGTCTGTGCGTCTTGCTTTTGTTCTCATCAGGTAATGTAGATGTTTATGTAAAACACTTATATATGGCCAAATTGTCTCTGTGAAATGGGTGGTCCGTATGTACATTCAGGTGTGAGCATCAAAATCGCATTATTATGCAAGTTCCTTAACTGGCTGTCGTTTAATCCTCATATATTTCTCTGTGCTGTCTCATACCAAGAAATTGTTGCTTTGTGCCTTTGCTGTCATGTAGATCCCTTTTCTAGTGGTTGTCAATCAAGAAGAATAATGTAGATGTTTATGGAAAGGCATTTTATGAACCTGTATTTTGGGGAACGAACCTGCTGGTAGACAAGACAAAAGATCATCAGGATTTCTTGTTGTCTTGAGCAGCCAGAGTGTCAAATCTTGGGCTCTGTACCTGAAAAGATGGCATCCATTCTGGTGTATTTTGAAGCGTAGATGGTTGATTGCTGTCATTTTTCTGCGATGAAAAGCTGGGGATAGCTTTGAGCGCACCGACAAGGGCTATACTTTTCTTTATGTAATATAAATATCTTTAGGTCAATTTACTTGGAGCTATACTCTTCCTAAGATAGGTATGAAACTAACTGAGCTTTGAGCGCATTGTTGTCGATTAATGTCAGTTTGCAGGAAACCAGGTGGTGTGAATCATCACTCTTATCTGTTTGCATGTTCTGGGAGAGTCAGTACAAGCATACGCGTATTTTAACAAACATCTCTTTGTGAGTCCTTGTGTTGCTACTCACAAAGACCCATTTATTTTTTCTGGCATTCACTACCCAAGTTGATGCTCTGTTCAAAGGCAGTGGCAATATCCTGATGCTGCAGATGCACCTGACAATATATGTTGCACAACCTTGAGCCTTCATCAAGTGTGAGGTTTGCTGCTTGTTGACGCTGGCTAGAATTACCCAGTTGTATAGGAATTTTGAATCTTTGCTCTGGCTACGGATATCATATAGGTAGCCTTGCAAATATTGCCGTGAAACTGCAATTCACTCAACATGGCGATGCTCGCTGAAGCATTTCTTAACTGACACCTTGAGCCCTCACCATGTGTGCCTCCAATGGGAGAGAATGATTCCTTGATGCTGTTGGTTGCGTCTTCATCCAGGTAATTTAAAACGTTGATAATCCGCGACTAACGAAGCAAAACCTTGTTGATTTTAGTGGCTTGATGATGACTGGCCGTGTGGGTGCGAAGAGGAGGATCTGGGAATACAAACTGAAAATTCATAGATGCTCGATCTGTAGTCTAAAATCACACATACACTTGCTAGAAATAGACCAAGAAATTATTGGAGACGCATTTTATTTATTCGTTCGTTCGTTCTAGCCAGTTGTTTCAGGAGCTGGTGCTATTATACTAGTTCATTCATCAGGAGACAAACAATTCCAGCATACTAGTTCTAACCAGATGTGTTGTTCCTGTCTGAAACACACCTGGACATGGCTAAGGCAGGGAAATTGAGAAGGAGGTTAGGTTTTGACGAGATGGAAGTTTCGGAAAGTGACGGCAGAAGTGGAGGACTGATCATGCTTTGGCAAACTAGCCTGAGAGTCTCATCTAGGGCTGTTCATTCAAATTACATAGATATACGCTTTAAGGAGACGACAGCAGCGGAATGGCGCTTCACAGGCTTCTACGGCGAGCCAAGTAGTGACCGAAAGCATCTTTCGTGGGAATATTTGCGAGGTTTGCACGCGACGACTAATCTGCCATGGTTAGTGGCAGGGGATTTTAATGAAATTTTGCAAGCTCGTGAGAAGGAAGGAGGGGCTGCACGCCCTCAGCGATGTATGCAGGCTTTTAGCAGTGCCCTGAGCGACTGCGGGCTCGATGACCTTGGTTACTCGGGCGACATTTTCAGCTGGCGTAGAGGTCGAATACGAGAGCAACTTGACAGAGCAGTTTCAAGTAGCTCTTGTGCTGATCTTTTCCTAGCATATGGTGTTGTGAACGAACCGTTTAATAAATCAGATCACCGGCCGATCCTAATTGATACTGACTTTCAGCTAGGATTACAGCCAAGGGGTCCGCCGGGACCGAGGAAATTCGAAGCTAGGTGGCTTGCGGAGGAGGATGTGGAGGTGATAGTTCAAGCTGCCTGGGATCGTGCAAAAGTCAGAGGGACCGAGCCTTACTCTCAAGTGACAGGGGATATTCATGCTACTTTGCACACTTGGGATAAGGAGACACTAAAGGGTCCTAGAATCCGGTTGAGGAAACTCCAGAAAGAGTTAAATGATGTGTTGTCGGGCCGTTGACGGGCGAGGCAGTAGCTCGGCAACACGACCTACACATGCAGATTGAAAATCTACTTGAACAAGAGGAGATATACTGGATGCAGAGAGGACGTGTTGATTGGCTTTGTCGGGGTGATCAAAACACAGATTTCTTTCATCGTGCAGCCACTGGGAGACGCAAGAAGAAAATTATCAAGAAATTGAAAGGAGAGTCTGGGGACTGGATTGAGGAGGAGAACCAACTTAAGGGCCATGTGGCGCACTATTTTGAGGGACTTTTTTTCCTCGGATGTGCAAGAACCGGACCAAACTGTTTTGGACAAGGTAAAGCCTAGGGTCTCTGATGCGATGAATGAGGAACTAATGAGACCCTATTCCAGGGATGAAGTAAAGAGAGCACTGTATAACATTGGTGATCTTAAAGCACCGGGGCCTGATGGACTGCATGCGGTGTTCTATAAAAGGTTCTGGCACATAATTGGCGAGGATTTGATTGACGAAGTGTTGATGGCAGTTAATAATAGGAAGATACCGAAAGGATGGAACAACACTACAATTGTTCTTATCCCAAAGATGGAAAATCCGGCGGTAATCACACAGTTCCGTCCGATAAGTCTTTGCAATGTGGTTTATAAGGTGATTTCGAAACTGCTAGCCAATAGGCTAAAAAATATGTTGCCGGAGCTTATTTCACCTAATCAAAGCGCTTTTGTCCCCGGGCGCTTGATTATGGACAACTTTTTAGTTGCTTTTGAGACTTATCATGCTATCAAGAGGAAGAGAGCCGGGAAGTTCGGAATATGTGCGGTAAAACTTGACATGCACAAGGCCTATGCAGGGTCGAGTGGGTGTTTCTCGAGAGAATCATGCTTCGGATGGGATTCACATCAGATTGGGTGTCACTCATTATGGAGTGTGTACGGTCAGTAAAGTATCAAGTTCGTTTAATAAGTCTCTCACAGATTTCTTTGTTCCAACTCGAGGCCTCCGCCAAGGAGACCCGCTATCACCTTATCTTTTTTTAATTTGTGCGGAGGGCCTCTCTAGTTTGCTCATTCATGAGGAGGAGATGGGTAATTTGATAGGGGTGAGAGTATGCCGGGATGCCCCGGCCGTTTCTCATTTTCTCTTTGTGGACGACTCCCTCATTATGATGCGAGCAGATGCAAGCAATGCCGCCAGCCTTCGTCGCGCTCTTGATGATTATTGTGCTACCTCGGGGCAACTGGTGAGCGACGCTAAATCGAGCATTTTCTTTAGCCCTTGTACATCGGTGGAAGTGCGGGCTGAGGTTTGTACCACATTGAACATTATGGCCGAGGCAATTACAGACAAGTATTTGGGGCTGCCCCCGATTGTTGGGGTGGAGAGAACTGACTGTTTCCAACATATATATTGTTGATAGAATGTTGAATAGGATCAGAGGATGGAAGGAGAAGAAGCTCTCCTTTGGAGGGAAAGAAGTGTTGTTGAAAGCTGTTATTCAAGCCATTCCTTCATATGCCATGCTAGTCTTTAAACTACCAAAACAAATTTGCAATGCGATAACAACCGCTATGTCACAGTACTGGTGGGGAGATGAGGATGAGAAGAAGCACATGCACTGGTTCGCGTGGTGGAAGATGTGTGTGCCAAAGAGCAACGGAGGTATGGGTTTCAGAGATGTACACTGTTTCAACCTGGCTCTCCTAGCTAAACAGTGCTGGAGACTGCTAGCAGAACCAGACTCTTTGTGTGCCAGAGTATTGAGGGCAAAGTATTTCCCGGACGACAATTTACTGAATTGTTCCCTCAAGAAAGGCAGTTCTTATACGTGGCAGAGCTTGCGGAGTGGTGTTCAGACTTTCAAAAAAGGATATATATGAAGAGTGGGAGATGGCACACAAATAAGCATTCGGAGTGATCCATGGGTATCTAGCAGCCCAAACAGGAAGGTAATGACTCCACGAGGTAATATCATACTCACGAAAGTGTCTGAACTGATTGACGTGGACAATGGGTGTTGGGATGAGCAACTTATCAGACATATATTCTGGCCCATTGATGCAAATCGTATTTTGAATACACCCCTGGCTACGGGGATGATGGAGGACTTTGTTTCATGGCACTACAACAAAACTGGAATTTTCTCGGTCAAGACGGCTTATCACGTGGAGTGGGATCAGGACGGAAGTTGAGACAAACAAATTCGGTATTGTCCTCAAGTACTAGTCCAGTTTGGCGCATTCTATGGAAGCTTCGAGTACCGGCTAAAATTAAAGTGCATGTATGGCGAGCCCTGTATGGTGCAATTCCGTGTCGGGTGTGTTGGCAAACCGACATATGATCACAACATTGGACTGCCCAATTTGTGAATCAGACTGCGAGAGTGTTCGCCATTCGTTTTTCAGATGCAACAGGTCCAAGAAATTTGGGCAAAGCTTGGTTTGAACTCTATTATAAATGAGCTATGTGAAGCTGAGTCGGAGGGCTCGTCGGTCCTAGGAGATTTGCCGTTGATGCCCAATGCCGCCGTCCCGGCACTCCCGGGCGTGTCCAGGAAGGAGCTGGTGGTGGTGGCCCTGTGGTATATATGGTGGGAACGCCGGTGCTTCACCCATGGTGAGGCCATGCGGGAGCCGGCTCGTTCGGCCCAAGCTATTGTCACTCTGACAAAGAACTTCATGAGATCAAGGAAGCAAGGTGCGAGGTGGATCCAGCGGCATGGTTGGACTAGACCACCCAAAGGTTTCGTCAGTCTAAATGTCGATGCTTCCTTCGATGCAGATAGCGGCACTGGTGGAACGGGGTCCATTATTAGAGACTCCATGGGAGCGTTCATTGCGGCGTTGGCGAGCAATATCCCTTTTGCTGAGGACACAGCAACAGCAGAGGCTAGAGGCCTCAAGGACGGGCTGATTCTGGCGAACAATGTTGGATGCAATAAGGTGGAGATCCAAGCTGATTGCATGGAGGTGATTGACACCATGCAACATGGAGGAAATTCGTTAGGTCCAGCTGCAGCCATCTATGAAGAGTGTGCTTTTTTATGTCGTAATTTTATTTCTGTTAAGTTCTGTCATTGTCCTAGGGAGTCCAATATGGCGGCTGATTTGTTGGCTACAAAGTCGGAGCCTTCGAGAACTATTGTGTGGCAGACCGAGGCTTCGGACTTTCTGCTTGATGTACTCTCAAACGATGTAGCCCTGTTTTCACATGAAATATAAACCGCCATGATGGCATTCCCCTCAAAAAAAAAACTTGGCCATTAATAATAATTTAATCTGATTTGACACATACGCACATGTTCCACACAGAATGCAGGCAAGTTTTGCTGGGATGGGAAATTTTGATCGACGGTATTTTATTCAATAAATCTTAATTACCATTAGAGTTTGTATATAATTAATTAGCGTGCTGGATTTGGCAGCTTGCCGTACCCAATAACAATAAGGCAAGTGTTGCCGTGTCTTACAGATTTGGATTTGGAGTAGGACACGATCCGGCCGGCCGGCCATGTTTATATGCGAGACAACCAATCAATCCCTCTGTTTCCTGCGACGCGCAACCTTGGCGCACAGTTAGGGGATCGGCGGTGACTACGACACTGACAGTGGTAGGTTCGTCATGTCTTCCTTCACCGGTGTATCCATCGTCCAAGGCCATGAGGGGTGCTCTTGCAACACATGGGCCGTCGACGCCGGCACGAACAACGGCTACCACCTCCTTATGGTCAATGGCTACTCGCGTACCAAAGAAGACACACCCGTCGCCGTTTGCATCAGCTCTGGTGCTTTTGTGGTAGGAGGCCATGCTTGGTTCCTTGAGTACTTCCCTAATGGCGAGAACCCGAACTGCGCCGACTTCATCTGTCTCTATGTATCCCTTTTCCGTCAAGACGACAAACCAGTGGATGCCAGGTTCAGTTTTAGTTTCATCGATCAAGTTGAGGAGCAGATGCCAATGTACATTCGTGCAACCAATCAAGCCTGCAGGTTCGCCGACGACGACAGTGATTCCTGGGGCACCAGGAAGTTTCTTAGAAAAGATGCCCTTGAACGATCCGCGCATCTAAAGGGCGATTCTTTCACCATCCGGTGTGACATAATGGTTTGCAAGGATCCCAACACCGAGGATGCCAGTGGTCACGACACCAAGGTGCTCCTCTCTGACATAGACCAGCATTTTCATACTCTCCTTCAAACCAAGGTGGGTGCTGATGTGACATTCGAGGTTAGTGGCGAGACTTTCACCGCACATCGTTGTGTGCTTGCAGCCCGGTCCAAAGTCTTCATGGCACAACTCTTTGGTCCCAGGAAGGGGGGCACTACAACGTCCGGTGTCATACATATCAAAGACATGAGAGCAAATGTGTTTAGAGCATTGCTTAGATTCATCTACACAGACTCATTCCCTGAGATAGAGAAGGACGACATGGAGGAGGAAGAAGTGTCACAGGTTTTGGAAGGAGGACAAAAAGAGGAAACAATAGAGCTGACACCTATGCTGTCAGACTCGTTCACTGCGATAGAGAAGGACGACATGGAGGAGGAAGAAGTGTCACAGGTTTTAGAAGGAGGACAAAAAGAGGAAGCAACAGAGGATGAAATGTGGATTCAATGGATCCAGGACTTGTTTGTGGCGGCAGATAGGTACGATCTTCGACGGCTCAAGTGCATATCAGAAAGGCAATTGTCTGACAGCATAGGTGTGAGCTCGGTGATGTCCACTCTTGCTCTAGCCGAGCAGCACCACTGCCACGGATTGAAGGAGGCATGCTTGAAGTTTATCCAAGTCCAGTCCCCCTCATGCTTACAAACAGTAACGACGACCGATGGCTGGGATCATGTAGTTTCGACCTATCCCTCTGTTTTGAAGGAGCTCTTTGTCAAGCTTGCTTCGAACCGACAAAAGTAACACTCTCCTATATGGTACACATGTTCCACACTTGTTCCTGAAGTGATCCCCTTATGCAAATGATACTCTAGAGAGGTCGCAGTGTCTTGCTTTCAATTTTCCCGTCATGTAAAATTTTCCTATATGCGGAATCGGAAAAAAAATCCAACATATGGACAAATTATCTCTTCATGGAATATTCGGTCAGGCGTCAAACTACGTATTACAGCAATCTGTAACATTCACAACTAGTTTTTTTTATCCTCATATATTACTCTGTGTGTTGTCTCTTATTATTGCTTTGGTGTCTTCCCTGTCATGTAACCCTTTTATTGAAGTAGAATGTATGCTAAATTAGGAAAATCCGTCTCTTCCTGGAATATATATGGTCTGAAAATTCAGGTGTACACAATGGTGGAAGCAAAAGTAGGCAAGTTTATTTCCGTTTGAAAAAGGGCGATTTTATTAACTCAGAATGAAGCATCAAGTAGATACAAAACAAAATGAGTAAACACCCAGTCTGTGATAGTTAAGATGCACACAACCAACATCAGCGCACACTCTGAAAATTCATAGATGCTCGATCTGTAGTCTAAAATCATACATACACTTGCTAAAAATAGACCAAGAAATCATTCTTTGTGGCTGCATTTTAGTCAGGATCCAGTTGGCGCTGTATATGGAATAAAAGAAACATAGTTCATTCATGCTGAAGCTTTAACAGCATTGAGGCCGGGATGCTGCTTGGTCACAATTCCATTCAATTACATCATAATAGGTAAACTCGGCCGTTAATTATCTAATTTGATACATGCACAAAATGTAGGCAAGTTTTGATGGGAAATTTTGATACATGAATGAAAAATCCACGAAAGCACGGAATTTTGATACACGAATCAAGAGCTCGTGGATGAATCCAACTCCGACTCCGACTCCACCATGACCTACGTTGAATCCAACTCCGACTGCGGGTACCATGTGGTTGTCGTCGAAAACTACTCGCGCACCAAGAAATTGACACCCACTGGTCAAGGCATCGCCTCTCGCCAATTTGAGGTAGGAGGCTATATTTGGCATATCAAGTACTACCCCAACGGCAAGAGCTCGGATTGCGCCGACTTTGTTTCCCTCTATGTTTTCCTTGATGAAGACGACGATGGCAAGAAGCCTGTGGAAGCCAAGTTTGGTTTCAGTCTCATCGACCAGGTTGAGAAGCAAAACCCAGTCTATTTTTGTCATGCTGAAACATGCAGCTTCCCTTCCGGTGGTTCTTCTTATGGCTACGACAGGTTTATGAAAAAGGACGTTCTTGAACGATAAACGGATCTGGAGGCCGATTCTTTCACCGCCAGGTGTGATATCATGGTCTACAACACAGAGGATGATGATGCCGGTGGCCGTGGCACCGCCGTGCGCCTACCCGACATATTCCATCATTTTGACGATCTCCTTGAAATCAAGCTTGGCGCGGATGTGACATTCGAGGTTAGCGGCGAGATGTTCGCCGCACACCGGTGTCTGCTTGCAACCAGGTCTAAAGTCTTCATGGCACAACTCTTTGACCCCATGAAGGAGGGCACCGATACGTCCACCACCATACATATCGAAGACATTGAAGCAAAAGTATTCAGGGCTTTGCTTACCTTCATCTACACAGACTTGTTCCCTGAGAAGAAGGAGGATGAAACAGAAGTTGTGAAACATGGACAAGAAGATGATGAGACGCGGCTGCAATGGCTGAAAGATTTGTTGGTAGCAGCAGACAAATATGATATCCAACGACTCAAGTTCATATGTGAAAAGCAGTTGTCTCACAACATAAGTGTGAGCTCGGTGGCGTCCACCCTGGTTCTAGCCGAGCAGCACCATTGCTGTGGACTGAAGGAGGCGTGCTTGAAGTTTATCCGAGCCCAATCTCCCTCGTGTTTGCAAACGTTAATGGCGACTAAGGGCTGGGAACATATAGTTAAGACCTACCCTTTGTTTTGAGCGACCTCATTGCCAAGCTTATTGCTTCGAATCAGAAGTAACACGTACTCTCTGTTTACAATAGTGTCCCTCCATGGGATTGGGATGGACGGTATATAAGTTGAGTGATATATGCTTTGTGGCAATTCCATTTCATTCCTGTATGGATATATATGTTCCACGCAAATATGTAGGCAGCTTTATTTATTTATTTTTGGTAAAACAGAGGTGGAAATTTCTGTTTTAATAATCCGTGGCAGAAGCGAAGGAAGGCATGAGTGTTTTTTAAGAAAAAGGGTTTCCCCCGCTTTATATTATAAAGCAACGGACATGCTGGGGGCACAGCGGAACAAGCCCCAAAGAAGTCTAAAAAAGAGAGCTAATCCGGCTCGAGGGTGGTAGCGGTGGAGGTGGCGGAGGAGCGAAAGCCAATGCCGCGAAACGAAGACCTGCCATAATGTTGTCGATGACGCCATGGTCGCACCGCTTGCTAAGCGGTCTCCAGAGCTGTAAGAAGCCACACGTTTTTATAGATTGCATCAATCACACGGTATGGAATGATACGCTCGATGACTAGTTTATTGCGGGAACACCAAAGGGTCCAAGGAAGAGTGCCCAAAGCCACCCAAATTGGGGGGCGGCTAGGGAGGTTGTCATGGCACCAATTCCGGCCAATGACCTCCCAGAAGCAGCTCCATAGAAACTGCGCTACAGGGCACCGGAGGAAGATGTGGTTACAGTCTTCCTGGACCAAACAAATGAGACAGAGGCCATCCCAGGGCTGTTACGTTTGCTAACCTACTCCCCCGACGGGAGGCGGCCTCGGGCCCATTGCCAGAGAAAGATGCGTATCTTCAATGGGAGTTTTATCTCCCAGATCACCGATAGTTCCACCGGGCCAGGGGTGGGAACGATCGCCTGGTAAAGGGACCTAGTCGAGAATCTGCCATTTGGCTCCAGGTGCCAAGACAGCGAGTCGGGCTCAAGGGAGGGGGATGGAGGGCGATACATTCGAGCATTTCGTCTCATTGCTCGAGCTCAACCGCCCCGAAGGTATGGCGAAAGGCAATGGCACCCAAGTCAGCTAAGGCCACAACTACAGAGAGTTGTGGTCGGACACAAATCGAGAATAACGCGTAGAAGCGTTCCGCAAATGGGCGAGGCCCCGCCCACCGATCGAGCCAGAATAATGTGCCGGACCCGGAACCAACTTTAATAGAGGTCCCTATGCGCAAGACCGGCATCAGCCGGATCACTGATTGCCAGAATTGGGATCCTACAGATCTGGGAGCGAATGCCAATGGCTGCCCGCAGAGATACTTCGCGCGGATAATCTCGAGCCACAGGCCTCCCGTATCGGTCTGAATACGCCAGAGCCATTTGGAGAGGAGGGAAATATTCATCCCTTTGGATGAAATGACTCCCAGGCCGCCCTGGTCCTTAGGCTTGCAGATCTCGGACCACTTCACCATGTGGTACTTCTGTTTATTGTTCTCTCCCGCCCAGAAGAATCTAGATAGGAGTTTGGTGACCTCATGATGAAGGGATTCATGTAGACTATAGAATCCCATTATGTACATCAAAAGACTAATGAGGGAGGAGTTCATCAAAATGACTTAAGCGACTTTAGATAGCCATCTCCCCTGCCAAGGTTCCAACCTAGGTTGGAGTTTGGCGACTATTGGGCGAAAGTCTTCTCCAGTAGCCGCGTGTCACTAATCGGCATGCCAAGGTAAGTGGTCGGGAAGGATCCCAATCGACAATTCAAGCGATTGGCGATCCGCTAAGCCTCCGCCTGGGAGTATCCCAGGACCATCACCTTGCTCTTGGCGAAGTTGATCGTGAGGCCCAACATCTCCTGAAAGTAGAGGATGAGGAACTTGAGGTTTCGAATATCGTCGTTCGATCCCTCCACCATCATAATGGTATCATCCGCATACTGGAGGTGGTTCAGACCTCCATTGTTCACAAGGTGGGGACAAATCCCCCGAATGTGACCGGCCCGCTTGGCCAAGTATAGGATCGAGGCCAAAGCATCAACCACAAGGTTGAAAAGAAACGGAGAGATCGGATCCCCTTGCCGGACGCCTTGGCCAGTCAAGAAGTAAGGCCCGATCTCCCCATTGATGTTCACAGCTGTGCGGCCGCTCGTCACTAACTGCATCACCCTCGCGACCCAGTGGGAGTCGAAGCCACGCTTGAGCAACACCTCCCGAAGGAAGGACCAATGAACGATGTCGTATGCTTTATGGAAGTCAATCTTGAAGAACACCACACAAAGGTGCTTGCTCTTGACCTCATGGATGACCTCGTGGAGAGCGAGAATCCCATCCAGAATAAACCTGCCCTTCGTGAAGGCAGACTAGTTCGGGTGGTGGATCCGAGGGGCGATTAGGGCCGCCCTAGTGGCGTGCCCCTTAGTCAAAATCCGGAATATCACATTGAGGACCGTGATAGGCCGGAATTTCCTTATGTCAGCAGCACCTGGCACCTGGGAATTAGAGAGATGATCCCGTAATTAAGCCGGGACATATCTAATGTTCCCCTAGCAAAATCCTGGAACAGGTCCAGGATAAGGTCCTTAACCATCGGCCAGAAGGCCTAGAAGAAGCGAACCGGAAGCCCATCCGGACCTGGGGCCGAGGCTGGGTTCATGGCTTTGACAAAGGTCTCGACTTTCGCGGCATCAGATGGAGCGAGCAAGACCGCGTTCTCCTCCGGGGAAACTAGTTGGTCAGGAGACCAAATATGGTCCGCCAGGGCGATACCCCCTCGAGGGCACCCCACGAATAACGACTTGTAGAAGTCGTCAACTAGAGAACGAATACCAGCATGATCTTGGAATAGTTGGCCCCATTCCCATAAAAGGGGAATGGAGCATCGTCGCCTACAGCCATTAGCGATGGCCTGGAAGTAGGCCGTGTTGACGTCGCCGAACAACACCCAATTAACAGAACCTCGATGTCGCCAGAACTCCTCCTCCTTGGAATAGATCTCCATGAGGGAGTCTTCCAGGTTATATCTATGGGCCCATTCATTAGAGGAAATCCTGGAGATATCCGCACGAAGGTCAAGGGCACGAATCTCCTCGAGAAGAGAGGCCTTTTGGAGACGGAGGTCTCGCCCAATATTGACACCCCACCCTTTCATGAATTGCCTGGACCGTTTGGAAAGGTGGTGCCATTCGTCCGGAGTGGACATCCGCCTATGGGGCTCGGCTAAAGCCGAGACCCAATGAGTCTCGACGGCAGCCATAAAGCCCGGTTGCCGGAGCCAGAAAGTTTCAAACCGAAACCGCGGTGGAGGCTGTGGTCTCTCATCCCTAGAAGACAAGAGAAGGGGAACGTGGTCGGACCCGATGCGAGTAATCGCCTGGAGCGAGGCCAAAGGAAACCGGAGCTCCCAGTCGGGTGAGACAAACACGCGGTTGAGTACACTAAGGGTCGGGGAAACCTATCGATTAGTCCAGGTAAACCGTGCCCCGACCCCATCCAGTTCTAGGAGACCTAGATCCACAACCCAATCATTAAACCGATTCATCTCCGCATAATCAACACGCGAATTGCTCTTTTCCTTGGGGGAGCGGAGAGGGTTGAAATCTCCACCGACCACTACCGGTAGGGTCGCGGAAGAAATCTTGGCATGGAGTTCGGCCAAAAAAGCGACGGAGCGACTATGGTCGGCTGGGCCGTAGACCACGATGATCTCCTACTTGAAATTCATATCGCGTTCCCAGACCTCCATGCTGACGGAGTGGGATCCACGATCCATAGGTCCCACCTCAAATGTGGCATCCTTCACTTCGAGAAGGATGCCACTGGAGTGGCCGGTCACTCCACTAGATGGCAACCAGTGCCATGCGAATAGATGTCTACTAAGGCGCTCAAGTTCTGCAAGGGAGAACTCCGTGCGCATTGTTTCATGGACCGCAACCACATCTATGGATTCATCACGCATGTACTCAATGAGCTGCCTGCGGCGGCCATCGTGGCCGAAGCCCCGCAGGTTCTAAAATAAAGCGCGCATGATCACTCATCTAATGGGTCCTCCCTGGACCCAACTGTGGTGGAAGCACTAAGAGCATGACGCAATTGGGCAGTACGAGAACGCGTCCGACCACAAATCTCACCCGGGTCGATCGCGGGGAGGCCCCGCCCACTAGCCCTACAGGCCGTAGAGGGAGGAACCTCCGCAGCCGCTTCCGCTTCGCGAGCCCGAATGGCCGCGAGGTGGCCCTCCAGGATCTCTTTGGCCTGGAGGGACACAAGCTGCTCTAAGACCGGGCCCTTCTCGCCACGGAAGACAATAGCCGAGTCGGTTGCAACCTTGGCCAGGTGACCAAGGGGAACACCAGCAAGAGCGGATTGTCGCAAATATCATCAAGACCAGAGTAAGGAGCCTGGGAGTCGGACGGACCTGTATCGATAATCTTTTTGCCTCGCGTGCCAAATTCCCCAAACGGTGATCAATGGGCTTTTCAGCCCGTGGGCTGCGAGGCTTTTAAAACAAAAGCCCAATCATCATATAATAAACCCTAACTAAATCTAGGCCGCACACCACACACCGACCAGCCGGCGGCGCTGCTTCGATCTGTTTCCGGCGAGGAGCGAGGCAGGTTTGCCCCCAGCCCCAGCTAATCGGTTCCAACTCTCCAGCCTATATATTGTTCATATGAGCTGTCTGTCTACTAATACCACTCATCTTGGGGGAGACACTCATCGATCTGTAGCCTAAGCAACATCTTGATCTTGGAGCATGTTTGGATCTCTTCTGTAAATTTCATCTTTTTTGCCCAATCATAGATTTGAGCTCATGCAAATTCCAGACAATTGTTTCTTTTTTGTGAAAAATCAATGTCTAGCGACTGAATTAGCAGCACAACTATTTAATATGCTATTTGTTCTGCTTTGATCGTATCGTCTCTTGCATGAATTATTAATTCAATCAATGGTGATTTCTGATCGGCTCGCAGGTCCGTCATGTCGTCGTTCGCCGGCATAACTCTCTTGGCCGAGGGCGACCTGAGCCCTTCCACCGCCGACGATGTTGACGCCGGCACGGACTACGGGTACCACCTGCTTGTGGTCCAAGACTACTTGCTTACCAAAGAACTGACACCCAGTGGAAGGGGCATTTGCTCCCGTGCTTTCGTCGTAGGAGGCCATACATGGTACATCGAGTACTACCCTAACGGGGAGAGCTCCAAATGTGCCGACTACATTTCTCTGCATGTCTCAGTTCTTGATAACGATGAGGATTACCAGAAGACTGTGAAAGCAAAGGTGTGTGTCAGTCTCATCGACCAGGTTGAGAAGCACAAGCCAATGTACATCCGTGGAACTGGAACGCGCACCTTCGGCGGCTATGCTTTTATGCGTCTGGACAAGTTCATGAAAAAAGACGTCCTTGAAGAATCGGTGAATCTAAAGGGTAATTGTTTGACCATCCGGTGTGACATCATGGTCCTCAACACCGATGATGATGATGCCAACGGCGACGAGGTGCTCCCACCTGACGTACGCCACCAATTCAACAGTCTCCTTCAAAATAAGGTGGGTGCCGATGTGACATTTGAGGTCAGCGGTGAGACGTTCGTCGCACACAGGTGTGTGCTTGCAGCCCGATCCACGGTGTTCATGGCACAACTCTTTGGTCCCATGAAGGAGGGTACCACTAGGTCCGCCATCATACAGATCAAAGACATGGAAGCAAAAGTGTTCAAGGCTTTGCTTAGCTTCATCTACACAGACTCATTCCCTGAGATGGAGGAGGAGGACAAAGCACAAGTTGTGGAAAAAGGACAAGAAGAGGATGAAATGCGGCTGCAATGGCTTCAAGACTTGTTGGTAGCGGCAGACAGATATGATGTCCAAGGGCTCAAGTTCATCTGTGAAAAGCAGTTTTCTGAACGCCTAGGTGTGAGCTCAGTCATGTCCACTCTTGCTCTAGCCGAGCAGCACCGCTGCTGGTGGTTGAAGGGAGCGTGCTTCAAGTATCTCCAAGTCCAGCCTCCCTCGCGTTTGCTAACAGTAATGGAGTCTAGTGGCTGGGATAATGTCTTTACGACCTATCCCTCGGCTTTGAAGGATCTCATTGCCAAGCTTATTGCTTTGAACCAGCAGAAGTAACACTCTGGATATGGTACCCATGTTCCTTAGATATGAAGTGATGCTCTTATGCGTATTTGGAATCCACTAGAGATGGTAGTCTGTGTGTCTTGCTTTTGTCTCACATTTTAATTTGCTTATATACTGGATCAGAAAATGCAACATATGGGACAATTGTTTCTTCAGGGAATATGGGACAATGGTTTCATCAGCATTGTGCAAGTTTCCTATCTAGTCGATTTATCCTCGTATATTTATCTGTGCATTTGTTGTCCCGTATATTACTATTAGTTATGCAATGATGATGTTTTCGGAAAGGCAATTTATGAACCTGCATTTAGGGGAAATGTTTTTTTTTTTGCTGATCACAATGACAGCGTTAGTGTGAAATATTTATCCATTAAGTACCCAGCAACCTTCACGTGGGTGGTTGATGTTCTCCTTGGTTAGAGTTCCAAAGGTTTTGCAAAGTCCAATGTTTGAGTTGTGCTCTGTACCCAAAGAGATGACTTTCATTCTGGTGTATGTTTTAGCACAGATGTTGTCAATTTAGTAAAGCCCGGGAAAAGCTTTGAGTGCACAGATTGGGCCACATGGGCTATAATTTTTTCCTTATATAATAAATATGTTTGGATCACTGGTAGGTTTTTTTACCGTTATTCTAAAAAAAAACAAAATATGTTTTGGTCGAATTACTTGGAGGTATGCCGGTATTAAGTGATGGGTATGCAATTAATTGATCCTACCTAGCTGCTCCTTTCTGATATTCCAGGGTTATGCAATGGCGTATTTCCTTACTCTCCAGATTACGGCTTATGATGATCTCGGCTGATTCTTGTTCCCTCCTCCAAGTGTCTGAAATAAGTGTTTGTATGATTCAGCTTGTCGCGCTTATTCTTGCGCGTATCTGGCACTCATATATTTCTTTCCAATATCAGTATGTGTCTGCGCATATCAGTGATATAAGTGAAGTTCCAATATTTCTTCCCCTGGTACTACTATATATGTTGTACAGAGAGCAATGAGATTATATTTATTCTAGTGTGGTGTTCATCTCTTGCTCATTGCCACTCATTATTAGGAATTCACAGATGATGACAAAATTAGAGTCGCTTCTTGTACAAAATAAACTGACAAAGGATGATCCGATGATTTATGTACTTGAGGCATGTCACTCCCTTTTGCAAGTGTTTGCTTGCCGTAAGACGACCAAGAGGCATAGCCACCACCGCCTCTATTGTGCCCGCCGGAGAGTCAACCATGTGGATCAACATCTGAGGCCGCCTCCCGACATCCATGTCCCGAGCCACTGCCAACCATCCATATCACAACACTCCAACCATGATAAGAAGAGCACAAGACCCAGCCTTTCACTCCTAGCTCGGCATCAGCCATCGGGTTTGGATCGACACCTCGAGGATAGGAAGCGTCCACACCTGCATCCCCAGTCAATCCCGATGGAACCGGGGTGGGGGTTAGGTGGCCCCTCTGGCCATGGTCGATGGCCAACGGTGACGGTCCAACAAAAGGCACAAGAACAACCTAGCTCGGCTCCCTATACATGTGTGCGGCCGAACGTTGTCCACCACCACCTTCATGTATTGCCACACCGCGAACACAGGCTACGAGTGCTTGAGGCCTCCCCAACACCGCCGTCCCGGAGCGTGGGCTACACGAAGAACAATGCCACCACCGTCCAGCCAGCCGCACCAACATCGAGCCGCCATCCTAATCACACACGGACACACGTGGCATGCACACTGAGAAGATTGGCAAAGGCCTGCCAGAGCCGCCACCTGCAACACAGATTTGGACCAACGCCGCCGCCATGTCACGAGCCACTGCCCAAACTGCCGTCGCGTCGCCATCCTACAAGCACACCGCCGCCGGGCCCGATGCCTCCGTCCGGACAGGTCGCCCCAAGCCGACCGCTCCCGAGAGGATGAGAGAGGTGCCCCGCCGCCAACCACCGCGAGGGGCTTTGCCCTGGCGGCTCCCGTCGGCGGTGGGGAAGGGAGGAGAAGGCGAGAGGACGGGGGTTGGTGTCGCCGCCCGAGTCGCCCGTGGGGGGACGACACTCCGGCTCTCTCTCAGGAGGGGATAAGGTCCAAAAATATAGCAGTGAAAACATGTTGTTAGCTGAATGTTGGAATGGAAAATTGAGGACAACATCGGGGATGGGCATGAAGAGAAGGAGACCGTCCTTCATGAACTCTGACCGATGTCGATTACTGCAGAGCACAACATCCAAACTGAGGTTTCTCTCCAGCGTTGTGTCCTCCTCCGTCTGAGTCCGATCTGGACTTTCCTAAATTTATGTCCTCCTCCGTTGTGCCATACGAGTTGTACTCGAAAATGCTAGACTCATGGAGTATCACAGGGCGGGGCTTTCTTCTAACAAATCTCTCTCTCTCTCCCCCTGATTTTCAGCAGGGCCGGCCCTATGTTTTGGGAGGCCCTAGGCGAGCTCGACGACATGGGTCCCTATGTCCTAAGTCCTAAGACCATATATATGTATGCGTGTGCGTTATATATATGACTTATTAAGAGTAACTTTTAGTCACACATCTTTAGTTTAAAATTT
Organism: Triticum urartu; assembly: GCF_056163025.1. NCBI lineage: Eukaryota > Viridiplantae > Streptophyta > Magnoliopsida > Poales > Poaceae > Triticum > Triticum urartu. The sequence goes on from NC_141878.1 coordinate 607,043,310, forward strand.
GACTATAATAATTCAAATGACTTCATCGAGAACAATAATAACCAAATTCGAACTGATTCCATCAACAACAATAATACTAAAAAATCGCAAAATGAAACCAACATGACATGATTAATTACCTCAAATAAGAACCAGATTAGACTGACTCCATCGACAACAATAATACTTTAGTGCTTCAAAAAAGGTTTCTTCGGGAGTAGTTTCTTGCCCCTGTTCTTCAATGACATCAACATTGCTTGAAGATGTAAAGAACTTATTCAAAGAATCCTTCAATGGTAGAATTTTCGGATCACTTTCTTTCTTTTTCCTTCTTGTTTCAGCATCCGACAATTGCTTCTTCTTAGGTAACATGGCAGGTTAATGTCTTAAAATCATGAAGAAAAGATCAAAAGAGGATACAAAGAATTAGGAATTTATACATCGGATGATTGGAACCCTAGACATGTACATAGAATAATAAAAAAATGATTGATTGAATTAGAAAATTTAAAACTTCATGCATACTGAAATTGGAGGATGGATCATGGATGTATAGTTGAATACGTAATTAAATACTAAATAAAGAATAAATAAAGTACTGAAATTGTCAAATTAGGGTTTGGGGGATGGACTGGAACTGAGCAACATGGATGGAAACATTCAAACGTACTTTTGGGATTGGGGACGGCCGCGTTGCAGACTTCAAGACTTGTAGTCGCCAGTCGGATGTATACTTGTATACGTATTGCCGCGGTGCCGCCTTGCCGGATGCCGAATGGCCGGCTGCTGGGTTGCTGGACTGTCGTGCGGCGCGCCGCGCGTGCAGCTCCAGCAGGCAGCGGGCCAGTGGCAGGCGAGGCGAGGATGACATGGCAAGGCGCCGAGCGACGGAGCGAGGAGGTCGACGGGCGTCACGGCGCCTGACAAACCTAACCTACGAAGAAAAAGGAAAACGAGCAGTCGTCTGTCTGCCAACTGGCGTGAGTCACGGTGTCGTTTCGCGACTTCGTGTTCGTTAATCGATCAGTGATGGTTTGCTAGCTATCTGATGGGCCTAGCCCATCTTATTTCTTTTCTCTAGTTCTTTTGTATTATTTTTACCTATTTTTTGCTGGGCTATAATATAGATATATACTCTGTCATGGGCCCCCCTCCTCGCCTAGGCCCTAGGCCGTCGCCCCGCCGCCATACCCCCAGGGCCGGCCCTGATTTTCAGGGGGTGCGGCCCATCCTTTCCCAAACTACAGTTCTGTTCTATTGGTCCACCTCAACTATTCCATGAACTCCGTATGAAATCTCTCCATTGTTGTAGCATCGTGTAGGACTACATGATACTACTCTGGATCAAAAATCGTAGACACGCGGGCAGTTTACTTAGCAATACGGACACTTTCCAAACTACCCCCCCCCCCCCCCCTCCCGCCCCCCGCGCCCGTCAGTTTACTTTTAATCAGCCAGCTAAGCCACTCCGTAACACCCAGTAAAAATATTCCGTGCGTGTAGCATTGCTTATTCTGAATCGGCCATATATATAGCCTGATAGGCAGACGTACCATAGGCTTCGTGATAACGTGAGACACACACCAGCCGTCGGGGCAAGCTAAGCGACGTCCACGCACAGGCACAGCGAGTTGGTCATGTCGTCGTTTGCCGGCGTATCCGTGTTGGACGACGGTAAGCTGTGCCCTTCCACCATGACCTTGGTCGGCACCAGCTCAGACTGCGGTTACCACCTGCTTGTGGTCCGGGTTACGCTCGTACCAAGAAGGAGACACCCAATGGTCAGAGCATCATCTCTCATGATTTCGGGGTGGGAGGCCATCGTTGGTCCATCAACTACTATCCCAACGACATCATCTCGGATCGCACTGACGTCGCTTCTCTCTACGTGCACCGTCTCGATGACGATGACAAGCATGTGGAAGCCAAGTTTAGCTTTAGTTTGGTCGATGAGGTTGCGTGGCAGAATCCAGTGTACATTCATGGAACTAAAACATGGAGCTTCTCCTCCGATGCCTCTTCTTGGGGCTGCTACAAGTTTATGAAAACAAATGCCCTTGAAAGATTAATGTATCTAGACAAGGATGACTGTTTCACCATCCGCCGTGACATCATGGTCTGCAATGCCGAGAATGATGCCCGTGGCACCCAAGTGCTCCTGCCTGATATGCACCATTACCTTAACAGTCTCCTTCACAATAAGGTTGGTGCTGATGTGACGTTCAAGGTCGGCGGCAAGATTTTCACTGTGCACCGATGCGTGCTTGCAGCCCAATCTAAAGTCTTCATGGCACAACTCTTTGGACACATGAAGGAGGGATCTGCCTCGCTCGATGTCATACAGATCAAATACATGGAAGCAATAGCGTTCAAGGCTTTGCTTAACTTCATTTACGCAGACTCATTCCCCGACATGAAGGAGGATGAAATGTCAGAAGCTACAGAAGAGGAGGGAGTAAAGTATGAAATGTGGCGGCAATGGCTTCAAAACTTATTGGTAGCAGCAGATAGATATGACGTCCAACGGCTCAAGTACATATGTGAAAAAGAGTTGTGTAAGCTCAGTGGCGTCCATTCTTGTCCTAGCTGAGCAGCACCACTGCCACAGATTGAAGGAGGTGTGCCTGGAGTTTATCCAAGTCCAGTCTCCCTCGTGTTTGCAGACAATAATCGCGAGCAAAGGTTGACAGCATATAATCGTGACTTATCCCTCTGTTTTGAACGAGCTCATTGCCAAGGTTATTGCTTCAAACCAGCAGAAGTAACACTTACTCCCTCCGTCCGGAATTACTTGTCGTAGAAATGAATAAAAATGGATGTATTTAAAACTAAAATGCGTCTAGATACATCCATTTATATGACAAATATTTTCGGACGAAGGGAGTACATGGTTTGCATGTTTCTTAGTTACACCTGAAGTGACACTCTTGTGCACGATATGGGATCCTCGAGCTTTTGCCTCGTGACGTATATAATTTGTTTCTTCATGGAATGGAAGGAACGGTTTGTAAGTTCAGGTGTAACCCCAAATTGATCTGCCTTGTACTCCCTTCGTCCGAAAATATTTGTCATAGAAATGGATGTTTCCTAGTTAGGAGTTTGCAAGTTTGCAAATTGATCTAGGACGGAGGGAGTAGCAGTTTGCAAGTTTGGGACTTGGTTTGGAAAACGATTTTGCCTGTTGGGTCCAAGGATAATAAGTTTGGAAAGTGGTCACCAAATTGGGAAGGACCATATAAAATTTTAGAAGTCGTCCCTGGAAATTCCTATTTAGTGCAAGGTTTGCAAGGAGAAAAATTGCCCAGAGCTCTTAATGGGAAGTACTTGAAAAAGTATTATCCAAGCGTTTGGCAAGATGCCTGAATGATAGTATTATGAGGCCGATGCTTGGTTATCATCGCCCTGAGAAAATACAATACACATGGCCGGTGCATGATTACCATCGTCCTGAGGAAAATGAATTCAAATGCCGATGCTAGTCATCGCCCAAAGTCAGAGCTAAATGATTAACATGTTGATTAATGATTATGATGCAAGGTACAGATGATTTTTGGTAAGCAAGCTTTACCAAAAAACAGGGGGGCATCTGTTGATAGTCAAATTTGGCAGATTAAAAATATGGATCATGATGCTAATGTGCTAAGCTGAAGATTGTTTTTTAACTGAAGATATACACACGCTGATGGAGTTGGGGAGGTAAGAGTACAGGAAGTTGAAGGTTTAGACTCCAGTTTTGTTCACGTACAACCACCATCAGGTATAAGATGAAGACGGGGCTACGGTTGAGATATGCTTGATTATTTTGGAGCACAGAGAGGAGCGGACGTCGCTGGTTATACTATTTTTATTATCAAGGAAACCAGGTTCCTGTTTAGATTTTGAATGTACAGATAAGGACCAAATCTTGTAAAACAGAGTTGTAACCAGATCGGTCCCTGATCGATCAAAGGATCAAAGTCCAGATCGCCCTATATATACGTAGGGTCGGAGGCCGGTAGAGGGACACCCAACATCGACAAAAACATATCTACTTTATTTCCACGCATAGCTTTTCTTTTCTTTTTGTTTTCCCCATCGACTCCTCTGTTCTTGCCTACAAGTTCAGAGATCGCCGTGGCAGTAGGCCAACCCTACGCCGCTGCACCCGGAAAACGGGACCTAGACGTCAGGTTCCGTTTGCCGTTGATCCTTGAAGATTCGTCCAGGAGAATCAAGTTTTCTTTGAGATCAGCAAGAAGAAGGCCGTTCTGTTCCTCATACAGCAAAAGACAGCAAAAGAGAAGACCGGCTAGATTGTTGATCACTTCAGGAATTGAGTGTGTTGCTGTGCATACGATTTTTGCCATCAACACCCGACCTCTTCGCGGAGATCCAGTCCGCCCCCCGTCGGCCCGAAACATTAGGTGGCTGACCATTGGGGTGCTAGTGTGAACTCTCTGGCGGTCCGCAATAAGCTTGTGATTCAGCATGTTCCCCTTCGACGTTCCACTGACGATGTCTTTAAAATGTGTGGTTTCCTCCAGCTCTGGCGGCCGCTTAGCCACCCCTCCGACCGAGACGCCATCAACACCATCATCGCCGATCTCCGCTCGATGGCGCTTCGTCTGGCACCCCCGCTTCCGCCGCCTCCCCCCGAGCCTAATTAGCCTATTATGGTTGCCCCACCCGGTGCTGTGTCTGGGCGTGTGTGTTTTTAGGGCTTGTTGAGCTGTGCCCTCCTATGTTGGATACTGTTCTCTGGCGGTTTGCTTTATATATAAAGCAGGGCGAAAGCCTTTTTCGGTAAAACGACCGTGTATGATGTGCAAAGGCATTACATAAGCCAATATCCTTTAGTAACCCTAACGCTATCTTTCGATTTTCCTTCCTTCTTCTCTCTCTCCTGCGGCTTCTCTCTGCGCCACTCTGCTCGTTCCTATTCTTTTGACGCCTCCTCTCCGTTTGTCCTCCGCGGCTCGCCCGGCCAGAGAAGCAGGGGAATGGGGCCTGGCACCGCTCCCCCATTTGTATATCCGTTAGTTTAGTCCTACATGGTGTGTTTTTGGGTTCGTTTGTCGGATTGGAGGCTTCGACGAATTCTCTTCATCGCTATTCTCGGTGTTCCTGCCTTTGTTCTCTCCGGCGGTGGTCTTCTCCGGGTATGGCTTGAATCATCCCCTCAAAATAACCTTTTTAGTTCAATTCTTGTTGGATATGTTTCCCTTTCTTCTGATCCGGGAACCATGCCAACAGATCGTGGTCCTTTCCTTTCTCCCATTAGCAGGAAAAGAAGTGTCTGTCATATCAAGTCATGCTTTGTTCCAAGATACACAGTGGACTATGTGAGCACCTTAACAAAATTACTCGACAGTTTGTGTGGGGCAGCAAAGATGGCAAGCGTTAGGCCGAGCTGGGTCTCATGGAAGGTAATGACACAACCAAAGTTTATGGGGTGCCTTGGTTTTCAAGACTTTAAGGTTTTTAATCTTGCTTTAGTAGCGAGGCAATCATGGCGCATTTTGCAGACACTTGAATCCCTATGTGCAAGATTGCTAAAAGCGATTTATTTCCCTAATTCATCAATCCTAACTGCTGAGGTGGGCACCCACCCCTCACAGTTGTGGCGCTCAATTAGTGAAGGAAGGGATGTTCTCTGTTAGGGATTGATTAGAAGGATTGGCAATGGACCATATACCCGACCGACCAATGGATTCAACGAGATGAATTTTTGAGACCGTCTGCGTGTCTATCCAGCCACCCACCCATGTTGGTGGTTGACAATACGACTGCCACTTGGCGACAGAAGATAATTGGCCAAGTGTTCTTAGCAGCCGGCCATGATGCAATAATGGGTATCCCCATGTGCATTAAGAACACATGATTTTTGGGCCTGGAATTTTGAGAAGAATGAGATTTTTTCCATTAGGTCCACACACCGAATGTTGGCGGCGACTAAGGTTCGTAGAGAAAACTGGTTGAAAGGAACCACATGATCATCTGATCATGTCGCAGAAGGGAAGGGAAAGCATGGGCTACTATATGGCGAGTTGACATGCCATGAAAGGTACACAACTTTCTTTGGCGTCAACAATCTATTCCAACTGAAATTGTTCGTCGCAAGAGAAAGATGCCATACTCGGATCATTACATATGTGATATGGAGGACTCGTCGAGACACTCCTTGCTAGAATGTTCCCCACGAATCCCCTACAGATGATTGGGTGTAAACCCTAATACTCTTCAATAAAGCTTGGGTTTACTGCTAAAAGAACATACGCGCCACAGCGAGTGAAGCAGCGGTGACTCGTTGGACCGGTTTGTTGTACGTGACGGGACGGCCCTCTAAAACACGACTCGGTGACAAGTAATTCGGTTTTGGTAAGTACAGAGGTGGAGAATTCTGACCGAGTTCACGAAATTACAAATTACAGTCAAGTTAGTCATTGCGTAAATACAAAATCGAATTGTTTTGGTTGAATTATTATTATTATTATTATTATTATTATTATTATTATTATTATTATTATTATTGTTATTATTATTATTATTATACTCATGGCAAATTTTGGTTTTTTAGCTATATGTTTGATATATATGATTTTCTTGGACATGTTGTAGTTTAACTTTCTAGTACCTTGCAGTTTTTTGTATGTTAGATATAATACACAAGAATTTCAAATATACGCCAGTTTTATTTTACTAGAGCATGAATATAGGTTTTGCTACATGGCAAACTTATGTAAAACATCATGGCTAATTCTCCAAGTATAAGTAATGGACAACTTTAGTTTGTCATGCATGGGAAATCTAGGATTTAGCTGATGGCAACTTTTTAGGTCCAAACATCATGGCTACTTCTTTTTTCAGTATAAGTGATGGAAAACTTTAGTTTGTCATGCATGGTAAATCTAAAACTTAAGTAAAAACATCATGGCTACTTTTCTCTGTTTTAAGTTATGGAGAATAGACCCAGGGGACCATAGGTTCACTAGTGGCATCTCTCTCGAAGCTATGTGTGGTGAACCCCTGCTGCTTAGATGCCTATGTTGAATTAGTATGTTGATATAATTTCACACACTACGTTCTTATTGTGTTTGTATTAGGTCGAGATGTTGTTGGTATTGCATTTCTTAATTCAAGACAACAATAAGTGTTTATATTTGTATTAACATATGTGTGGGCAAAAAAAGATGTGACATTTACGTATAAATGTGTGGGGGTATTTGTAAAACATATGTGAAATGTTCAGACTGCAAAACATTACGAACGCTTTAGAAATAGTTTGAGTATCAAAATCAGACCGATCACTTTCAGAATTTGTCAAAAAAGGTTTTGAAATAGTTTCAGCATGTTCAAGAATATTCAGTAGCACTTAAAGAAATAGTTTGAGAACTTCCGGAATGTTTGTAAACACTTCCTGCATATGTACCTTGAAAATGAACTATATCATGTAATATCCCGAGTATTGACAAATGTCGCATGTCATCAATTGAGATCGTACGATGCGAACAATTCATGAAACGTGTTTCATATAGACCGCATCGCTTCTCGGTTGCATTAGGTCTTTCCATTAAGGCGCAACGGGTCATCTAGTTAGCTGAAGTATCAACCATTATACTATCCTGGTAGATTTGCTGCAACACCCCTCTATAGCGGTTGATGTCGAGGGTGATGTTCTGGCCGTTGAGGAAGAGCTCCCACGTCATACCATACCCCTGCCTATTTATGGAGGCGACATCGGTGAAGACAGCATGGTCCCTCGGGTATTTGTACTTGAGCGTCGTCTCCTCCGGGGTCGTCTCGTATTGGACGTACCGGAGCCCCATGTCAGCCGACGGTGCACCAAAGGCAGCATTGGATCCCCAGCTCATGTCGCCCCACGGGACGACCTGCACCAACGTCGCGTTGCGCGGGAGGAACACCAGGTTGGTGAGCCCTGCGCCATGCACGCCCACCATCACGTCGCATGAGTTCACAACCTCTGCAAACCGGGCCATGTCGCTCACGACATGCGGCTCTGCCGACACCACCTCGAAGCCGACCTCTGTGGCAGCTGCGACGGCCTCCGCCTCATTCGCGAACGCCCTCGAGTTGCGGCGCAGGATCATGAGGAGGCGAGGCCTGTCACCGGAGGTCCGGTTTACAGGGGTCGACCACTCACGCTTCAACGAGTAGATCGAACGAAGAAAGTTCCGGAAGTCCGTCATTGTGTAGCCCTTGCGGGAGAGAGCAGGGATGATCCCCATCTCCTTATGGCCTTCGGTGCCGACGTGCACCGACGGGAAGCAACGCACCTTGTCATCGGCGTCCAAGTTGATGACCGGGTACCTGGAGAGCGCGGCGAGGATGCGTTGGAACTTGTCAACCCACTTGCGGTTGTAGTCGGTGATCACAAGCTGGACACGACCATCGTACTCCCTCACAGTGTTGAAGAGAGGGATGATGCCGTCGGTCATGGCGTGGAAAAAGTTGTTGAGGTAGGCGCCGGTGGAGAAGACCACCGCAGGGACGTCGTGCGTCACCGTGCACCGTGGCGCATCCAGCCCGCTCCAGCGGATGGTCATCTCCCGGATAGCATTCATGGTTCCTTCCTCCGACTTACGCGGGTACGGGCGGATCTTCACCGTCCCATTCTTTGGCCGGTAGCTATCATCAGACACCGAGACCACGTACACGGTGGCGGATTTTCCGTGCATACGGACATCGCCTTGCATGGCACATATGTCCATGCGTTCACTGCTGAAGTCGCAAATTGACTTGCTTCTTGGTGCTGCCACATCTGTATCATGCATAAAAGAGTTACTCCCTTTTTGGATATTTTGATATGGACTACTTACGTACTGAAATGAGTTGTTACAAAAAGAAAACCCAACTGATATGAGTGAACAAATAACTAAAATGCGTCTATATAAAGCCGGATCAGAAACAAATTGTACAACATCTTATATATGTGAGTGGAGGAAGTATTGATTAGTACTAGTTAGAAACTTTTCTTAGGTTTTCTTTTGTCACTCTTAGGAAATTTCCAATTGCCGTTGGATCATTCCATCATGGGCAGCCCTTTATTATATACTCTACTAGTCATCGGTTCATGCACGGGCTCATACATGTATTCTGACAATTATATGGTTACTATTAGTAGGTAGTGTTTTGGAGGTAAATAGTAAAAACAATTAATATTTTGAAAATTTAAGAAGAATTTTGTAATGAACATGTTCAGGTCTTAACATGCTCGAAACTTTTCATGAACAAAAGAAAGATGTTGTGATCTGGGCCAAAAAAAAAGGTTCTAAACGAAGGCTAGTTTTAACATGAAATATCTTCACCTACTTCACTACATATGTTGTTTCTTGGTAAAATTCACTACATTGTTAAAAGAGACATTCATGTATGTTTGAAAAAAGAAATCAATTTTCTTTGACCATTTTTGCCTCTTTCTTGTTTACTGTTAGTTCGGGATCTTGTGGTGTGGCCTCCGAAAGAAATATCTGACTTACTATCATATTGATTTCATATGGACACTCAATATACAGTGCATAAGTCCCTATATTTATCTCTCTGATGTTTTCGTATTAAGCATTGGGCCAAACAAAATTGCATGGTCATATTATTGTATCTATTTTCGCACATTTTTTACACTAACTAGTTAGTGATAGAGATTCTGATTGCGTAGTAGATACTCTCTCCATCAGAAAAAGCTTGTTGTGCTAGATACATCTATTTGAGGGACAAATTTTTTCGGACGGAGGGAGTAGATTAGTCTATTAGGATTCTGCTTTGAGAGGCACATACACATATAGACTAGCAAAGGGCTAATCGGCTACAAAAAAAAGTGTAAGCGAATGTTTATACAGTATATGTTAATAGAAAATGTCACCCGCAAAAAAATGTTAATAGAAAATGTAAAGACGTAGAGATTCAACTGCAGGAACTTAGAACCATGTGCAAATCGTTTGGTTATTTTGTTGAATTCAAATCGTTTGGTTATTTATGGCATGTTTTCTAGGATTAACACGGTGGCTTGAAAGATGCCTCCAATTAGTACTCCATTCGTCTCATAATACAAAAGCGTTTTTGACACTAGCACGCTAGTGTAAAAAATGCTCTTGTATTATGTGACGGAGGGAGTGTCGAAAGCGCTCTTGTATTATGGGACGGAGGGAGTAATTAGGAGTAATTTCTATAATACGTTGGTACTGTACTACAACCCAGTGCTTGGATATGCAGTATACATACATTGTACGTACCTGATTTTATCAAAGAGGCATCTACTCCCGCGTTCATGGCTTGCAACCCCTTCTCGTTTTGGAGATCTGCAACAGATTACAGTACATATATTCAATTGAGTAGGCAGACTTGTGTTTCCAACAAGCTGACTGAACCTCGGTGCTCTGGAGAGATCAAGTAATTAATTACCTCTGATCCCATCGAGGACGTCGCCGGGTGATGCGGGAGAAGGTGGCGCTTCGACGACCGGGTCAGAACTAAATGAAGGATCGACGATTATACTATCATGGTAGATTTTCTGCAACACCCCTCTGTAACGGTCGATGTCGAGAGTGATGTTCTGGCCGTTGAGGAAGAGCTCCCACGTCATACCATACCCCTGCCTGTTTATGGAGGCGACGTCGGTGAAGACGGCATGGTCCCTCGGGTATTTGTACTTGAGCGTCGTCTCCTCCGGGGTCGTCTCGTACTGTACGTACCGGAGCCCCATGTCAGCCGACGGTGCACCAAAGGCAGCATTGGATCCCCAGCTCATGTCGCCCCACGGGACGACCTGCACCAACGTCGCGTTGCGCGGGAGGAACACCAGGTTGGTGAGCCCCGCGCCATGCACGCCAACCATCACGTCGCAGGAGTTCACGACCTCTGCGAACCGGGCCATGTCGCTCACGACTTGCGGCTCTGCCGACACCACCTCGAAGCCGACCTCTGTGGCAGCTGCGACGGCCTCTGCCTCATTCGCGAACGCCCTCGAGTTGCGGCGCAGAATCATGAGGAGGCGAGGCCTGTCACCGGAGGTCCGGTTTACAGGGGTCGACCACTCACGCTTCAGTGAGTAGACCGACCGGAGAAAGTTTCGGAAGTCCGTCATCGTGTAGCCCTTGCGGGAGAGAGCAGGGATGATCCCCATCTCCTTATGGCCTTCGGTGCCGATGTGCACCGACGGGAAGCAACGCACCTTGTCATCGGCGTCCAAGTTGATGACCGGGTACCTGGAGAGCGCGGCGAGGATGCGTTGGAACTTGTCAACCCACTTGCGGTTGTAGTCGGTGATCACAAGCTGGACACGGCCATCGTACTCCCTCACAGTGTTGAAGAGAGGGATGATGCCGTCGGTCATGGCGTGGAAAAAGTTGTTGAGGTAGGCGCCGGTGGAGAAGACCACCGCGGGGACGTCGTGCGTCACCGTGCACCGTGGCGCATCCAGCCCGCTCCAGCGGATGGTCACCTCCCGGATAGCATGCATCGTTCCTTCCTCTGACTTGCGCGGATACGGGCGGATCTTCACCGTCCCGTTCTCTGGCCAGTAGCTGTCTTCAGACGCTGAGACCACGTAGACGGTGGCAGATTTGCCGTGCATACGGACGTCGCCTTGCATGGCACAGATGTCCATGCGGTCACTGCTGAAGTTGCAAATTGACTTGCTTCTTGGTGCTGCCACATCTGTATCTGTAAGATGCACACAAGAGTTATTAATCAGTAGAAAGAAACTTCTTTTTACTAGTTTTTAGAGGGTGCTTGGATCCAAGGGACTATTTTTAGTCGGACTAAAAATAATCTCTTTTAGAGGCTAAAGTTCCAAGCACCCCTGACTAAAGAGAGGCTAGGACTAGTCTTGAGGCTAAAATTTTTTAGTCATAGGAAACCTACTAAAATATGTATTAGCCCTCTCTCTCATCATTTAATGCCTCTCCTTTAACACATGCGAGTTCTGGATTGGAGGGTTTGAAGGATAATAAATGCTCAATAACTTGATTTTAGTCTCTTTAGTATTTGGATCAAACATGGGTGAGGCTAGCAAGTTTTAGTCCCACTACTTTTAGTCATGGGACTAAAACGTATCCAAACACCCTCTTAGTACCTTGTCATTCTTGGAGAGATCGAAAAGGTAATTAATTACCTCGTGGACGGGCTTGACTTTTGTTGGCACTGACGACGCCGGGGCGTGATGCGGGGGAAGGATGGTGGCTTGTTGCGGGAGAAGGTGGTGCGTTGACGGGCGTTTCATCGCCTGATGCGGGAGAAGGTGGTGCACCGACGGGCGTCTGCTCGCTTGATGCATGACCGACCAAATCTGAATTAGACCAAGGATCAACCCATATTACTGTTAGTGCCAAAACCAATGAACTAATTAGAGAACGCTCAAGCTCATGGGCAGTATACATACTCGCGTTGCAACAGATATGTTAAATTACCTCCGCCCCCCTCGTATTAGTACTTAGGGTCATATTTTGATCATGATTTTAACTAATAAAAGTATGAGTTATACATAGTAAAGATAATATTATCGGAAACTATGTTCAAACACGATTTCAGCGATGTAATTTTTTTCTGATGACATGCATTAACATTTTGTTAGATAAATCTGTGGTTAAAATTGAGCATATAATATAAAGGAGACCAAAAAACAAGGAGATGCGTCAATTCATACTATGGGCCAAGAGTTTGAGTAATGAGTCTTTGGGACAAATGAATCGAAGATGAGTGCGCACACGTATAGATCAGATGAACACTCGAAACCTAGAGTTGTTGCTTGTAATGTAATTGAGGGGACTTACAAAGAGTTGTTGCTTGAAGAGGAACCTGCGGCATGTGATGGGAGTTGAGCACGACGAAGACGAGGACAGGAAGCAGAAGCCACACGAGAGCCCTTGCCGCGGCCTTGCCCGCAAGCATCTTACCCTTGTCGTTCCTCCTGCCCTTTTTCATCTTGTACCCACTGGCTTGTTCACTTAGCTTGAGTGAACAATGGTGGACACTGATCGTCCTCACAGACCTGGGAGCTACTCCTACTAGCTAGTATTCTGCAAAGTCTGGAGTCTAGTGAGTAGTACAAGTGAAGCGTGATGCGATCTCCTTCCCGAACGCGCGCGCTTCTCATATTACTCTACTCGAGACCGGGTCTTAAAGTCTTTGGGTTGACCTCAGCCTCTGAGTGTCATAATGGCACCACTGCGCTAATCGAGCATACTACTGCCACTAGCATATATGTCTAGTAGTACCATATATACTCTCTCTCTCTCTCTCTCCCTCTCCATCCATTTTTACAGGGTCCATACTCTAGAGTGGGTCTTAAGTCTTTGAGTTGACCTCGACCTCGAGTGTCTTAATGGCACCACTGCGCTAATCCAGCATACTCCCTCGGTTCCTTTGAACAAGTCGTAAATTCTTTGTCATTTCCTCAAGGAGAGGCCAGGAACGTGGAAGCTTTCCTATATTGTCCCTGAAAAGTCGGATCTCCCGTTACGCATTAATCTCTCGTGTCTTTGGCTTCCTCCTCGGTTCTCGCCAGTACCAGTACCTCTTTGTGTGTATATTAGGCTGGTCGTAATGATAGTATCATAGCCAGTATCATGCATGTCAACTATACAATTTTGATGAGGTGCCATAGAATTAAATGAAGAAAGAGAATGTTGAGTATCATATCATGATACCATATCATTATAAATGATATGCTAATATGTGTCATGCATGATAATAAATAAAATAGTAAATAATACTAATATATGATACTATGCATTAGGGAGGTACTATCATACACTAATATCATATGCATGATACTAGTATATGATACTCCTCATTACAACCAGCCTTAGTTGCCATCGTATTTCATTAGCAAAATATTAATACATGTCATCATAATTTATATTGTTTGATTTGTATTTGAATGTAGTTTTCAATGATATTGTTTTTGCTAAGTATAGATTATGTCCTATTAGTTAAAATTATGATCAAAATATGATCCAAATTATGAAAGGACTAGTAAATCAGAATGGAGTACTACCTCCGTCTCGATGAATAAATCATTCGCGTAGTTCTAGGTCGACGATTTAACTATTTAGATATGTCATTCATGTAGAAATCTAATGATATATTTTTCATAACATATAACACATATTTAAATCCTTAAATCGATGACTTAGAACTACGTGAATGATTTATTCACCTATATTACTAGCTAGTAGGAGTAGTTGTAATAAGCTATCACTAGTGTGAACCACAATAAAAGATTGGGAAAGTTGCAGTCGAGTGCGCATTGTCTCGGGATGGATGCATTGGGCCTGTTCCATGTCAGATGATTGTCAGGCCATATGTGGTTTAACTTTCTTCCGGTTATTAATGATATGAGACAATTTTATCCGGTTGTGCCGCTGTGTGCATGCGACCTTGTGCAGCAGAAAAGACAAAGATAAAGTGTGCACTCCATTATCTCCTTTCTCGTACCCAGTCCATCGGATTTGTCAACAAAAATATTTTCAATAAAAAAGCAGACATACATGACCTGGTATATACACTACTATCAAAGAAAAAACAATCAGCGTTACGTCTAGCAGATACAAACGGAGAGAATGACGTTTTATCACACTCACTAGATCAGTGCTGGTGTGTTGCAACGGGGACATACATCTTTTAGTAGTGTCTAACATATAGTACTTTTAGGATCCTCGTTGTCAACATTATAAGTTACTATGTTCTTCTTTCTTTCACACACTACCTCTATCATACAAATCCAAGTTCACAATGCCCCCTTCCACACACACTTTAAACTATGGGCATGAGTCGTTGCAACACCACACTATTGTATAGTTGAAACGACAACATGAGCCGTTGCAAAGCCGCTCCCTGACTCCAGAGCATGACAAACAACATGATGGTTAATGCCCCTGACTCCAGAGGATGACAAAATGATAGTTAATCTCCCCGACTCCAGAGCATGACAAAAAGTTTCAAGTAAATTAAATACGCAAAATCATGTTACAAGGAGGGGACTTAGCATAATGTTATACTTGACCAGACACAATGAAGTCATATATACAACATCTCTTCTTGATTTATGCCCGAATTGGCTTTCCAACTATACCGACAAGGATATATACAAATCTTCTTTTTCTGAAGCATTGCTTCTTTGTTGCTGGTCTTTTATGCACTATATGAAAGATAAGAAACAAATCTGGCTTCCAAGGTATTTTGCATGGAGGCCTCACTATTGTGATTTGTCTCTCCATGTGCTCAAAGTGTCCAGGGGGATTGCCCAAGTGATGCATGAAGTCTTCATGAGGGGGCATGGCTTGGGAGAGGTGGCGGGGGGGGGGGGGGGGGGGGGGCTGGGGGCTGCTATATGAAAGACTAGATCATGACAGGCGCGCGTTGCCGCGCCCATCAAATTGTACCGAATGATAGAAATTTTGTACATATATTTTTTTTGATAAAGGACTTTTCATTGAATAGATATATCGAGGTGATACAATCATATTGAAAGAAAGCCCGACCTCTGCATAGCTAGATGCACACAGCCAAAACGTCCAGAGCACTCTAAAAATAAAATAATTTGATACAATGCCAAGCAATAAATCGTGTCCAGCCTAAGGAGCGGTAGATCCTATCCGTAAATCACACCGCCATCCATGGGGTAGAAAACCTCCCTGGCCGTACGCTCCAGCCAGGTAGACGCCATCATAAAAAGGTCCCTGTCCTCCGGCTTCTGCATGATAGACCACGTACGGAGCAATCGTGTACAAGCATGAATAACCTACATAGGAGATGAGACACTTTTGTTGTTAAAAATCACATCATTCCTGGTAAGCCACATTGCCCAGCATAAGGCCGCCGCTCCCACAAGAATATGTGCAGAAAATTGTTTATCAATACCCCGCAACCAGTTACCGAACATATTCCGTGCAGTACGTGATGGGTATAAATTCGAAGCTACCTGGACCACGGCCCAAACTGCCCGCGCGAACTTGCACTCAAAAAATAAGTGTTTGATAGACTCGTCATGTTGACAAAAGACACATGACTTGGGCCCATGCCAGTTTCGTCGTGCCAGATTATCTCTAGTTAGAATGACTCTTTTGTTTTGAAACCAGAGGAAAATCTTCACTCTTAGAGGAATTTTTAGCTTCCACAATTTCCTGTTATCTACCGAGCATCACAATGTACCATTGCATCATACATGGATTTGACCGAAAATTTGCCATTCTGATGCAAGTTCCATCGAAAAGTGTCCGGCTCATCTGACAGTTGAATGTCATCCAGGCGAGTGAGTAATTCATTCCATGCTGCCAGATGAGTTCCCAAAAGATCCCTACGAAAAGAAATATCGGGGTTTTGTTGTCCTAAGACTTGTTTGATCGTGACAAATTTATGTCTAACAATCCTATACAAGCTCGGATATTGCACCATTAGTGAGTTGTTCCCTAGCCAGGTATCTTCCCAGAAACGAACCTGAGAACCGTCCCTAACCGAGAAGGTCCCAAATTGGAAGAAGAATTCCTTGGCCTTCATGACACCACTCCAAAAATGTGAATCCCTAGGTTTCCAATAAATCTGAGAAATGGCATTGGATCCCACATACTTGTTGCGAATGATTTCCTGCCATACTCCATTCTCAGTGAGTAGTTTATAAACCCACTTGCTGAGAAGAGCGATGTTTTTAATCTCAAGGTCTTGGATTCCTAGGCCCCCTTGACTTTTAGGTCTGCATAATATGCTCCACCTAGCCAGTCGATATTTCTTAGTTTCGTTATCACTCTACCAAAAAAATCCGGATCTGAAGTAATCGAGCCGCTGTAGTACCCCTTTCGGCAGGTGGAAGAAGGACAACATATATAAAACCATGTTGCTTAGGACAGAATTGATCAAGATCAATCGCCCCCCATACGACAAGAGTTTGGCCTTCCAACTGGCTAAACGTTTCTCAAGTCTCTCTTCCACATACCTCCACTCAGCAATAGTTAGACGCCGATAGTGTATGGGGATACCCAGATACCGAATCGGAAACTGCCCAAGCTGGCATCCAAAAATGTCGGCATACTCGGGTGCTAATTCTGCAGCCTTGCCAAAGCAAAAAAGTTCGCTCTTATGAAAATTAATTTTGAGACCAGAAAGTTCCTCAAAAGCACATAAGAGCAGCTTAAGATTTCTTGCCTTATCTAAATCACGATCCATAAAAAGTATTGTGTCATCCACATATTGTAGGATGGATAGACCATCTTCTACCAAGTGTGGAATGACCCCACTAATTTGACCATCCAGCTTAGCCCGCTCAACAAGGGTAGCTAGCATGTCAGCCACAATGTTAAATAGGATAGGAGATGCGGGGTCGCCTTGACGAAGCCCCTTTCTTGTCTAAAAATAGTTGCCAACGTCATCGTTAACTTTTATGGCCACACTACCTCCAGATACAAAACTCTCTACCCAGCGACACCATTTTTGTGAGAACCCCTTCATGCGCAAGGTTTGCAACAAAAAGGGCCACTTAGCTTTGTCGTAGGCTTTCTCAAAATCAATTTTAAGAATGACACCGTTCATCTTTTTCCGGTGCAGTTCATGAACAGTTTCGTGCAGGACGACCACTCCATCTAATATGTTGCGTCCTTGCATAAATGCTGTTTCAGTGGGTTTTACGACATGGTCAGCTACATTATTCAACCGGTTGGTCGCTACCGTCGTAAAAATTTTAAAACTTACATTGAGAAGGCAAATCAGTCTATATTGCTGAATATGACTAGCCTCCTTAATCTTATGCAATAGGACAATTTCTCCAAAATTTAAACGGGAAATATCAAGGTCCTCGGAATGCAGCTGGTTAAACAACTGAACCAAGTCTTCCTTAATCACGTCCCAAAAGCTTTGATAGAACTCAGCGGGAAAGCCATCCGGTCCCGGCGCCTTGTTGTGTTCCATCTCAAACACCGCGATTCGAATTTCCTCCTCAGAAAACGAAGAGGTTAGGAATTCGTTTTCCGCTTCAGTAACTTGAGTAATATCATGAGTAACGGATTCGTCCAGCTGGAAATTAGTTTCAGGTGAAGGCCCAAAAAGGTCTTTGTACAACTTAGTGATAAAATTTCTAAGTGGTACATCCCCCTCTATTCGGCCTTCCTCTTGATCAAGGGAGAATATACCCTTCTTTCTATGCCAGCCATTAGCTAGCATTTGACAGTATTTCGTGTTATCATCACCTTGCACCAGCGAATCCGCTTTGCTACGTTGGTACCATTTAATCTCTTCCTCGCGTAATAGGCGGGCAATCTGCTCGTTAAGATTACTTTTTTGCTCAATCTCAATAGCAGACAGAGACCTCACCTCCGCTATTTTATCAAGGGAATCAATTAAAGTAGACAAACACAATTTTTCTTTTTTGTAAATGCCCGCGGTATGTTTGGCCCATCCTCGGAGGAATCGACGCAAGGCGCGGATTCGATTATTCCATCGTTGAATGGGTGTGTTGCCACGAGGCTGGCGCGCCCACACCTTCTTAACTAGTTCATAAAATCCCTCTCTAGTGAGCCATCCCAGTTCAAATTTAAACCGGTGACAGTTAGAACTTGGGATTGGTTGTCCAAAATCGGTTAGCAACGGAGCGTGATCCGATAAGGCCTCAATTCTTTCTAGTGCCCGAACCGAGGCTAGGGGATATTTATATTCCCAGTCAGTAGTAACTAGCACCCGGTCCAGATTTTCGAAGGTTGGCACCGATCGGTTATTGGCCCAGGTATACTGACGACCAGACATCGTGATCTCCCTCAGATCGAGGCTGTCAATAACAGCATTAAAGAGGAAGGGCCACCTAGTGTCAAACCGATCATTGTTTTTTTCCTGCCGATATCGAAGGATATTAAAATCCCCCCCCCCCCGATTAACATGGGATGGGGATTATCTCGACAGGTGTTGACTAATTATTTTAGAAATGCAGATTTAAATTCCTCTTGAGCGGCGCCATATACAGCTACCAGACTCCAGATGAAGTTGTCGGACTTATTTCGAAGGTGGAATTTGATATGATACTCCCCCTTTGACGTGGACAATAGTTGTAAGTATGTAGAGTTGATACCTAGCAAAATTCCCCCGGACCTCCCGGTCGGTGGTAAGACGTGCCATTCGTAATCGAAACCACATGAAAAGTGGTCCAGATCACGTGTTGGAAAATCACGTTTGCCCGACTCAGTGATAGCCACAAAATCCAACGAATGGTCCTTTACACAATCGGCAATGTGTTTGTGTTTAGCCAAGTCGCCAAGACCTATGCTATTCCAGAACATGCCTCTCATGATGAACCAACTTTATGTTTAGAGCTCTTTACTTTTTTAGAAGAGCGCCCTCTTTTCTTTGCTGAGTTAGACTTATTCTTGCGCACCGACGCGACAAGCTCAAAAAGCATAGTGTCGCGTACTGTATTTTCAAGGTCTACTTCAGTCGTGTCTTTAACCAAATGAGAGAGAAGCTTGCCTTCATGATTGGCATCAGCATCAGCATCCTCCGCCTCCTCATCTGACACGAGAGGGTCGACAAAGCTCGACAACTTCGGAGCAACCGTAAGCCGGTCGAACTCCACTTGTTTTAAAGCCTTGACCAAAAAATCTATCTCATTCTCATTACGTCCTAGTGACACCCCAAGTCTAGTAATATTTGAACATACTTTGGAATTATCAAAAGACATAAAAGACATGCGAGAGGGAGTACCTTCGAAGTCGAGGTTACGAGCAGCAGTCCTAGCATGGCCTTCACCATAGAGTCCTCGTCGGTGGCTGCAGATCCGTCAGCCCCAACATGATGACGCCCGCTGCGCCTCAGCGATAGAGGAGTAACATCCGCCTCGAAGTCCATCATATCGACTCCGCAAGGCATAGTTGGCTGCTGCAACGACGACAAAGAAGAAAGAAGGGGCTGCTCCTTAGCCTCCTCAAGTCCGGGTGCGGTCACCCCCCCCCCCCCCCGGCGGAGGAGTGGATGATAACGCGCGAAGTACAGCTATGGCAGACTCCTGGCCAGCTCGAACGGACGGAGAGAAGATGACACCACGTCGAGTCGGAGAAGCCGGAGTGGGCGATGATGACAACGGCGATGAAGCGGTCCCCTCTGGCGTGGGTTGCCCACGACTCCCCTCCTGGGGGTTAGGCGGTGGCGACAAGCGAGCCGACGATGGCGGTGTCGAGGACCGGGGCGCCGCCGGAGAGGGCGGTGATGACGACGACGCTGGAGTTGTCCTCTCCGGTGAAGAGCGCCCACAATTCCCCACGTGGTGGTTAGGCGATGGTGACCTGGGAGCCGAAGATGGCAGCGTCGAAGACCGGGGCGCCGATGACGAAGGAGAAGCAACCCTAGACGAAGAATCCAACCCCGACGGAGAAGCCCCCCTTATAGGCGGTGAAGCATCCGTGACGGGTAAGCCACTATGAGAGTTCGGAGGTGTGACGGCAATGGCGATCTGCATGGGCACCACCCCACCCGATGAAGAAGGCGTCGAAGAGTTGTTGGATGATGAAGTGGGTTTGGACCTCTTGCTTGGGTCATTGTCCCTCACTGTGTCCTCCCTGTCATGCCCCTTGTCGCCCCCTGAATCATCGCCATGCTCCCATACTCGAGGCACAAATTCACTATCAACGCGGAAGTCTGACTTTTCAAGACTGTACCGGAACTCATAACCTTTCCTTTGAACCACTACGTCTGAAGAGAGAGAATCAATTGTGCTGCTCTTGAAAGCATCAAGGTCCAAAACTGCTACCTGGATACGAACAATTCCTCTCCGGCGCAAACAAAGAAGATCAACATCAAGAGTAGCACCAATTACCGAGCTGACTGCCCACAGCCCCAAGAAGTGTCGGAGAGCGTGAGGCACCCCATGCACATGAACCCAGATAGGAATCAGCTCGAAACGGTGTGGTATCCTCTCCGTATTCCAAGGCTTGAACTCGATATTGACATTGTGAGATTTGATGAAAACTGCAAAGCCAGTCACCCTCTGTAACACCTCCTCACCCGGAAAGGACATGAGAAAAGCGTCGTTGCCATGCGGAATGGCCTCCCATATCCACTGCTGCTGGTACTGAGCAATCTTAGCAACCTCTGCCTCCACGATACTGGGAGTGATAGAGCCACCAGAAATAGATACCAACGCCGTCAGTGAATCCTGTGGTGCAAGATCCTCCCTGCAAACATTATCAAGCATCTGGAAGAAAGCCATATTTTCAGGTCCATATCCACATAACATCGCCACCGGTTTCGGCATCTTGAGAGCAGGACAACGTCGCATGGTCATCGGGTGATTATATTTGTTACAAATAAAACAGTACTGTTGTGTCTCGCAGTCATCAGATATGTGTCCTGCAGCCTGGCACTTCGAGCACCATACCTTCTTAGGATTAACTATCACCTCAGCTGCCCCTGAATTTTGATTTATAGGTTGCTGTTGCAACAAACTAGACTGCAAAGGGGTGTTTTGTCCATGACCCACTGCCATCGTAGACGATGAAGCGGGCACCTGCATCAAAGGCAGCATCATAGGAGCCGCCGATGGATTAGCGGTAGGTGGTACAGCAGGTTTGTGTCGACCACCCTTGCCGCCCTTTGGCTTCCGAGGGCGTGCGGCCGCATGAACGCCGGCAGCAGATGGAGCTTGTGGCATGCTGGTATTGAAGCTGGCCGGCACCTGCATCCCGGCAATACCAGAGTGTTGCATGGACTGAAACTGTTGCTGTTGCGCATAGCCCCCCGTTGGTTGAAGAAGAAATGGCTGGTGCGGCATATACTGACCCTGGGCAGTGAAGAATAGCTGCGGAAATTGCGGCTGATGCGCCGGAGACTGCTGCAGAGGCAGTTGCTGTGCCTGAGGCTGCTGCGCCGGCACGAAACCACCCGGCTCTACATGCGTCTGCACCGCCTGCACCGGTTGATAGACGCCCGGAGCGAAGCCCGGCGCGCCGCCCGTCGGCGAAGAAACCGGCTGGGAAGACGTTGCAGGCTGCACGTGTTGGCGATCGGTGGAGATGGCCGGCGGCGCGGAAGGGTCGCCGCACGTCATTGTTGGAGAGGCGACGACGGCAGCGAAAGAGCGATTGAAGTTAGGGTTCGCCCCCTGCGTTTTCCTGGTCCACATATGACCAAGCCAACGGCCAAGATGAACCATCCGTAGTGGACGCACAGGATACGCCTGCATGCCTAATGCAGCCACCGGTGCATGATCTGGAACAACAGCGACGTCCACGGCCCGTCCAGAATGGCCCGAAGACGACGAAGGCCCACGGATCACCGGCGGGAGTCCTCCATCGGCGAGACATGCTCGCGGCAGAAGATCACCCAGCGTTCTTGGCGGTGACAGGCGAGGCGGCGGAACAGGGCCGATCCAAGGCTTGATCAGAGGCCTCGACCGGACGGGGACTCCGGAGACACCGCGGGAGGGAGCTGCAGCCGTCTCCGCCACTTTCGAAGAGGTGGCTGCTACGCCCTCCACCGAGACCGGCGCAGAATCTCTGTCCTCGACCGACCTGGAAACAGAAGAAACCTCACCTGCCCGACGAGCTGAGGGTCGCTCCCAAACCCTAGACGCCGGAGTAGGGTAGCCGATATCCGCCCAGAACTCATCCGCCAACTCCTCGTCAGTTTTCCTCCGGAGAACTGCAGGAAGGGGGGAGGCGTCACCCGTATGCGTCGGCTCCTCCGCGTCGGAAGAACCTAGGCAGGAAAACCGGGAGCCTAAGTTGCCCGGCGACGCCGGCGACCAACAAGGTGCCAGAGTCAGTCGCCGCCGAGTGGCGATCCGCATTTCGCGGTCAGTCAGTTTAACCGACGAGTATTCAATAAGGAAAATATAATGGCATAGAACATTAAAATTAAATATGAAAGTTGGTGTAGTATGCAAAGTGAATATATACAAAATACATAAGAAAATACAATTATATTAACAACATTGTGCGAAATACACCAGAAACATACGAGTGATACAACATGACCCAGGAAAAACATTGTATTCCAAGACACCTACTTTGCTCATTACTTGGGAGGGCATAGCGTGAACCATTGTACATAGGGGTTTTTACTTTGCTCGGTGATCATCAGGCACATAGGCACGCCATGACATGCTTGAAACTGCTGGCAGGCTAGGCTCAACATAGGAACACTGCCACCCCTTCGATGTCCTCCACCTCTATCGCCACCGATGTACCTCTCCGACCTCCATAGTGGTAGGGATGGTAACATGCACTTAAGTATGAAGACCCATGTTTTCAGTAAGCTCGGGATACTTCCTTTGATCCTAGATACTTGTTGCGGAGCAGAGTTTGTTAGATCCCTTTCTCAGTTAGAAGTTTATACCCCCTCCATCTTAAAATAAGTGCAAATTTGGTTGGTATTGATGAAAACAACTTAAAGTCTTATTAGGACATCTCCAACACCGACCCTCAAACCGCTCGCATACGTCTAGACGGCACAGTCCGGACCGTGGAAGCCATTCAACGTGGGCATGAATTGGACCGCTCGGTGGTCCAGACGTAGTTTCTCCCGCAAAGTGCACAAGGGGCGGGGGGGGGGGGGGGGGGGTTGCGGGTGTCCGGACAGCAACCACGTTGGACTCCGATAACCCAAGCCCACCAAATCTATCCTCCTGGCCCCCATTTTCTAACACTCTGCCACTTCTCCCACTTGCTTCACATCTGCACCGCCCACCTCTGCCGCCACCGATGTACCTCTCCGACCGCCACACAATCATTACCGGATGTTTACAACCAGCACCGACGCACTCGCCCGCCTTTTTCGATGGCGTTCTCTACCCTGGAGCTATTTGTACCCAGGTAAACTCTGACACCCTGCCGACAACCTCCATGGCGGCTACCACGCTCGGCAGGTGTTCGGTCAAATGTCGTTGAGCTTATTTCCAGACGCCATGTCGCTTTTTTAGAGTAAGAAGGATGTCGGGGTTCTCGACCATGGTCGACGAGTTGTTGTGCGATGCGTGGTTAGCCGTATCAGCGGACTTCGTAGGCAGGAGCAGAGAGGGGACCTTCTGGCAGCAAGTGCATGATTTGTTTCATGAACGAAAGCACATTACGCCCTGTGACATACACATCATCCACGATCGCAATGTGAGGTCCTTATCGTATAGATGGTAAGCCATGCAGACCATCATCAGTAAGTTTAGTCATGCAGTTGCTCTGCTGGAGGTAAGGTGGCCATTGCACAAGTCAGATGAGAAGATTGTAAGTTTTGCCTCTTCTTCCTCAACTTGATGATTGAATCATTCATTCACTCAATATTGCTATTCATGTTTTGTAGCCCGTACGCGCTATCGTGATGTACCACAAGACAGAGGGACGACCATTTATGTACACACTGTTGGATGAAGCTGAAGGTACAACATGTGAGGGACCACATGACCTGCTGAAAAACTTGTTGGACATCTAATTTGGGACATTGTTGTACTTGCATCCTATGTATGGATCATTTGTGATATTTTCTTTCCGAACTTTGATGAATAGCAGCCGGTTTGCATGAATATGGTCCGCTAAGTCGAAACCTGACTTCAAATGCATGCGGGCAACATTGAATTGCTCTGAGCGCTCCCTTCAGATTTTTATAATTTTTCCGCACGTGTTTTCTGCTTTTTAGATGATTTAACTATTTTTTGGGGTTTTTCGGCCTTTTGGTTTTTCACCGGTATTTCTTAGCTTTTGGACAAAAAATCGATTTTTTGCATTCGCGAGAGGCACGGATATGCTTTCATGAGAGGCACGGCCGTACCTCTCGGAAACAAAACAAAAAACATGTTTCCTTTTTTCCTTCTGTAAGAGGCACGGTTTTGTTTCCACAAGAGGCACGGTCCTGTCTCTCAAAACGAAAAAAACACTTTTTTTCCTTTCGTGAGAGGCACGATTTTGCTTTCGTGAGAGGCACAGCTGTGGCTCTCGAAAACGGAAAAACGCGTTTTTTCCTTCTGCGAGAGGCACGGATTTACTTCTCGTGGAGGCACAGATTTGCTTTTGCGAGAGGCACAGTCGTGTCTCTTTCGGAAAGGAAAAAAACTTGTTGCCGGTTTGGATTTTTCATAAAAAATGTTCGTCAAAACCTATCAACATGCGATCTAGATTAGAAGATCTCGACCCGAGGAATTCAATGGTGAAAACGGTTTGAAATTTGGACGCTCGATTTAAAAGATAAAACACTTTGAATAAACAGATCTAGAAAAAAGGACAAATTCCCATGTTGCAACAAATGGGGCACATGCAATGCGCCACTTGCCACAATTTGGGGAGGTGCAGGTGATCTTTGGAAGAATTACTTCTTAATTAGTGATTTTGGGTTTACGAGCCATAACTTTTTTTTGACTTTTTTATCTTGTGGACGGAGATGAGCTTTTCATGTGTGTATGGGCAGGCCCTGGTTTGTTTGTTTTATTCTATTTCAGGCTAGACTTGTTATTTCTTTTGTTTTTTCCTTGTTGTTAGCATAACCTTGGTCTCATTTTTGCTTTTATTATGCCTTTTTTCTTGGGTAATTGTTATTTTTTAGGGAGGTGCTTTCACATTGGTTGAATTTCGTAGTTTTTTTATTTCCTCAAAAAATATTTACTTTTCCGTTAAAACAACATCTCCTGACTTTTTATTTGCGTGTTTTAGGCGAGGTGTGCATTATTGAAACTGCACTGCCACAAGTAGACTCATGTTCGAAAATTTTGATTACAATTGATGACCGCGAAACTCCTGCGGGTATCAGCAACATAGTGGTGACATCGCTCGTCCTTGATCCCATCATTGACGGCTTTCATATAGATCGCATCGCTTGTCGGCAGCATTAGTTCTTTGCGTCAAGGGCACAACATGTCGTCTAGTTAAATGAAGGATTGGCCATTACACTATCATGGTAGATTTGCTGCAACACCCCTCTGTAGCGGTCGATGTCGAGGGTGATATTCTGGCCGTTGAGGAAGATCGCCCACGTCATACCATACCCCTGCCTGTGTATGGAGGCAATGTCGGTGAAGACGGCGTGGTCCCTCGGGTATATGTACTTGAGCGTCGTCTCATCGGCGGTCGGCTCGTACTGGACGTACCGGAGCCCCATGTCAGCCGACGGCGCACCAAAGGCAGCATTGGCCCCCCAACTCATGTCGCCCCACGGGACGACCTGCACCAACGTCGCGTTACGCGGGAGGAACACCAGGTTGGTGAGCCCTGCGCCATGCACGCCCACCATCACGTCGCACGAGTTCACGACCTCTGCGAACCGGGACATGTCGCTCATGGCCTCCGGGGCCCCCAACACCACCTCAAAACCGATATCTGTGGCAGCTGCGACGGCCTCCGCCTCATTCGCGAATGCCCTTGACTTGCGGCGCAACACCATGAGGAGACGAGGCCTGTCGCCGGAGGTCCGGTTTACGGGGGTCGCCCACTCACGCTTCAACGAGTAGACCGACCGGAGAAAGTTCCGGAAGTCCGTCATCGTGTAGCCCTTGCGGGAGAGAGCAGGGATGATCCCCATCTCCTTATGGCTCTCGGTGCCGACGTGCACCGACGGGAAGCAACGCACCTTGTCGTCGGTGTCAAAGTCGATGACCGGGTACATGGAGAGCGCGGCGAGGATGTCTTGGAACTTGTCAACCCACTTGTGGTTGTAGTCGGTGACCACAAGCTGGACGCGGCCATCGTACTCCCGCACAGTGTTGAAGAGAGGGATGAGACCATCGGTCATGGCGTGAAAAAAGTTGTTAAGGAAGCCGCCGGTGGAGAAGACCACCGCGGGGACGTCGTGTGTCACCGTGCACCGTGGCGCATCCAGCCCGCTCCAGCGGATGGTCACCTCCCGGATAGCGTGCATCGTTCCTTCCTCCGACTTGCGCGGGTACGGGTGGATCTTCACTGTTCCATTCTCTGGCCGGTAACTGTCATCAGATGCTGAGACCACGTAGACGGTGGCGGATTTGCCATGCATACGGACGTCGCCTTGCATGGCACATATGTCCATGCGTTCACTGCTGAAGTCGCAGATTGACTTGCTTCTTGGTGCTGCCACATCTGTATCATGCACAAAAGAGTTACTCCCTTTGTTCATAAAAGTAAGATGTTTTGCATATTTCTCTATGGACTACTTATGTACTGAAATGAGTCAACAACAATTAAAATACCACTATATACATCTGAATCAGAAAAAGAGGCAGAACATCTTATATTTGTGAGTCCAGGGAGTATTTATTAGTACTTGTTAGAAACTTCTCTTAGGTTTTCTTTTTTCACTCTTATGAAACTTTAAAATTTCGTTGAATTATTCCATCATGGGTAGCCCTTTATTATATACTCTATTACTCATCAATCCGTGCATGGGTTCATACATGTATTGTGACAAATATATGTGGTTACTATTAGAGGTAGTGTTTTGGAGGTGAATAGTAAAAACAATTAATATTTAGAAAATTTAATTAGAATTTTTGTAACGAACATGTTCAGGCCTTTTACATGTTTGATACTTTTCATGAACAAAAGAAAGATGTTGTGGTCTGGGCAAAACAGAAGGCTCTAAACAGAGGCTACTTTTTAATGTGAACTATGTTCACCTACATCACAACATATGATTTTTCTTGGTAAAAAAATCACTACGTTGTTAAAATAGACAGTCATGTTTGTTAAAAAAAATCAAATTTCTTTCACCATTTCTGCACCTTTCTTATTTACTGTTAGCCTGGGATCTTGTAGTGTGTCCTCCGAAAAAAATCTGAAATTATTATCATGCTAATTTCATATGGAAACTCAATATACGGTGGATAAGTCCCCATCTTCATACCTCTGAGGTTTTTGTATTACACATTGGGTATTTTTGTTTGCATTGTCATATTATTATATTTATTTCCGCACAACAAAATTTTATTGTAAACCAACCTGTAGTTGGATGGATAGGAGGATAATGGTATCCCAAGCCCACCAGGGTTCAATTCCTGGTGCTTGCATATTCCCGGATTTATTTCAGGATTTCTGGAGATGCGCGTTCAGTGGGAGGAGGCATTCCCGTCGACTACGAGGTACCATAGAGGTAGGGTGTGTGTGCGCGCGCGTTCATACGGATGAATATATGTGCGTATATATAAGCGCTTGCGTTTGTAGTGATGGTAGTGATGCCACTTCATATATATGTTTCTACGCTAGTTCATAAAAAATAGTATATACCAGAATCTTGTGTCACTATTTCCCATTTATTTATTTGCAAATGCCTTTTTTTTAAGATCTACAGACCGACATGGTCTACAAATCGACCTGGCTGAAACATTACATACTTGCGTGGGTTCTATTAACCTCAGTTTTTTTTGGACTATTGACCATGCATGAAGCATGTGCCATCTACGTGTCCACATGTGAGCACTTTTTTCTTAATTATTACTGTTTGGCCGATTTCTTTTAACTATATGTGCTTCGAAATATATGAAATCTAAAGCTCGGGCTAATGGAATCTATGGTTTATGGTCGTCGGTGAAAGAGAGGAATAAGGTACACATTATGCTTGCGTAGTAGATGCATTAGTCTATTATAGGATTCTACTCTGCGAGGTACATACACATACATCCGGACTACCGAAGGGCTAATCGGCTACAAACTGGCAACGTGCAAGTGAATGCTTGCATATGTTAATACAAAAATGTAAAGACGTGGCACACAAATATACTCTATCTCACATCTAGTCTTAGTCGTCGAATTCAAATTGTTTGGTTATTTATGGTATATTTTCTAGGATTAACATGGTGGCTCCAAAGATGCCTCTAATTAGTAACTAGGAGTAATTTCTATGATATGTTGGTACTGTACCACTAACGAAAAATTTGTTAGTTGTATTAGTTTGTTTGCTACCAAATTCTAGTATCGCCAACAATTACATGTTTTCTCGTTGCCACCAAAGCGCCACAACCAAATTATGAAGAGATGCAAAAACCCAGTGCTTGGATATGCAGTATAAAACTTGGTACGTACCTGATTTTATCGAAGAACCATCTAATCCCGTGTTCATGGCTAGGAGCCCCTTTTCGTTTTGGAGATCTGCAACAGATTACAATATATTCAATTTATTCAGACTTGACTTTCGAACAAACTGACTGAAACGACTGTGTGTTCTGAGGAGAACAAGTAATTAATTACCTCTGTTGGCATCAAGGACGTTGCCGGGTGTCTCGCCGGTTGATGCCGGAGAAGGCGGTGCTTCGACAGCGGCAACAGAATTGAATGAAGGATTGACCGTTACACTATCATGGTAGATTTGCTGCAACACCCCTCTGTAGCGGTCGATGTCGAGGGTGATATTCTGGCCATTGAGGAAGATCGCCCACGTCATACCATACCCCTGCCTGTGTATGGAGGCAATGTCGGTGAAGACGGCGTGGTCCCTCGGGTATATGTACTTGAGCGTCGTCTCATCGGCGGTCGGCTCGTACTGGACGTACCGGAGCCCCATGTCAGCCGACGGCGCACCAAAGGCAGCATTGGCCCCCCAACTCATGTCGCCCCACGGGACGACCTGCACCAACGTCGCGTTACGCGGGAGGAACACCAGGTTGGTGAGCCCTGCGCCATGCACGCCCACCATCACGTCGCACGAGTTCACGACCTCTGCGAACCGGGACATGTCGCTCATGGCCTCCGGGGCCCCCAACACCACCTCAAAACCGATATCTGTGGCAGCTGCGACGGCCTCCGCCTCATTCGCGAATGCCCTTGACTTGCGGCGCAACACCATGAGGAGACGAGGCCTGTCGCCGGAGGTCCGGTTTACGGGGGTCGCCCACTCACGCTTCAACGAGTAGACCGACCGGAGAAAGTTCCGGAAGTCCGTCATCGTGTAGCCCTTGCGGGAGAGAGCAGGGATGATCCCCATCTCCTTATGGCTCTTGGTGCCGACGTGCACCGACGGGAAGCAACGCACCTTGTCGTCGGCGTCAAAGTCGATGACCGGGTACATGGAGAGTGCGGCGAGGATGTCTTGGAACTTGTCAACCCACTTGTGGTTGTAGTCGGTGACCACAAGCTGGACGCGGCCATCGTACTCCCGCACAGTGTTGAAGAGAGGGATGAGACCATCGGTCATGGCGTGAAAAAAGTTGTTGAGGAAGCCGCCGGTGGAGAAGACCACCGCGGGGACGTCATGTGTCACCGTGCACCGTGGCGCATCCAGCCTGCTCCAGCGGATGGTCACCTCCCGGATAGCGTGCATCGTTCCTTCCTCCGACTTGCGCGGGTACGGGTGGATCTTCACTGTTCCATTCTCTGGCCGGTAACTGTCATCAGATGCTGAGACCACGTAGACGGTGGCGGATTTGCCATGCATACGGACATCGCCTTGCATGGCACATATGTCCATGCGTTCACTGCTGAAGTCGCAGATTGACTTGCTTCTTGGTGCTGCCACATATATATCTGTAAGATGCACAAAAGAGTTATTAATTACGAGTAGTAGAAAGAAACTTCTTTTTAGTTTTTATCTTGCCACTCTTAGAGAGATCTCAATTGCCGTTGGATTATTCCATTGGTAGTGTAAAACTAACACAATGTCTGTTAGCATTAGTTTGGTTAGGCAGATTTAACAACCGTCCTGCCGAGAAAAGGTAACTAATTACCTTGGCTTTTGTTCGCACTGACGATGTTGC
Source organism: Triticum urartu (assembly GCF_056163025.1). NCBI lineage: Eukaryota > Viridiplantae > Streptophyta > Magnoliopsida > Poales > Poaceae > Triticum > Triticum urartu. Next base: position 607,073,887 of record NC_141878.1, read on the forward strand.
CGGGCGTCTCGTCGCGTGATGCCGGAGAAGGTGGTGTATCAACGGCCGCGCCGGGCGTCTGGTCGCTTGTTGCGGGAGAAGGTGGTGCATCGACGGCCTCGCCGGGCGTCTGCTGGCTTGATGCGGGAGAAGGTGGCGGTGCATGGCCGACCAAATCTGAATTAAATGAATGATCTGCCACATGGTCATATACTTATTGTTAGCGCCAAATCGATGAATTAATCAGAGAACGATCAAGCTCATGGGCAGTATACATACTCGTGCTCCCCTACACCCTTCATGAACAGTAAATTCAAAACAAAATACAAAAACCCAAAACTTTTGAACATCAAACATGATCAAGTATTTCATGTTCTTGCAAAGTTTCGGCCACAAATAACATCTGAGGAGCCCTAAAAAAATCGCTGCTCAAAAGTGCACGTGTAGTTTGAACAATGAATTTTTTGGTGTCGAACCCTCGAATGTTATTTGTGCAGTGGCTGAAACCTTGCAAGAATATCAAAGGTTTGATCATGTTTGATGTCCTAAAGTTTTGGAAGTTTTTGATTTTTATATCAAATTTTTTTCGAATTTACTGTTCATGACGGTGTATGGGCACCCAAGAGGTATCACACCTTTCTCTTCATGCTATGGGCAAAGAGTCTGAGTAATGAGTTTTTCAGACGATGGATCGAAGATGATGGTGCACTCGTATAGATCGGATGAACACTCGAAACCTAAACGTGTGTAAAGAGCTGTTGCTTGAAAGGTGTAATTGAGGGGACTTACAAAGAGTTGTTGCATGTAATTGAGGAACCCGCGGCATGTGATCGGAGTTGAGCACGACGAAGACAAGGACAGGAAGCAGAAGCCACACGAGAGCCCTTGCTGCTGCCCTGCCCACAAGCTTCTTACCACTCTCCTTCCTCATGGCCTTGTTCATCTTGTACACTGGCTTGTTCACTTACCTCGAGTGAACAATGGTGGACACTGATCCTCTCAGACTTGGGAGCTAGCTAGCTAGTCGTATATGTATGCATGGGATTTAGTACTCTACTAGTAGTACAAGTGAAGCGTGGTGACGCGATCTCCTTCCTCAGCGGGCTTCTCATACTTATCCAGACTGGGTCTCTAGTCTTTTAGTTGACTTCGACGTCTGAGTGTCATAATGGCACAGCTGCGCTAATCGAGCATACTATACTGCCATTAGCATATATGTCTAGTATACGCTACTCCTATACTCTCTCTCTCTCTCTCTCTACATCGATTTGTACAAAGATCTATACTCTAGAGTGGCTCTTAAGTAGTTGACCTCAACCTCGATCGAGTGTCATAATGGCACCACTGCGCTAATCGAGCATACTCAGATTGGCATATACTCCCTCTTTGCCATTTCCCCAAGGAGAGGACAAGAACGTGCAATCTTTCCTATATTGACCATGAAAATCGGATCTCCCGTTACACATTAATCTCTCGTGTCCTCGGCTTCCTTCTCGGTTCTCTGGTCAGTACTACCTCTGTGTGTCTATATTAGTCGCCATCGTAGTTGACTAGCAAAATGTTAGTGCATGTCATCGTAATTTATGTTGTTGGATTCAGATTTGAATGTTGTTTTCAATGATATTGTTTTTGCTAAGTACAAGCTAGTATATCTTATTAGTTAAAATCATTGTCAAAATATGGCCCAAATTACCAAAGTTTCATAATGTAGTTTTTTCTGTAAATTTGGTCAAATTGCTGAAGCGCCCTTGTAAACTGTGACAGAGGAGTAGTGTGAACCATACAATAAAAGATTGGAAAGTTAAAGTTGAGTGCTCATTGTCTCGGGATAGATGCATTGGGCCTATTGCATGTCAGATGATTGTCAGGCCATATGTGATTTAGTAGTAACTTTCTTCCCGGCATTAATGATATGCCACTGTAGGTCAGACTGTATGAGACCATTTTATCCGGTTGTGCCGCTGTGTGCATGTGAGTGACCTTGTGAAGCACAAAAGACAAAGAGGAAGTCTTATCTCCTTTCTCATACCCAGCTCATCGTATTTGTCAACCAAAATAATTTCTGACTATTTATACTATTGTTCTTGCAATCACACATAAATGAGAAATACTTGTCAATAAAAAAGTGACTACCAACGACCGTCGGCGAGCAAGCTCACACAACGCCATGCCCATGGTCATCACGCCGATCTGCCAGACAAAGAGGTGACGTCTTCGCCAAGGACCACCACGCCCGCCATGAACTACGGTCACATCCTAGACCGAGCCCCACCTCACCTACCCGGAGCACAACTCCGACCCGCCTTGAGCCCAGAACTAGCCCGCCCAAGCACGAACCCTAGATCTTCGCCATCCCCCTCATGCGTGTGGCCGGGACCACCGGCACCCGCCCAGCCCCGTTCCCCGTCGCCTTGGATCCAGAAGAAAGGAGATGGCCACTACAGCCTGCTGGACCCCGACCGCTCTCTGATTCCAGAGCATGACAAAATGATGGTTAATCTCCCTGACTCTCGAGCATGACAAAATGGTGGTTAATTCACTGCCCATCGTACAAAAAGTTTCAAGTAAAATACGCAAAATCATGTTACCGGTAGAGGACTTAGCATAATGTTATACTTGAGCAGGCAAAACTATGAACCACACATAGCTTCATATAATTCTTATAAATGTGACAGTTTTGCAATCTTTTAATTTACATGTCTTAGGTTGTCCCACTCAAGTGACTTGTATACATCTTACATGATTAATACTTCCTCCGTTCCTAAATACTTGTCTTTCTAAGCATTTTAACAAGTGACTACATACGGAGCAAAATAAGTGAATCTACACTCTAAAATATGTCTACATACATCCGTATGTAGTAGTCATTTGAAATGTCTAGAAAGACAAATATTTAGGAACGGAGGGAGTAGATTGCATCTCCCTCCTTCTTCCCATAGATTAGCTATGTCTTGATTTCCTTCCTCCTCGGTTAAACTTTTACATGTAACAAGAACTTCAAGGCAAAAGTACATTTTGGAAAGTAACTTAATGACAAATAAAAAAATAGATACGAAAATAGGACAAGGGAAACAAAGATCAACCTCCATATTGAAAAACCCTTTTCTGGATTAAGGACAAATGCAATCTTGCCAATATCTCTTAAGAAAATTCTCTGAACAAACTCCTATGGGTTCTACCAGTTTTGATTTTTGGTAATATACATGTAACCTGATAAATAACATGGAATTCCACAGAACTAAAAACACTGATGAATGGACTATCAATTTTTAGTTGATGCAAGGTCCAGAAAGGAGTTACCAATAATTACATGAAAATATTTCAAGGCTATTGTCTGGGCATAGTTTGGAACATGTGATGTCAATTTAAGTATGTCATTAAACCCACATATGGAATCTAGTACTGTCTCCTTCACAATTCTGAAGTCATGAGCCAACTTGTTCTTGCAATTAGAGCAGAAATACTAGTTTGCTTACGAATGCATTTCACTCAAGCGCTCTTACTTAGGTGATAGCAAACTGTAGAAATATACCTTATCCTCAGCTAACCTCGTGCTGGATTTGCTCGTTTTAACTTCTCTTTGTTTAGAGCCTAAAATTTTGCCGTTTCAACATATGGTTGAGGCTTTCCAACTAATTAATTGTCACAATGGCACGGCTGTGCTAATCAAGCATACTGGCATTAGCATATACTCCCTTCGTCTGCGAATAAGTGTTCTTCTAGCTTTTGTCCTAAGTCAAAGTTTTAAAATTTGGACCAACTTTATAGAGAAAAGTAGCAACATTTATGGCACTAAATTCGTATCACTAGATCTGCTTTGAAATGTACTTTCATAATATACCAATTTGATGTCATATATGTTACAACTCTTTTCTATAAAGTTGATCAAAAATTTAAAAACTTTGACTTTGGACAAAAGGTTGAAGTATACTTATTCACGGACTGAGGGAGTACTCCCTCGGTTCCTTTGAACAAGGCGTAAATTCTTTATCACTGCCCCCAAGGAGAGGCCAGGAACGTGAAATATTTCCTACATTGCCACTGAAAATTGGATGTCCCGTCACGCAATAATCTCTAATGTCCTCGGCAACCTCCTCGGTTCTTGCCAGTACTTCATAACCCACAAGTATAGGGGATCGCAACAATTTTCGAGGGTAAAGTATTCAACCCAAATTTATCGATTCAACACAAGGGGAGCCAAAGAATACTCTCAAGTATTAGCAGCTGAGTTGTCAATTCAACCACACCTGGAAACTTAATATCTGCAACAAAGTGTTTAGTAGCAAAGTAATATGATAGTAGTTGTAACGATAGCAAAAGGTAACAGTAGTAAAAGAAATGTTTTTAGTTTTTTGTAGTGATGAGAGCAATAGCAATGGAAAAGTAAATAAGCGAAGAACAATATATGGAAAGCTCGTAGGCAATGGATCGGTGATAGAAAATTATGCCGGATGCGGTTCATCATGTAACAATCATAACCTAGAGTGACACAGAACTAGCTCCAGTTCATTGATATAATGTAGGCATGTATTCCAAACATAGTCATACGTGCTTATGGAAAAAAGAACTTGCATGACATCTTTTGTCCTACCCTCCTATGGCAGCGGGGTCCTTACGGAAACTAAGAGATATTAAGGCCTCCTTTTAATAGAGAATCGGAACAAAGCATTAACATATAGTGAATACATGAACTCCTCAAACTACGGTCATCACCGGTAAGTATCCCGATTATTGTCACTTCGGGGTTAACGGATCATAACACATAATAGGTGATTATAGAGTTGCAAGATAGGATCAAGAACACTCATATATTGATGAAAACATAATAGGTTCAGATCTGAAATCATGGCACTCGGGCCCTAGTGACAAGCATTAAGCATAGCAAAGTCATAGCAACATCAATCTCAGAACATAGTGGATACTAGGGATCAAACCCTAACAAAACTAACTCGATTACATGATAGATCCCATCCAACCCATCACCGTCCAGCAAGCCTACGATGGAATTACTCACACACGGCGGTGAGCATCATGAAATTGGTGATGGAGGATGCTTGATGATGACGATGGCGACGGATTCCCCTCTCCGGAGCCCCGAACGGACTCCAGATCAACCCTCCCGAGAGGTTTTAGGGCTTGGCGGCGGCTCCGTATCGTAAAACGTGATGATTTCTTCTCTCTGATTTTTTTCTCCCCGAAACTCAATATATGGAGTTGGAGTCAGAGACGCAACAGGGGGCCCACGAGGTAGGGAGGCGCGCCCCCCACCCTCGTGGCAAGGTGGTGGGCCCTCTGGTCTTCATCTTTTGCAGGTATTACTCTTATTTTCTGAAAAGTGTCTCCGTGAAGTTTCAGGTCATTCCGAGAACGTTTGCTCCTGCACATAAATAACACCATGGTAATTCTGCTGGAAACAGCGTCAGTCCGGGTTAGTTCCATTCAAATCATGCAAGTTAGAGTCCAAAACAAGGGCAAAAGTGTTTGGAAAAGTAGATACGATGGAGACGTACCAACTCTCCCAAGCTTAAACATTTGCTTGTCCTCAAGCAATTCAGTTGACAAACTGAAAGTGATAAAGAAAAACTTTTACAAACTCTGTTTGCTCTTGTTGTTGTAAATATATAAAGCCAGCATTCAAGTTTTCAGCAAAGATTATAACTAACCACATTCACAATAACGCATAGGTCTTAAGTTTACTCATATCAATAGCATAATCAAGTAGCGAGCCATAATAATAAATCTCGGATGACAACACTTTCTCAAAACAATCATAATATGATATAACAAGATGGTACCTCGCTAGCCCTTTCTGAGACCGCAAAACATAAATGTGAGCACCTTTAAAGACCAAGGACTGACTAGACATTGTAATTCGTAAAAGAGATCCAGTCAAGTGATACTCAATGTAAACTAACAGTAATGAATGCAAATGACAGTGGTGCTCTCCAACTAGTGCTTTTTAATAAGAGGGTGATGACTCAGCATAAAAGTAAATAGATAGGCCCTTCGCAGAGGGAAGCAGGGATTTGTAGAGGTGCCAGAGCTCGGTTTTGAAACAGAGGTGAATAATATTTTGAGCGGTATACTTTCATTGTCAACATAACAACCAAGAGATGGCGATATCTTCCATGCTACACACATTATAGGCGGTTCCCAAATAGAATGGTAAAGTTTATACTCCCTTCCACCAACAAGCATCAATCCATGGCTTGCTCGAAACAACGAGTGCCTCCAACTAACAAGAGTCCCGGGGGGTTTTGTTGGCAATTATTTTGATTTAGTTTGCATAAAGCATGGGACTGGGCATCCCGGTGACCAGCCATTTATCTCGTGAGTGAGGAGCGGAGTCCACTCCTCTTGAGAATAACCCGCCTAACATGGAAGATACAGACAGCCCTAGTTGATACATGAGCTATTCGAGCATACAAAACATGATATTTATTTGAAGGTTTAGAGTTTGGCACATACAAATTACTTGGAACGGCATGTAGATACTGTATATAGGTAGGTATAGTGGACTCATATGGAATAACTTTGGGGTTTAAGGGATTGGATGCACAAGCAGTATTCCCGCTTAGTAAAAGTGAAGGCTAGCAAAAGACTGGGAAGCCACCAGCTAGAGAGCGACAACAGTCATGAACATGCATTAAAATTAATCAACACCGAAGGCAAGCATGAGTAGGATATAATCCACCATGAACATAAATATCGTGAAGGCTATGTTGATTTTGTTTCAACTACATGCGTGAACATGTGCCAAGTCAAGTCAATTAAATCATTCAGAGGAGGATACCACCCTATGATACCACATCATAACTATCTCAATAGCATGTTGGCACGCAAGGTAAACCATTATAACTCATAGTTGATCAAGCATGACATAAGAAACTATGATCTTTGGTTGTCATTGCAAACATGTTTATTCATAATAGGCTGAATCAGGTACGATGAACTAATCATATTTACAAAAACAAAAGAGGTCGTGTTCATACCAGCTTTTCTCTTCTCAGCCAGTCCATCATATATCATCATAATTGCCTTTCACTTGCACGACTGAATAGTGTGAATAATAATAATAGTGCACGTGCATTGGACTAAGCTGGAATCTGCAAGCATTCGATAAAAAGGAGAAGACAAGGCAATATGGGCTCTTTTGTCAGATAAACAATAATGCATATAAGAGCCACTTCAACAATTTAACCATGGTCTTCTCCTATCGACCCCCAAAGAAAAGAAAAAGAAATAAAACTATTTACACGGGAAAGCTCCCAACAAGCAAAAGAAGAACATGAAATCTTTTTGGGTTTCCTTTTTAATTACTACTACAAGCATGGAAATTAAACTGATTAAAAGCTACAACTATTTTTTTTAGTTTTTTTTAAGGTTTATTAAACACACAAGAAGAAAGCATAAAAAAGGAAATTAAACTAGCATGGATGATATAATGAAAAAGTATGAGTGATGAAGCTATGTACCTAGGGTAGGGGCACGGACCTGTCCAAAGAGCCCTACCCAAGGACATCCCTAGAAGAAGTCACCTTTCAATCGACTTGAAGGTATCCCACTCGACGGGTTCAAGACACTCGACCAAGAAGCTATCACTCGACCATGAAGCCAACCACTCGACTGCCAGGAGACCTAAAGTCACTCCGCAGGCAAACGGTCGGCTATTAAGTAGTCTTTATGGTCATTATAGCACTTTATTAGGGGCGTTACCAGTAACGCCCAACCTTAAATGTACCTTAAACCCTGCATCACTGAGGGCAGGAGAGGGCCGGCGAACTCTATATAAGCCACCCCCTCCTCAGTATGAAGGGTTCGCACCCCTGTTATTCATACACACATAATCCAATCGACCGCCTCTGGGCACCGAGACGTAGGGCTGTTACTTCCTCCGAGAAGGGCCTGAACTCGTAATCCTCGTGTGTTTACAACTTCCCAATAGCTGAGATCTAGCCTCTCCATACACACCCCCCTACATCACTATCAGAGTTAGAACCACGACAGTTGGCGCCCACCGTGGGGCCGGAATCTTAGCGCCTGATTGGAGAAGTTGCGATTTTTCCGATCCCTTTGATCATGGTTTCGTGCGGAGTTTTGGTGGAGGGCCGCGAGATCCGCCTCGGCGCGCTCACGTTCATCGCCGACGACTCCGCCTGGCTTCAGGAGGCACCACTTGACATCGACGCGCTCCCCGTCCACGGTGCGACGCATTTCCGCGCATGCGTTCGTGGCATCCTCCTGCGGCAGCCGTCGACCCAGTATCGGTCGGCCCCCCGTATCGTCTCCCCGCTCTGTCTCCCACCGGCGCAAGCGCTCCGGTCGGTCGGGACTTCAGAGGTGGGTGAGGCATGCTGTGGCTCGCCAGTCGGCCGCCCCACAAGTCGCGGCAATCGAGCACGACGAATCCCTCTGCGACCTGTTCGACCTGTCGACTGGCTCCGCGGAGACCGCATCCGAGTGCGACAGCAGTGACCCAGCGACTGAGGTTCTGGCGGTCGATGGAACGCACAGTCCTCCCGGTTTCCCTCGCGCTGATGGAGGCGCGGGTGGGGCGACCCGTCGCATCCCCACGATGAGTATCTCCCCGAACCTCTCACGTCATTACAGCGAGAGGAGCTTCGCCGCCGGAACATGGACGCACTCCACACTCCTATCGTCGGAGAGACCCTCGAGGCCCGGGCCTTGGAGGACGCGCGCTTGGCTAACTTGGCCGAGCGCACTCGACTGGAGAATCTCCAGCGAGCACTCGACGAGCAAGCGCGTCAGTGGGCTCCCGAGTCTAGTCGACGTTAGCTCTTCCCGCCGACGCAGGTATACCGAACCCCAGTTCAGAATTTGGCCGCCGCGGCCCGTATAGCAGAATCGATTCAGCCCTCCCAGTCGGAGGCTAGCAGGGGCTTGCTGCAGATCAGAGCGTTGCTTCGGGCGGCGGGAAACCAGAATTCCGCTGTTTCTCAGTCGCGGAATAGGATCCACAGTCGATCCGTTGCAACAGATACAGTCCAGTCAGCTCACAGCCCGAGATCGCCCCCGAGGCGTGAGGGACGTGGTGACCGGCATGATCAGTACAGAAGGAATGAGCAGTATGATCACCGATCCGATCGTGATGATCGACGTCGAGTGCCAACCCCTCCCCCGAGGAGTGGGTCATATGCGCCTCGACATCGAGATGACAGGCGCCCTCATAGTGTTGGGTAGAGGATTCCAGTCGACCCCAGGGACCCAGGCTTTGACACGAGATCTATCCTCGTTCAAGGTTTGGTTGACAGGAACAGAGCTCATCGGGAAGGCCACGACAGAGATGCGCCTGCCAGCAGCAGAGTACGTGTTTCGGGGCCAGAGTGTTTTAGTCGAGCCATCAGGGCCGCAGTGATTCCTCCCAACTTTCGGTTGGCGACTGGAGTCAGCAAGTTCACCGGCGAGTCTAAGCCTGACACTTGGCTCGAAGACTACCGAGTGGCTGTCCAGATTGGTGGCGGCAATGATGAGGTGGCTATGAAGCATTTGCCTCTCCTGTTAGAGGGCTCGGCCAGAGCGTGGCTGAATCAGTTAGCACCCAGCAGCATCTACACTTGGGAGGATCTCTCTCGAGTGTTTGTCACGACCTTTGAAGGAACATGCAAGCGACCAGCAGGCCTTACAGAATTGCGGTCTTGCGTGCAGAAACCGAGTGAAACTCTGAGGGATTACATCCAGAGGTGGATCACTTTGCATCACACAGTTGAGAACGCACCGGATCACCAAGCAGTTTGTGCCTTTAAAGAAGGCGTCAAGAACAGAGAGTTGAACCTGAAGTTCGGTCGGACCAGAGAAATGTCCCTGAATCGGATGATGGAAATTGCCACCAAATACGCTAACGGAGAAGATGAAGATCGACTCCGGAGTGGCAAGCAAAAAGCAGTTGCCCAGGAAACCGGAGGCAATTCCAGTCGAAAACAGAAGCGGAAGGCCGATCCAGCCGCCCTTGGGGAGGCCCTGGCCGTAACCCAGGGAAATTTCAAGGGAAAACCCAAAGGCCCCTAGAAGCCCAAGAAAGTCAAGGATCAAGATGGAAATGATGTTTTGGATCTGCCATGTCACATCCACACCAAGAAAGATGAAGAGGGTAACCTTATTTACCCAAACATACCACTCGACAGTGCCGGCTCCTGATCCAGCAGTTTCAGGGCAAGCAGTCCAAAGACAAGGAAAAAGTGCCAGACAGAGTTGAGGACAAAGAAGATAGTGACGATGGATACCCCCAAATCAATTCCACCCTGATGATTTTTGCTGATGTCGAAAGCAAAAGTCGACTGAAAGTCATTAACCGTGAGGTGAATATGGTTGCTCCGGCAACACCCAGTTATCTGAAGTGGTCTCAGACTGCCATCACATTCGACCAGTCTGATCACCCTACACACATTGCCACCCCTGGGAGGCAACCTTTGGTGGTCGACCCAGTTGTCGAAGGCACTCAACTGACCAAAGTCCTAATGGATGGTGGCAGTGGCCTGAACATATTGTATGCTGAAACATTGAAAGGGATGGGCATTCCGATGTCCAGGCTCAGCGCCAGCAACATGAGTTTCCATGGAGTCATTCCTGAAAAGAAAGCCGAGTCACTCAGCCAGATTGCTCTCGATGTGGTTTTCGGTGATTCAAAGAATTACCGCAAGGAAAAGTTGACATTTGAGGTTGTGGACTTCCAAAGTGCTTATCATGCTATTCTAGGCCGGCCAGCTTATGCACGCTTCATGGCTCGACCGTGCTACGTGTATCTCAAGTTGAAGATGCCCGGCCCCAAAGGTGTGATCACCGTTACAGGCAATCAGAAGAAAGCAGAGGAGTGTTTTCAGAAAGGATCAAAGATTGTTGACGCTCAGATGGCAGTTGTTGAGCTGCAAGAGTACCAGAAGACTGCTGATCCGAGTGAATTGCTACGAGCCAAGAAGCCTGCTTCAGAATCTGCTTTTCAGTCGTCCGATGAAACTAAGCCAGTTCACATTCACCCGATCGACCCCGATGCTGCTCCGATTCACATCTCAACGACGCTCGACTCCAAATAGGAAGAAGCGCTCATCCAGTTCCTCCGTGAGAACTGGGACGTCTTCGCATGGAAGCCTTCTGACATGCCTGGAGTTCCCAGGGGGTTGGCTGAGCACCGTCTACGAGTCGACCCGAAGTTCAAGCCTGTGAAAGAACATCTTCGATGGTCCGCCGTCCAGAAGAGAAAAGCTATTGGCGAGGAGGTGGCTCGGCTCTTAGCAGCGGAGTTTATCCGAGAGATTTACCACTCCGAGTGGCTCGCCAATGTTGTCATGGTCCCCAAGAAGGACAAGTCACTTCGCATGTGCATTGACTTTAAACATATCAATCGGGCCTGCCCGAAAGATCATTTCCCCCTCCCCCGCATCGACCAGGTAGTCGACTCGACCGCGGGGTGTGAGCGTTTGTCTTTTCTAGATGCTTATTCAGGGTACCATCAGATCCGTCTGTATGGACCCCACGAGATCAAAACGGCTTTCATCACCCCATTCGGGTGCTTCTGTTACATCACCATGCCCTTCAGCCTCAAGAATGCTGGAGCCATGTTCATGAGGATGATTCAGAAGTGTTTGCTCACTCAGATCAGTCGGAACGTAGAAGCATACATGGATGATATTGTGGTTAAGTCACGGAAAGGTTCCGACCTACTGACTGACCTCGCTGAAACCTTTGCTAACCTCAGGAGATATGATATCAAACTCAATCCATCAAAGTGCACATTCGGAGTTCCAGGTGGAAAGTTACTCGGTTTCCTCGTTTCCGAACGAGGAATCGACGCCAATCCCGAGAAAGTTGGCACCATACTCTGGATGAAGCGCCCTGTGCGTGTACACGATGTCCAGAAGCTTACATGTTGCTTGGCCGCTCCAAGTCGATTCATTTCTCGTCTCGGTGAAAAGGCGTTGCCTCTTTACCGACTGATGAAGAAGTCTGACAAGTTTGAGTGGACTCCAGAAGCTGATGCAGCGTTCGCAGAGCTCAAAGCTCTGCTCTCCACCCAGCCGGTGCTTGCTGCCCCAATCAGTAAAGAGCCTCTGCTGCTTTACATTGCGGCCATGGGACAAGTTGTCAGTACAGTACTTACGGTCGAGCGGGAAGAAGAAGGAAAGGCCTTCAGAGTTCAGCGCCTAGTATATTATGTGTCTGAAGTCTTGACTCCTTCGAAGCAAAGATATCCCCATTACCAGAAGCTTGTATATGGGATTTCCATAACCACGAAGAAGGTTGCACACTACTTCTCTGACCATTCCATTACAGTCGTCAGCGACGCTCCACTATCAGAGATTTTGCACAACAGAGATGCAACTGGTCGAGTGGCGAAGTGGGCGATTGAACTCCTTCCCCTAGATATCAAGTTTGAAGCAAAGAAGGCTATCAAGTCCCAAGCAATTGCAGATTTCGTCGCCGAGTGGATTGAACAGCAGCTTCCGACCCAAGTTCACTCGGAGCACTGGACCATGTTCTTCAATGGATCTAAGATGCTGAATGGTTCCGGTGCTGGGGTAGTATTGGTCTCCCCCCGAGGAGATAAGCTCAGATATGTTCTCCAGATTCACTTCGATTCCTCCAATAATGAAGCAGAATATGAAGCACTCTTATATGGGTTGCACATGGCCATTTCACTCGATGTCCGGCGCCTCATGGTCTACGGCGACTCAGATTTGGTGGTTAATCAGGTGATGAAGGAGTGGGACGTCAGAAGCCCAGCTATGACTGGCTACTGCAACGCAGTAAGAAAGCTAGAAAAGAAATTCGAGGGGTTAGAGCTTCATCACATCCCCCGACTGAAAAATCAAGCAGCTGATGATCTGGCAAAGATAGGCTCCAAGAGAGAAGCCATTCCTAGCAATGTGTTTTTGGAGCACATCCGCTCGCCGTCAGTCCAGGAGGATCCTTTCACAGAAGAAGCCCCGCAACCGAAAAGTGCCACAGATCCGACTGAAGTCGAAATTCCTGCTGTGGTCGACCTAGTCATGGAGGTCTTGGCTATCACTCCCGACTGGACGATACCATACATCGCGTATATCTTGAGGAAAGAACTTCCAGAGGACGAAGAAGAGGCTCGACAGATCGTCCGTCGATCTAAAGCTTTCACAGTCATAAAAGGACAGTTGTATAGAGAAAGCGCGACTGGAATCGGTCAGAAGTGCATAACGCCAGAAGAAGGTCAGATGATCCTTGATGATATCCACTCGGGGACCTGTGGTCGCCATGCGTCCTCTCGGACCATTGTGGCCAAAGCATACCGAGCGGGTTTTTTCTGGCCCAGGGCAAACAAAATGGCGAAAGAGATAGTCGACAAGTGTGAAGGCTGCCAGTTCTACTCCAACATGTCGCACAAGCCGGCATCAGCTCTGAGGACCATTCCACTCATCTGGCCCTTCGCTGTTTGGGGACTGGACATGGTTGGTCCACTGAGAACAGGCAGGAGCGGATTCACACATGTGCTTGTGGCAGTCGATAAGTTTACCAGATGGATTGAAGCCAAGCCTATCAAAAATCTTGATGCTAGCACTGCTATCAGTTTCGTCAGAGAGTTGATATTCAGATATGGGGTCCCGCATAGCATCATCACTGACAATGGGTCAAACTTCGATTCAGACAAGTTTAGAGCTTTTTGCGCCTCTCAAGGCACACGAGTCGACTACGCGTCGGTCGCGCATCCCCAGTCGAACGGACAAGCTGAAAGAGCAAATGGTCTAATTCTCAAAGGACTGAAGCCTCGACTGATGCGTGATCTCAAGCACGCAGCAGGCGCTTGGGTCGACGAGCTTCCGTCAGTTTTGTGGGGACTGAGGACCACCCCGAACCGGTCGACTGGAAGAACGCCATTCTTTCTGGTTTACGGAGCCGAAGCCGTCCTGCCGAGTGATCTACTTCACAATGCCCCCAGAGTCGAGCTTTACAACGAAGACGAAGCAGAGCAAGCCTGGCAAGACGCAGTCGACCTCCTAGAGGAGGAGAGGGAAATGGCTATGATCAGATCGACCATCTATCAGCAAGACTTGCGTCGATTCCATGCCAGAAATGTGAAGAGTCGAGCCTTCCAAGAAGGAGATTTGGTCCTCCGAGTGGATCAGCAGAAACCACACAAACTTGCTCCTACTTGGGAAGGCCCCTTCATCATCACCAGAGTCCTCCACAATGGAGAATATCATCTCTACAACGTTGGTCGCCGGATCGACGAGCCACGAGCTTGGAATGCGGAACTACTCCGCCCATTTTACGCTTGAATTCTCACTCGGACGAGATGTAATAAGGAAAAATTTCCTGCAGTACATTTTTATCAAAGACAAGAGTGTTCTAATAATTGATGTCACTTTTGTTTGCATACGAAATCCCCCAGTGGGTGACTTAGCTGCGAATCTGTTTCGCCTAAGTTTGAAAAATCCTACCGAGTGGAGAGCAATCCTCCCACTCGGGGGCTTAGCTGCAATCCAGCACTCGCCTAAGTTTGAAAAATCCTACCGAGTGGAGAGCAATCCTCCCACTCAGGGGCTTAGCTGCAGTCCAGTACTCGCCTAAGTTCTCCCACTCGGGGGCTTAGCTGCAGTCCAGCACTCGCCTAAGTTTGAAAAAATCCTACCGAGTGGAGAGCAATCCTCCCACTCGGGGGCTTAGCTGCAGTCCAGTACTCGCCTAAGTTCTCCCACTTAGAGACTTAGCTGCAGTCAGGCACTCGCCTAAGTTTGAAAAAATCCTACCGAGTGGAGAGCAATCCTCCCACTCGGGGGCTTAGCTGCAGTCCATTACTCGCCTAAGTTCTCCCACCTAGAGACTTAGCTGCAGTCAGGCACTCGCCTAAGTTTGAAAAAATCCTACCGAGTGAGAGCAAGCCTCCCACTCGGGGGCTTAGCTGCAGCCCAGTGCTCGCCTAAGTTTGAAAAATCCTACCGAGTGGAGAGCAAACCTCCCACTCGGGGGCTTAGCTGCAGCCCCGCGCTCGCCTAAGTGTTTAGAAATCCTACCGAGTGAGAGCAAACCTCCCACTCGGAGGCTTAGCTGTAGCCCAGCGCTCGCCTAAGTGTTTAAAAATCCTACCGAGTGGGAGCAAACCTCCCACTCGGGGGCTTAGCTGCAGCCCCGCGCTCGCCTAAGTGTTTAGAAATCCTACCGAGTGAGAGCAAACCTCCCACTCGGAGGCTTAGCTGCAGCCCAGCGCTCGCCTAAGTGTTTAAAAATCCTACCGAGTGGGAGCAAACCTCCCACTCGGGGACTTAGCTATGGCCCAGTGCTCGCCTAAGTACAGGACACAACCCAATCCGCAAGGACGACGAGGCGCAAGTCGACTGCTACCTTCTCCTTCGGAGTTGCGCCGCAAATACAAGGTTATTCCGAGTGAAGATCGAATTCCACTCGACGGATCAAACCATGAAGATATCCAAAGAGAAATCAAGTGCAAATAAAGCCTAAAAGGTCCCAGACCTCAGATAAAAGTACTCGAGCCCTCAGCTCGGCGGAGTTTAACGGTTACAAATCCACTCGGCATTCCGAGGCAAATTTAAAGTGAAGCATAAAAGTTTGTCATTCCTCAGGAGGAGGACTGGAAGGGGCGACGAACTCGTCCAAGTCGATCCCATCTGCAATACGAGTGGCGGCAGCAATGAAAGTCTCCATGAAGTCTTGAAAGTTGTGCTTCCTGGTATTGGCAACTTGGATGGTGGCCAGCTTTTCTTCTCGCGCTTCCTTGCAATGGACGCGGACCAGAGACAGAGCGACATCAGCACCACATCTAGCAGAAGATTTCTTCCATTCCGCCACTCGACCTGGGACTTCATTAAGTCGAGCCATCAGGGACTCGAGGTTGTTCTGAAGCGTTGTCCCAGGCCAGAGTGATGTGTCGATCCGCGACATCGCAACCTTCAGTCGAGCAAGATAGTCAACCACGCTAGCAATACGAGACTCCAGACGGAGCACGTTCATTGCAGCCTCGTCCTTCACAAGGGAGTTAGCAGGGTCCAAGCCTGGCTCCACTCGACTGGTCTCCTCTTCAAAGTTCTGACAGAATTCTGCAAACACGATTCAAGAATAAGACAGTGACCCTACACAGACTTGGTAACTGCAAGACAGTCGGGGCAGAGTAATTACCTTCGAGCACAACGAACAGCTTCTTGGCGAGTCCACCGAGATAAGCCTCCAGATCGTTCCTCTTCCCCGCTAGCTCACCTGCCTTGTCGTGCAGAGCCACGTTGTCGTTCTTCAGTCGGCAGACCTCTTGATTGGCTACCTCGAGAGCAGCTTTCAGTCTGGAGTTCTCCTGCTCAAGAGCTCCGACCGAGGCCATTTTCTCTTCAGCAAGCCTCGTTTTATCCAAGACCTCCTTCTGTGCCTCCGCAAGATCTTGATCCTTCTTCTTCAGAGCTTCCTCTAGTTTATCTGCGGCGCGTCGAGCGAAATCAACATCAAGAATGGACAAGAAAGAAAAGCCACTCGTCAAGAATGGAGAACCTCACCAGCCATACCTTTTGCTTCTTCTTGCGCCTTCTTCAAATTCTCCTGAGCAAGCTTCAAGTTAAGGTTGAGCTGGATCTGCTGATTCTCCAACTCAGTATAGCGAGCTACAAGTTTGCAGGATTTCTGTAAAAAGAAAAATCAGTTGACAGACGTCCAAAATAAGTTGCTTCCGAGTAACTAAGAGACAATGATGACGTTTCTAAGACTACAGCCGAATCAAGAACATTCGACAGTAGTCTCGGAGACTACACCCAGTGGGTGCACTCAACGTGCCCCCACTGTAAAAAAAAGTCGATTGCCCGCAGTCGACCGAATACAGTCCCATTCGACATGGCCTGACCAGACCGAGTGAAGAAATACAGCTATAGCAACACAATATAAAGACTACAGTCGACTGCCAGCAGTCCACCGTAGTCTCGGGGACTACACCCAGTGGGTGCACTTAGCGTGCCCCCACTCGTCCAAGAATTGACAGACACACCCAGTGGGTGTACAGATACAAAGATCTTTGGAAAAGAGATTCTTCAAACAGCATATCATAACAGACCAAGTGTTGAGTCGACTGACCTGGACGTTGCTCTAAAGAGCCGAGCTCGCGTCATAAGCTGCTTGGCTGGCCTCCCGAGCCACCTTCACTTGCTCCATCATGATCCCCGCCTGGCATATAGCCTCTTTTGCGGCAGCCGCTTGGTCCACAGGGACAGGGTACGCGGCAAAAAGCGAAGGCGGATCCGCAGTCGACATCGAAGGCCGCACACTTGTCAGAGGAATGGCAAAAGTCACAGAAGCCCGAGCGGTGTCACCACCATCCCGAGCTACAGCCTCAGACGCCGGAGCAGATTGGGGGGTCTTGTCAGCCGACGCCCTCTTGTTCCTCCTCACTCTCAGCGGTTCGTTGTCGTCGTCATCCGGGAGGTCGATAACATGAGGAGGGGCTACAAGGGAAACATTCAATCGACCAGAGTTGCAATAAATGTTCAGTCGACTCAAAGCGGAACGTCAGTAATCGTACCAGGGTTGGAGGTAACAGCATCCTCCATCTCTTGGTCATCGTCCTTGGCAGAGATCTCAGAAGTAGCAGCACTGCAAGTCTCGAAAGTCAGTCAGTTGGCTCAATGAATCGACCAAGGATCTGTCCACGGTCGACAAAGGAAAACAAGTTTTATTATTACCCAGAAATGGTGGGGACGGCCATCTTCATCTTGGGCAGAGCCTTGGGCGGCTTGGACGGCGTCGCGCATGGGTGCTTGGGAGCCTTTCCAGTCGGCGTAGGAAAAGAGGTCCGAGGGCGTTTCGACGACTGCCCAACAGGAGCAGTCGCCCTACCACGCTCCCGCGCTGGGTCGTGTGTGAGCTTGGATCGCCCCTCCGGGCGGGGGGGTTCAACCTCCTCCTCCTCCTCTTCGCTGGAGTCAACGTCGTCGCCTCCCTCTCCTTCACCGTCGGACTCCCACTCGCCTTGATCGTCTCCGCTCTCACCTCCGCTCGCCTCCCCTTCCTCAGTTGGCCCCTGTGCCCCGTTGGGCGTCGAGTACATCTTGGTAGTCACCTGGAAAACAACAGACAAGACGAAAGTCAATCGACCTACTCAAAGAAGACAATGAAGAAAACAAGATCTCAGTCAGGAGCATAAAGACATACCTGGTCCACGTCATACGAGTTGTCGAGTGGAATTACCCTCCTGGCTCCTCGGGGGTTGCCTTTGTTCCCCGTGATGCTCGACAGCCACCCCTCCAGCATCTCGTCAGTAACCTCCTCCGGGTGGACCTGAGTGGTGTCATCGAGACCCGAGTACAGCCACATCGGGTGGTCACGAGCCTGGAGCGGTTGGATGCGCCTCTGGAGGAAGACCTCCAGCAAGTCCATACCAGTCACGCCCTCACGGACAAGCTCAACCACTCGACCAGCCAGTACTTTGACTTGGGCCTTTTCCTCCGGCGTCACTTTCAGAGAAGCAGGTTTTTCAGCTCGGTCGAGAGAGAAAGGGGGAAGTCCGGTCGACTGCCCTGGGGTCGCCTGGTCTTGACAGTAAAACCAGGTCGCCTGCCAACCGCGGACCGACTCCGGGAAAATGATAGATGGAAAACAACTCTTTCCCCTCGTCTAGATCGCCAGGCCCCCGCACAGCTGAATCACCTGCGTCCTTTCATCACTCGACTTGGCCTTCTTGACCGATTGAGAACGGCAGGTAAAGATGTGCTTGAAGAGTCCCCAATGGGGGCGGCAACCCAAGAAACCCTCACACATGGAAATGAAAGCAGCAAGATATACGATGGAGTTGGGAGTGAAGTGGTGGAGCTGCGCTCCGAAGAAGTTCAGAAAGCTCCGGAAAAAAGGATGGGGCGGCGGAGAAAACCCTCAGTCGATATGGGTGGCTAGGAGCACACACTCACCGT
The DNA here is from genome assembly GCF_056163025.1 of Triticum urartu. NCBI lineage: Eukaryota > Viridiplantae > Streptophyta > Magnoliopsida > Poales > Poaceae > Triticum > Triticum urartu. Next base: position 607,092,744 of record NC_141878.1, read on the forward strand.
CGCGAGGCTGAGGTTCGATCTCTCTCCCCGGGAGATGCGCAGCTTCGTGGGGAATGACTCCCCCCTCAACCATGTCGTCGAGGTCTTCTTGCCGGATCACCGACGGCATCCAGTCGCCCTGGATCCAGCCGCGGGGCAGAGCAGACCTTGAGGAAGATCCGCCCCGAGCAGATCTCTTCCCTTTCCCCTGCGCCGCCGCCTTCTTCGCGCGCTCCAGAGCGGATGTCTTGTCCTTCGCCATCGTCGCCGGCAAATCTCACACGGGTCTGCGGTGCTAGGGTGAGAGCGGAGGTGGAGGAGGAGCTTGCGAAGGGAGAGAGAAAGAAGAGAGCACACTGTTTGGAAACCCCGGGCCGGCTACTTATAAGAGGCCGCTCCCGAGTGGCTGACTGGTAGGCCCAGGCAATCCAGTCAAATCCCGAAGCGGACGCGCGCGCAGTACGTGGCGAAAAAGGTGGCGCGGAAATCGAGGAGCTTCCGCTTTATCGCTTCCGATTACTGCGGCCGCTCCCGTCCCGCGCGCTTCCCGAAATCTGAATCCCACAACATCCGCGGGCTGCAAAACAACTTGTCAAAACGGAAGACCCCGCTCGCGTCGACACTCGGTATGTCACAAGTAAAGAAATTCACTCGACGAAAGGCCTGGAATGGATCAAGGCGACTGGAAGAGGTTGATGACGTCATCCGTGACGATTGGCCCAAAACGAGGCACTCATGTAGCCCAAAGAACCAGTCGGAAGGATCTCCAACTCTTTCCCCACTCCAACCTCGATCCATTCGGGGGCTAATGATGAAGCTATGTACCTAGGGTAGGGGCACGGACCTGTCCAAAGAGCCCTACCCAAGGACATCCCTAGAAGAAGTCACCTTTCAATCGACTTGAAGGTATCCCACTCGACGGGTTCAAGACACTCGACCAAGAAGCTATCACTCGACCATGAAGCCAACCACTCGACTGCCAGGAGACCTAAAGTCACTCCGCAGGCAAACGGTCGGCTATTAAGTAGTCTTTATGGTCATTATAGCACTTTATTAGGGGCGTTACCAGTAACGCCCAACCTTAAATGTACCTTAAACCCTGCATCACTGAGGGCAGGAGAGGGCCGGCGAACTCTATATAAGCCACCCCCTCCTCAGTATGAAGGGTTCGCACCCTGTTATTCATACACACATAATCCAATCGACCGCCTCCGGGCACCGAGACGTAGGGCTGTTACTTCCTCCGAGAAGGGCCTGAACTCGTAATCCTCGTGTGTTTACAACTTCCCAATAGCTGAGATCTAGCCTCTCCATACACACCCCCCTACATCACTGTCAGAGTTAGAACCACGACAATGAGCACCGACATCTAGCAGTGAGTGTGTGAACATAAATGTAATGTCGGTGAGAAATACGTACTCCCCCAAGCTTAGGCTTTTGACCTAAGTTGGTCTATGGCCACGGCTGGCCTGGCGGATATCCATAATAGTAGCTGGGGTCCTACTGCGATGCAGCGGCTATCGCCTGCTGAGCTGCAGCGTGGCGACGAGCGGCCTCCTCTCTCCTCTCGTACTCATCTGTCTTCTCTCTCGTAATAGTATATCTTCCTCTTGCCTGATAATCAAAGAAGGCAGGAGCAGGGAGAGTAATACGGACAGCACGGCGTCTGTCAAAGATTAGTCGATACCGGAGAGGTGATTCATTCCTCTCAACGAACTGGTGGTGAACCATAGCATTGAAGTCTAGGTAAGTAGGTGGTAATTCAATATCATTTTCGCGTATGGCTATACCAAGAAAATTAGCTATGCGGGTCGCATAAACTCCTCCGAAGAAATCTTCATTATATCTATTAAGGTGCAACCTACGTGCAACAATGGCTCCCAAATTATAAGATTGGTCTCCTAACACAGCACTCCTAAGAATACTGATATCGGGGACATACATGTGACATGCCTCATATTTACCATTGATGCATCTACCTATGAAGAGAGAAAAATAATATATAGCAGGAAAGTGAATGCTCCCTATGGTGGTTTGTGTAATATCTCTAGATTCTCCCACAGTTATGCTAGCAAGAAAATCTCTAAATTCAGATTTGCGAGGATCCCTTATACTACCCCATTGTGGAAGTTTGCATGCAGTGGTAAAATCCTCTAAGTCCATAGTGTAAGATTTATCATAAAGATCAAACAGGACGGTTGGAGAATTACGTGAAGTTGAAAATTCAAACCTCCTCACAAAGGTACTGGTGAGGTTGTGATACTGGCTGCACTTCTCTTCCTCGAAGCTCACGAGATCAGCATTACGCAAATATACGTTGAATTCTTCCTTAATTCCCGCTCGATCCATAAAGTTCTCAGAGGGCCACTCACAAGGACGCACTGGAGCGTTTCTTGGTGGCTCGTCATCAGAATCACGCATTGCAAGCCTGGATCCTTGCTTCCTTGAAGAACCACCTTGGAACATTTTCCTAAGCATATTTCTTCCTCTGAAAAATTGTGAAAATTTTTAGTGACTTCAAAATAAAAGTAAACCAAACTTAATAATATTGATAGCAACTACTCCTACAAGTGCCTAGGGCCTATATCATGCATCAAAACTACTTTTGACCATATAAATTTGACATGCAAGCTCAAGAACAGGATCACCTAAGCAGCAAAAATTTGCAATTAATAAAGCACTAGAACAAAAACTAATTGGAACAATGGAGGAGTCACATACCAAGGAACAATCTCCCCAAGCAGTTTTGTGAGAGGTGCTTTGAGTAAGGAGATCGAAAATGGCAGCAAAACGAGCTTGGACTCGGGTTTGAGCTGGTTATTCGTGTTTGGGGGAGGAAGAAGGAGTGTGTGGGTAAAAGAATAAGTGGAGGAGGGCCACCGTGGGCCCACGAGGCAGGGGGCGCGCCCAGGGGGTAGGGCGCGCCCTCCACCCTCATGGGATGGTGGTTGGCCCCCCTGCTGTGTTCTCAGTGCCAAATATTCTCAAATATTCTAGAAAAAATCATATTTAAAATTTAGGGCATTTGGAGAACTTTTATTTTCGAGGTATTTTTATATTGCACAGATAATCAGATAACAGACAGAAAAATATTTATTTTTATTTTATTTAATATATATAACAGAAAGTAAAAGTGGGGTACAGAAGGTTGTGCCTTCTAGTTTCATCCATCTCATGATCATCAAAAGGAATCCACTAACAAGGTTGATCAAGTCTTGTTAACGAACTCATTCCGAATAACATGGAACCAGAGAAATTTCGAATACCACTATGTTACCTCAACGGGGATATGCACATCCCCAATAATAAGAATATCATATTTCTTCTTGACAGTAGGAAGAGGAAATTCAAAACCTCCAAATATAATCGATGGAATTTTTCCAATAGAGTTGATACTATGTACTTGAGGTTGTTTCCTCGAAAAGTGTACCGTATGCTCATTACCATTAACATGAAAAGTGACATTGCCTTTAGTGCAATCAATAACAGCCCCTGCAATATTCAAAAAGGGTCTTCCAAGAATAACAGATATACTATCGTCCTCGGGAATATCAAGAATAACAAAGTCCGTTAAAATAGTAACGTTTGCAACTACAACAGGCACATCCTCACAAATACCGACAGGTATAGCAGTTGATTTATCAGCCATTTGCAAAGATATTTCAGTAGGTGTCAACTTATTCAAATCAAGTCTACGATATAAAGAGAGAGGCATAACACTAACACCGGCTCCAAGATCACATAAAGCAGTTTTAATATAGTTTCTTTTAATGGAGCATGGTATAGTGGGTACTCGTAGATCTCTAAGTTTCTTTGGTATTCCACCTTTAAAAGTATAATTAGCAAGCATGGTGGAAATTTTGGCTTCCGATATCTTTCTTTTATTTGTAATAATATCTTTCATGTACTTAGCATAAGGATTTATTTTGAGCATATCAGTTAATCGCATACGTAAAAAGATAGGTCTAATAATTTCAGCAACGCCCTCAAAATCCTGATCATCCTTTTTCTTGGATGGTTTGGGAGGAAAAGGCATGGGTTTCTGAACCCATGGTTCTCTTTCTTTACCATGTTTCCTAGCAACAAAGTCTTTCTTATCATAACGTTAATGCTCTGATTGTGGGTTATCAAGATCAACAATAGGTTCAATTTCTACATCATTATCATTACTAGGTTGAGCATCATCATGAATATTATCATTAACATTATTACTAGTTTCAGGTTCATTACCAGATTGTGTTTCAGCATCAGAAATAGAAATGTCATTTGGATTCTCAGGTGGTTCAATAACAGGTTCACTAGAAGCATGCAAAGTCCTATCATTTCTCTTTTTCTTCCTTTTAGAAGGACTAGGTGCATCTATATTATTTCTCTGAGAATCTTGCTCAATTTTCTTAGGGTGGCCTTCAGGATACAAAGGTTCCTGAGTCATTCTACCAGTTCTAGTAGCCACTCTAATAGCATTATCATTATCGTCACTATTCAATTCATTGAGCAAATCATTTTGAGCTTTAAGTACTTGTTCTACTTGAGTGGTAATCATAGAAGCATGTTTACTAATAAGTTTAAGTTCACCTTTAACATTAGCCTTATAATCACCCAAGTGTTCAAGCATATTTGAATTGTATTTCAATTGTCTACCAAAATAAGCATTAAAGTCTTCTTGCTTAGCCATAAATTTATCAAACTCATCTAAGCATGGGCTAGCAAATTTAGTAAATGGGATTTCTGTTTTATCATATCTATAGATAGAATTTACCTTTACTACCCATGTCGGGTTATCAAGACCATGAGTTTCTTCAATAGGTAACGGATTAAGATCATATGTTTCTTCAACAGGCGGTAAATTAAGACCATGTATTTCTTCAATAGGAGGTAAATTCTTAACATCTTCAGCTTTAATACCTTTTTCTTTCATAGATTTCTTTGCCTCTTGCATATCTTCAGGACTGAGAAATAGAATACCCCTCTTCTTCGGAGTTGGTTTAGGAATAGGCTCGGGAATTGGCTCCGGAGGTGTCTAATTATTTTCATTTGTTAACATATTATTCAATACAATTTCAGCTTCCTCCGGTGTCCTTTCCCTGAAAACAGAACCATCACAACTATCCAGGTAATCTCTGGAAGCATCGGTTAGTCCATTATAAAAGATATCAAGCATTTCATTTTTCTTAAGAGGATGATCAGGCAAAGCATTAAGTAATTGGAGAAGCCTCCCCCAAGCTTGTGGGAGACTCTCTTCTTCAATTTGCGCAAAATTATATATATCCCTTAAAGCTGCTTGTTTCTTATGAGTAGGGAAATATTTAGCAGAGAAGTAATAAATCATATCCTCGGGACTACGCATACAACCAGGATCAAGAGAATTAAACCATATCTTAGCATCACCTTTTAATGAGAACGGAAATATTTTAAGGATGTGAAAGTAACGAGTTCTCTCATCTTTAGTGAACGGGGTGGCTATATCATTCAATTTAGTAAGATGTGCCACAACAGTTTCAGATTCATAACCGTGAAAAGGATCAGATTCAACCAAGGTAATTATATCAGGATCAACAGAGAATTCATAATCCTTATCAGTAACAAAGATAGGTGAAGTAGCAAAAGCAGTGTCAGGTTTCATTCTAGCACTTAGAGATTTCTTACTCCATTTAGCTAATAACCTTTTGAGTTCATTTCTATTTTCGCAAGCTAAAATAGCGAAAAAAGCTTCTTGATCAAAAACATAACCCTTAGGAATAACAAGTGATTCTTCATCATCACTTTCATTAGTATCATCAGATTCAATATTTTCAATTTCTCTAGCCCTAGCAATTTGTTCATCAAGAAAATCACTAAGTGGCACAGTAGTATCAGGCATAGAAGTAGTTTCATCATAAGTATCATGCATAGCAGAAGTGGCATCATCAATAACATGCGACATAGCAGCACGAATAGAAGAAGCAGGTGTAGGTGTCGCAAACTTACTTATAACAGAAGGTGAATCAAGTGCAGAGCTAGATGGCGGTTCCTTACCTCCCCTCGTAGTTGAGGGATAGATCTTGGTTTTTGGATCTCTCAAGTTCTTCATAATGATAAGCAGATATATATCCCAAGTGACTGAAAGAATAGAGCTATGGTCCCCGGCAACGGCACCAGAAAATAGTCTTGATAACCCACAAGTATAGGGGATCGCAACAGTTTTCGAGGGTAAAGTATTCAACCCAAATTTATTGATTCGACACAAGGGGAGCCAAAGAATACTCTCAAGTATTAGCAGCTGAGTTGTCAATTCAACCACACCTGGAAACTTAATATTTGCAGCAAAGTGTTTAGTAGCAAAGTAATATGATAGTAGTTGTAACGATAGCAAAAGGTAACGGTAGTAAAAGCAATATTTTTGGTTTTCTGTAATGATGAGAGCAATAGCAACGGGAAAGTAAATAAGCGAAGAACAATATATGAAAAGCTCGTAGGCAATGGATCGGTGATAGAGAATTATGCCGGATGCGATTCATCATGTAACAGTCATAACCTAGGGTGACACAGAACTAGCTCCAGTTCATTGATATAATGTAGGCATGTATTCCAAACATAGTCATACGTGCTTATGGAAAAGAACTTGCATGACATCATTTGCCCTTCCCTTCCGTGGCAGCGGGGTCCTTACGGAAACTAAGGGATATTAAGGCCTCCTTTTAATAGAGAACCGGAACAAAGCATTAACACATAGTGAATACATGAACTCCTCAAACTACGGTCATCACCGGTAAGTATCCCGATTATTGTCACTTCGGGGTTAACGGATCATAACACATAATATGTGACTATAGACTTGCAAGATAGGATCAAGAACACTCATATATTGATGAAAACATAATAGGTTCAGATCTGAAATCATGGCACTCGGGCCCTAGTGATAAGCATTAAGCATAGCAAAGTCATAGCAACATCAATCTCAGAACATAGTGGATACTAGGGATCAAACCCTAACAAAACTAACTCGATTACATGATAGATCTCATCCAACCCATCACCGTCCAGCAAGCCTACGATGAAATTACTCACACACGGCGGTGAGCATCATGAAATTGGTGATGGAGGATGGTTGATGATGACGATGGCGACGGATTCCCCTCTCTGGAGCCCCGCACGGACTCCAGATCAGCCTTCCTGAGAGGTTTTAGGGCTTGGCGGCGGCTCCGTATCGTAAAACGCGATGATTTCTTCTCTTTAATTTTTTTCTCCCCGGAACTCAATATATGGAGTTGGAGTTGGAGTCGGAGCAACAGGGGGCCCACGGGTCACTATGGCTTAATCTGAAATAAAATCCCACTCTGTGGTCAAACTTCTCAGAAGGTCAGCCATCCTCACACTACTCCAGCCCGAGCATACTTAACTTCGCAGTTCTATCCAACCCCAGCACCAGCTCACTTCACAGGAACTTGTTCATGTTCATGAGTATGATGAAATTTGTTCATGTTCATGAGTATATATATATCCTGTTAAACCTTGTTGATGTCTAGGACTTTGTTCATGTTCATGAGTATGATGAAATTTTGAAAAAATATTTCAAACTTCCCAGTCATATTACGTATTCCAATTTTTTTGAAACCAATTTTTTTCTGTTACTAGTGGCGCACCTAGCAAATGGTGCGCTACTAGTAAGTTTGAATTTTTTTTTCATTTTCCCCCCTCTAGATCTTAAAAGCCCCGTATCTTTCGTTCTGTTAGGTTTTGGGGGATTTTGAAGATGTTGAACAAAGTTCCCCAGGTTCAATTCGGATGTAACATTTCGAGTATATGATTTTTCATATAAAAAACTTTTTAATCCGAGTTCGTATGCAAAAGTTATGCCCATTTTACTAAATTCCAAAGAAATTTTGCAAATAAAGTCGAAATTCATATTTGTAAATTTTCCCAACAACTAGACCACATATCACATGGGAAACTTATTTCATTTTATTTTTGACATTTCCATCATTTTCTTTTATTTTTTTTAAAACTGAAAAGGCGGTCCAGGGGGTGCATTTAGCACCAGGGTTAGTAATGGCGCACCACACATCAGGTGCGCCATTAGTAATCCTGGTGCTAAATATATTACGAATGGCGCACCTGGTGTGAGGTGCCATTACTAACAATTTTTTTTATTTTTTTTCAAAACTACTAATGATGCACGGTGGGTGTGGTGTGTCATTACTGTGTCAACTAGTAATGGCGCACTATCCCATGGTGCGTCATTACTAACAATTTTTTTTATTTTTTTAAAACTACTAATGACGCACCACACACCAGGTGCGCCATTAGTAATATATTACTAATGGCGCACCTGTATCTGGTGCGCCACTGGCGCACCACATACATGGTGCGTCATTAATGTCCATATCATCTATAGCCCTTTTCCTAGTAGTGTAAAGTTTGTCAAGATTTTAAAATTTTGATTTAGAACGAAAGTTAGATGTATACTTATTCGGGGATGGAAGGAGTATGCGGCACATGCTGCACCCTCTCACAGCATTATAGCGGGTGGGTCAGCCAAAAAAGTGCTGCACCCTCTCACAGCTAGTAAATGTCCGTATGATCTTGTATTCATAATCTAAGTACTCCCTCTGTCCAGATTTAGTCGTCGGGGAAATGATGTATCTAAACCTATTTTTATTACTAGATACATCCATTTGTTTTTATTTCTACGATAAGTAGTAATTCAAGATGGAGGTAGTAGATATACAAAGCAGCCAAGACAAAAATCGCATGCGCTTAATCTGGGACGTAACGGACTGGTAGATATACCGTTGAGGAAGGTTGCGCATAACATGTCGAACCCCTGCGTGTGGATGGAGAGGGGGTCGCTCACGTATACGTCCTGAATCTAATCTGTTAGACAGCTATGTACCATGCATAGCCTTACCTGACGATGTAAGCTTTCTGAGGGGGCCAGAGCCATTGCCGAGCCAGTGTGAGATATGGAATCGATCGACGTCACGTGTTATTACATTTTTTTTAAAAAGAAAATTCAAAAACCTGGGACGTAATCTAGTTATTATGTGATGGTAACGGAGCGGTAGATGTGTTGCAGGACCCCTCTGAAGCGGTGGACGTCGAGGGTGACGTTCTGGCCGTTGAGAAAGGTCTCCCACAACATGTTGAATCCCTGTTTGTGTATGGAGACGGGATCGGTGAAGATGGTGTGGTTCCTCGGGTACACGTCCTTGAGCGTGGTCTCCTCGGCGGTGGTCTCGTACTCGACGTAGCGAAGCCCCATGGGAGCCACCGGCTCGCCGTAGGAGGTCCAGGCCGGCCACTTCATCTCGCCCCAAGGGATGATCTGCACCACCGTGGCGTTGCGCGGGAGGAACACCATGTTGCTGAGCCCCGCGCCGTGCACGCCCACCAACACGTCGCACGAGTTCACCGTCTGCGCGAACTTGTCCAGGTCGCGCACCACCTCCGGCCCCGCGGCTACCACCTCGAAGCCAACCTGGGTGGCAGCTGCCAGGACTTGCGCCTCGTTCGTCAGCGCCCTCGAGTTCCTTCGCAGCACCATCACGAGACGAGGCCTCACACCGTTTTCGTTTTGGGGGGTCACCCACTCACGCTTGAGAGAGTAAGCCGACCGGAGCAGGCCCCGGAAGCCCAGCATCGTGTACCCCTTGCCGGAGAGAGCCGAGTCAATCCCTAGCTCCTTATGGCTCTCCGTTCCGACATGCACCGACGGGAAGCAGCGCACCTCGTTGTCGGCGTCCAAGTCCATGACCGGGTAGATGGAGAGCATGGAGAGGGCGTGGCGGTACTTGGCGATCCATTTGCGGTCGTAGTTTGTGGCCACGAGCCGGACGCGGCCATCGTACTCCCGCGCCGTGTTGTAGAGAGGCATGATGATGTCGGTAATGGCGTGGAAGATGTTGACGCCGTAGCCGCCGGTGGAGAAGACCACCGCTGGGACGTCGTAGGTCACCGTGCACCGTGGCGCGCCCGGTCCCGGTGGGGCTCTCCAACGGATGGTCACCTCACGGACCAGCTGCATCGTCGGTGTCTCCCATTTGCGCGGGTACGGCCGGATCGTGATCGTCCCATTCTCTGGCCGGTTGTCGTCGGACGCTGACACCACGTAGACGGTGGCGGTTTTGCCGTGCAGACGGACGTCGCCTTGCATGGCACACATGTTGGTGCGATAACTGCTGAAGTTGCAACTTAACTTGCTCCTTGGTGCGGCTACATCACCATCTGCATGCACGCAGTAGTTATTATAACGTACGTAATTGGTTAAAAACTTCTCTTTACATTTTTCTGTAACTCTTAATTGGAGGAATTAAATTTGCCATTGAATTCTACCATTATGGGATATCCTCCTTTTGGAAGAAAAAACCATGTTGGTACTGTACAGCCAACGCAAAGTCTGATATAATTAGTTTGGTTTGCTACCAAATTCTGGAATCGCCAGCAAATTAAATATACTCTTTGCCTGTTAGCTGAGTGGACCAAACAAATTATGAATTCAAATAATGGTTCAATATATATTCAGTATCCTACTTTGTATATACCTGATTTTATCAAAGAACCATCCATTCCCACCTTAGTGGCCAGGAACCCCTTCCCATTTTTTAGATCTGCAATAGATAACAATGATCATCAATACCAGCTTTCCCAAAGCCTGGAAAATACCACACCACAAAACATAAATCATACTGTAAGGGTTACCACTGAATGGTAGCACTTCCTCCACTCCAAATTAATTCAAGTTCAAGCTTTGTGCTAACTAAAATTCCCTATTGTTTGGCCAAGTCTGCAGATAAATGTGCTAATATCTACACCATCAAATACATATACATATATATATATACATATATATATATATATATATATATATATATAGTACACAAACATATTTTATGATGAAAACTAATTTTGGCATTGTAAATGTTGTATACTAGTAGTATATATTTTCTTATCCTATACAGTGGTGGAGCTTGACTGAGATTGTTGAGGAGCAAAGCATCATTGAGGGGGCCAAAAAGACAAATTAATTGTGCTTAAACTTGAGCAGTAATCTTTAAAATTTAAGCCTAAGTAACAAATTCAACCTATTCTAGAGGAATTTAATAGGGTAGGGCGGCATGGCTCAGTTTGCTAGACTGGCCATAGTTGGAGTAACTTCAGTAGTAACATAGGGTCCAACTCAGTAAAATTACTTATGTGACAATAATTTAATGAGAAGAGAGATGCTATGAGTAACAAAAACAAGATAAATTTACAACCTAATAAATGAAGTGTACTACACATATATATTACTCCCCACTATAGAGATACTAATAACATATGCATGTTACTAGTCTAAGTTACCCGCGCTATATATGCCTAGTCTTACTAGGGAAGCTCGGCAGCTGACTATATATATTAAGGTTGTACTAAATCAGGGACGATTACTATGGATTAGAGGGAGTAGCACATAGTAAATCCAGAAGTTGGAATCATTTGGACAGAAACACATGCGTGCACTGCACATTAGTCAGCTCAGATCTTGTTGTGCAGAGAAGAGAAAGGTAATTAATTAGTTACCTCTGTTTGCATCGACGACCTTGTCGGGCGTCTCGTCGCCCGACGCCGGATCTGAATTCATCGACCACAGGGCAAATACTATTGTTGTTAGTGCCAAAGCTTGTCTAGTCTGTAGCATATACTACCAGGTTTAACAAGTGAGTTTTGTGGCATACCATGTGAAGCTTTTGACCTGGCTACTAGTTGTTGCCGCGGCTGCCATATTGCACCCTCTACACCAGCTTCGCCAATGCTGCTCTCTGCAACTGCAAAACAATGGAACGCAAGTCATGTCCACCTCTAGTTTTACACGCGTTGTGATCGCAAAATATGGTATGGGAGTGCCTATTTGTCAGTTAATTGAAAAAACAATTGTGTCAGTCGAATTATTAGGCGGTTGGATCACCATCGAACGGCCAGTATCGTGCCATACTGTTCATCTTGAACCTCTGTTTCTTCTCCCTCCGGAGTAACTGCCTGCCTGCTCCGTCCCATCCGCCTGCCTCCACGCCCCGGAGCCCCATCCTCCCCTCCACCGCCCCCTCCATGCATCGACGTACTACATGTTGTCGCCACGATCATCCCTCTAAGCCCTGGCAATATGCAGCACACACCGACGACCCCTGCACCCGTCAACCTGCTTCCTTGGCTTAGCCTGGAACGCCGTAGCTTGCACCGTCGTCCCCGTCTCCAGCGGGGCCGGAGCTCGGCCTCGCCGGGGACGACGCTTGTCACCGCACTTCTCACGTTTCACACACCTTGGGTCTTGTTTGAATTCGGTTGACTGACGCCAACAAAATTTTCAGGCGCCCGACGTTTAGCAAAACCACAAATATATACAAAGTCAGCGGTCGCAACAGATGAACCAGTCTACAAATATGCCCTCAAGAATACTGGTACATCAAAACCGATTGATTTGTCTAAAAGGTACGCTCAAGGTAACACTAAATGTTGATCCGGGCGGGTCGATCTTATATCAATCTAAATTAAGGTGAGCGATCGAGTTGTTGGTGGTAATTATATTTAGAGAGAGCACTTACTGTGAACAACCTGCTGCGGCATGAAGTCGGACTTGAGCACGGCGAGGACGACGAGAGGAAGCACAAGACACGCGACGGCGGCCGCTCCTCCTCCGCTCACAAGCTTCTTACCGCTCCCGGCCTTTTTCATCTCGCTCGCTCGCTCTTGTGCCTACGTACGTACTGGCCGGCTTGGTCACTTAGTAGCTCCAGTGAATAATGGTGGACACTATACTGATCTTCACTTCACTCCTACTTATGGGTATCTCTTGCAAGTGAAGCATACTAGTGGTAGTACTGTCAAACGCGCATTAATGCGCGAGGTTAGTTTAATCAAAAGTCTTGAGGTTGACCTCCAGTACTGTCAGTCACTAACTCCCATGCACACAGCATGTGCATCCGATGCGCTCTTAATTTTGAACATCGAACACAGAGCCCGTCCAGTCTATTCTATTCTATCATAAGTACTAGTGCTTCATTGTAGGCAGAGCGCCATGGACTACCGGCGCGTGCATCGGCTCTCTCAGCTTTGATATCAATGGTGGCAGTATAATCTCCGGATCCGGATCTGGATCAGGCTGGCGTCGCGCATTCACTTGTTATAACCAACGCTTGCTCCATATAAATATCGTAGTATCTTTTAAACAGTATAGTGATCCACAATGGAAGATTCCGGTACGAAATTCGAGTAAAATTTTATTTTCTCGGGTCTGATGCATGTGATATCATTCGAATAACATAGACGAAGGAATGGTTGGTTGGCTCGTGATTTCAACTTTATTGGACATTTTGTCATTCAAGTTTCCGAGTCTGATCCAAGGGTCCCTGACCAAGCCTACCTAACAGACCGGCCAGCCGAACGGTCTGGATTTTCGGGACCCGATCGGCGGCGGTTCAGAGCAGGCTAGACCGAGTGACTCGCTAGCTTTTGCCACCGTGCATGCCCTAGTGCCGCCACTAGAGCTCGCGCCGTGATGCTGGTGCGTGCGTGTGCAACTCGCGTGCTCCTGTACTGCTCAGTGGCGCCCATGACTGTGATTAGTGGGGCCCTGGAATGAGGGCGCCCCCCACCAAAATGTACGTAATGCCTAGTGTCTCAGTGCAGCAGAAAAGAAAAGCCTGTTGGGTGCCCGATTTCGTGTCTCGGCAGCGGGCCAGCAACACAGACTGAGTGCCGCGTACGGAGTTGACATATTCCTCCTACCCGGGGTTAGGTGCAAGGCGAGGTCCGACACGTTGTCGCCTTGGAGTTGGGCTTCTCGGCTTCGGGTCGCTGCCGGTCAAGCCAAGGTGGGTGCTTGCGGCTTGGCGTCGGTCCGTGGATGTGGTGGATGGGACAACGACTCCCCATATAGATGTGGTGTATGGGGAGTCGTCTTCTTGTTGTAGCGTCGGTGTCGGTCCTCAGGTTGCGGTTTGGCGTCGTCTAAGCTTTCTCAACGATGATCGGAAAGGAGCCACCGGAGGACGGTGACGGAGGAAGCCCCTAGCGACGGGCACTGGCAAGCTCGCATTTTTCTTCCAGAGCAAAAAAGCTAGCATGTGACGGCTAGAAAAAAACTAAACCAATCCATTGACTAAAAGTGGAGGGACATGGGAAGGCTGCCGGAGATGGAGGACGCTGAGAATGATATCCCATGGAGATCGTGGGCAAGACCGCCGGTTCTGGTGCATCTCGGTGCTCTTTTCCGTCGTGATCACCGCATGATAGTCATCCCGATCGAGTACGACTACGGGATGGACACCCAATACTCCGTCTCCCCGGCCTCAATCCCAACATGACGGGCCTTACCCTCGCCGTCGCCTCCTGATCAGCTATGGGTCAGAGACATGCATGAACCCTGGCACGTACGTAGAGGTGTCCTACGGCGGCGTCCAGCTTGCTGCCAGCAAGCGGTGGAGCAGCGCGTCATGGCCATGCTCACCACCGGAGTTCCCATAGGTATGTAATCTGTTACGCAGCCTCACCGAGGACATGAGGAAAGGGGTGGCGGCTTTCGACGTCACGCTGCATCTCCCGCCCTGGTCGTATGGCGGGAGGGACGGCCCCACGGAGTTGGCATCACAGTTGGTCCCATAACATGTTACTAATGATGTTACTCCCACTATGGCCAGCCTAAAAATCGACCAGGCCGCCAAGCCATGTGATTCCCCAAACCAAGAGGAAATCTTGAATGAACACATGACGGGCGATCGGGGCCTCGGACCGCCTGAGGGCTGGCCGCCATCGCTCTTGCCGCCGCTCCGCTTCTCCAACGCCGCACGTGCCGGGGACCGGAGGGGGTTTGATCGGATCTTCTGAGGCGGATCTCAGGGAGACAAGCCCATCTAATGATGAGATCAAGAAGGCGCACGCGGAGCACTGGAAGGTGCATTTCACCCATGCGAGTCGCTCCGGAGGCTGGATCGAGGGTCGGCTTCGGCACAACCCGGTCTCTAGATGGACGAGCCTACTCTATCTGGACAACGACGTCCTCGTCGGAGATTACCTGGCGGCCGACGCTCGGATCACGGTAGGTTTTCATTTATGCATTGATATTTATAACGTGTGCGTTGATTATAGAATGCATGTGGATCATGAGGACGATGCCGATTTGATCGACTTGACGACAATGACCGATGATGGGGAATCAAAACCTCGATGGGGAGGACGTTTTTGGGTCCTTGCGGATACGGACGATGACGAGGAACAAGAAAATGTTCTGAAGGGAGTGGAGGAGGAGAAGAGAACCGGCACTGGTGAGGTGATTCCGGGGAATATGGTGGGCGCGAGGATGCCGACACCGCCGGAAGAATCACCTGTCGCCGTTCTTCACTGGAAGAGGGAGATTATTGGAAAAACTCCGTTGCATATGAAACCTTGGATAGGACCGATCCTGAAGGTAAATCGTGCACGTATTACGCTCTCTAATTTCATCCCGGATTCATGGACTCTTGTTAAGAATAAGAAGAAGAAGGGGAAACAGGAGCGTGTAGTGAGGCCGCTGCCACTGCAGTCACCGCCGGTGGCCAGGGCGGCCAACACAATTCAAGCAGCCAGACAGGCGCACTTGAATTCGCTGTTAGGCCACGAAGAAGTTTCTGAGGCCGACAAGTGTGTGGGCTTTGGAAATATTGGGTCTGAGGCCCAGATGCAGTGCCAGGTCTCGCAAGTTCCCACGTCCGACTCGTTGCGATTGCATGAGAGCTTGATCTCCGTGTCGTCGCCTATTTCTATCGCTAGGGTTTTCTGGGCGTCTGGGTTTCCTAAGCTCGGGCACCGCCGGGCGGCAAGAATACGGGGCGGAGTCTGCTGTCTTCAGGGCATGGCAGGGCGTGGAGGTCCTCCGCCCAAGTCAGGACCGCCGCCTCCGGCGCGACCGCCGGCGAGGGCTGCTGCTAGCCATGATGCAGCTCGGGCGGGGACGCGGCAGGAGCCACCACCGCCCCGTTCGTATGCTGCTCCGGGCCAAGACGCCGGTCGGGGCCGTGATGAGGGCTACGGCGGTGGGGGTTATGGAGGGGGTGGGCGCGACTACGGTGATGGTCGGGACTATGGTGGAGACGGACACCAGCAGAATCGATATGGTCAGTGGGGAGACGACGGGTACGATGTGTACGGCAAAGGCCAACATCGTGGTTCATCTTCTGGAGGTGGTCGGGGTTCTGGATGGTACAATGGCAGTGGTCCCGGTCGTGGCTTCCAAGGTCCGCCGGGGAATTTTGTTGAAGGAGTGTCCGGACCCAACTATCGTAACCAGGGAGGACATCGTTTCCGTGAAGGTTCATCCCGTGATCAACTCCTTGGTCACATTGTGCACATTATGATGATGTCCTACCGAGTGGGCCCAGCGATACCTCTCCGTTTACACGGAGTGAAAAATCCCAGTCTCGATTCGTGCCAACCCAACAGACACTTTCGGAGATACCTGTAGTGTACCTTTATAGCCACCCAGTTACGTGACATTAGGGTCATTTCAAGCCAACCCACACGTGTACCTGACGTGATGCTCAACCCAAACCTATTTCTTCGAGCAAAGACATTGGAAATCTCTTCCAAGTGGTTGAGTCAGCTTTGCTTGGAGCTGAAGCAAAGTTGACATGTTGTGTTTGAAACCCGGCCGTTGGGACACGTGTTGATTGGCTGATGGCCTAGGGTCATTTTAATCATGTCACCTCGGGTTTCTACCTCGGTTATAAATATCCACCCCCTCCACCATAAGTTGGGTCGGCTACTCCGAGTTATTGCACGAACAAGTGTCATTTTAGAGTAACCCAGCCTCCGAGGCATTTGAGAGAATCCTGGGTGATGAAACACAAACGCCCAGAACCCGAAGTGATTAAGCATCACTGAAGACTTTCTATTTTGAGTGAACCAAAGACTTATTACACTTGAAGACTCTAATCTTCCAGACGGTTAGGCGTCATCTTCTTAGCATCTAAGAGTCCATTATGGAGTGCAGGCGAACAATCTGTAAATGTTTTGGAAGTCTACCTTGAAGACTTACCAAGGTGATTGGGTGAGGTCTAAGTGACCTTAGCTCAAGAAGAATAAGGTGAAGAATTTGTCTTCTGAGTTTAATCTCAGCTCTCCAACTAGACGTACAGTTTCAACTAGTTCTATCTCTTCACTGCTTTACTTCTGTATTGTATTATATTGTGATATTTTTTCTTGCTCCTTTGTTTGAAGAATTTTCCCGAAGACTTTATGTTCCATGTTCTGCTTTGTCTTCAGCCTAGCAGTTCTTAAGTTTGTCTGATTGTATCCTCACATGTTTTTCTTGTATTGTTGTCTTGTTTGCATGCTATCTTTAGTCATGATGACTTTGTCTTATCATTGATTGCATGCTTAGCTTAGATTTGCTTTGTCTAGTATTGCTTCTTACTACTATTGCTTCTGCATCTTTGAAGACTTAGTTTCTTTCGAAGAGTTTGATAAAAAAACTCCCATTCACTCCCTCTCTGGTCGATAATTATGACTTTTAGAAAGTATATAGAGAACCATATTTGTGAGGACGGAATTGATCAAGACCAGCCGTCCTCCAACAGAGAGTAATATTCCTTTCCAACTACTCAACATTTTCTCTAAGGATCCTCTGCATGTTTCCACTCCACATTAGTGAGACGCTGATAATGAATCGGAATTCCCAAATATTTAATTGGAAAATGGCCTAGCTCACAACCAGTAGGTCCGTGTAATTAGTCGTCGCCTCACTGGCTTCTCCTAAGTAGAATAATTCACTTTTATAGAAATTAATTTTAAGGTCCAATGTTCGCTCAAACTTTGAAACTAAGGGTTTCAAGTTTCGAGCCTTATCCAGGTCATGTTCCATAAAAAAAATCGTGTCATGGGCATATTGCATAAGAGAGAGACCACCATCCATAAGGTGTGAAACTATTCATGTAATCTGACCATCTTTCTTGGCGCGATAGATCAGAATAACCAACATGTCGGCATGGGTCACGCTGACATAGGTTTTTTTGTTTGAAATTAGTGGCCTACGTCATCATTGGCTTTGACTGCCACGCTACCTTCAGTAACAAAATTTTGGATCCACCGACGTCATTTATCGGAGAATCCTTTCATTATGAGGAACCACCACCTGACCTTATCTTAGGCATTTTCAAAATCAATCTTTTAAAAGTACACTCTCATGTTTTTCCGGTGCATCTCATGGACAGTCTCATGTATGATTACTATTCCATCGAGTATATTTTTGTCTTATATTAAAGTCGTTTGAGATGGTTGGACTACATGGTGAGCAAACGTGTTGATGTTATAGCCGCCGCGGGACCAAGCCCCCACCCTCTTCCCCTCCCCCGGTGCCGCCGGGCAAAGCCCGAGTGGTGCCGGCGGCGGCGGGATCTCTTCATCCTCGTCTGGATCAGGGGCCGCGGGGGGTTCCTCTTCGGGCGCGTCGGCGGATCTCGGTGCCCTGGCGCGGCAGATGGCGCGCAGGCGGTGGCGGTGCGGGGCGGCAAGGGCTGCTGGCCGGTGGCGTCGCGTCGCGGTGGAGTGCGCGAGCCGGTGGCGGCACGGCGCTCTTCGTGGCGGGGGTCGATCTGGCATGTTCCACGTCGGTCGGGTGCGGGGCCTGGCTGTCGTTGTGTGACTGAAGGATTGGTGTGGCGGTGGTCCTGGACAGAGCTGGCAGCAGTGAATTGGTGTGCTTCGGTGGCGACGGCGCGAGCCCACTGAGAGTTGGTGGCGGCGGCGCTGTGGTGGCTCGGCCAAGATGGAGTCTTGGCGAGCAGGGGAGTGGCTGGTCACCTCTGTGCGGTGTGGTGATTGGTGGTGCTCTCCCGGTGGCGCGGCTTGGTGCTTTGTGGAGGGCGGTTCCAATGGTCACAAGGTCGTCCTTTCTGGCGATGACTTGTGGGCGGCCCTGGACCTGGCCGGTGGTGCGGATGGTTGTGGCTCTTAGTCCAGGCGAGGAGTTTGGTGCGGTGGTCGGGGTCCTCTTTGTCGTGTAGCTGGTCGTCGGTCCTCGGCTTTGCGACTACTTTGGCTTAAGAGTTGTGGTGACGGCGGTGCAAGGCGAATTGGACGGCGTTGCCCAATTCCAGGAGGCGTGGTGATGTGCGATGCACGGATGAAAAAATTTCTTGGCTTCCGTCGGGCCGGCGGCGATGGCACCCGTGGGTGTCATCCCCTTCTTGGAGGCGTGTGCGCCATGCCCCTCGCTCTCTTGGAGTTGGTGGCTGTCTTCGGGCGAAAGCCTCGATTCGATGTTGGATCGGCACATTGGCGGCATCCTCGACGTCGTATCTCTGTTGGGAGCTTTGTGCATGGAGACATGGCTGAGTCCTTATTGCTCTCCTCTGGTGTCTGCAATTGTCCTCTGTTGGTCCTCTGCGGCGCTATGTACACTCGTCATTGGTGTCTCCAAGACGGTGCTTCCCTCGTATCGGAGCAAGTCTTTCCTTCCACTTGCCACTTTCTCTCAGGCGCTCAGGGTGGATGGTGCGTCGACAAGCAATATTCTACGGAAGGGTGGTCTTCGAAGGCGTTCGGCGTCGGTCGAGACGCGGTGTGTGTGACAGCCTAGGATAGGCTCTTATGTGTTGTAGTTTGCTTTGCGGTGTTGTCCATGTGTGGACTTGTTCGTGAGTGGTGTGATGTGCGCTACGCTCGTTGTTCGCAATGCGCGGGTGGTAGTTTCTTGTAATTTCAATTATGTCTTATGTAAAGCTAAAGAAAAAAAAAGAATTAACAGTCGTCACACGTGCTGGTGTGCCTGTTAATTATATTCCCTGCACGCAGGCTTTTCACTGTGCATGCAGCAGGCTTTGAGTCACGTACGTACCTTACTTGAGAGAGTGGTGGATCATGGAATGGAATGGAAGCATCGAGTGTGTGCTGGTTAGGTTCTTTGCCTGGCATCCAAGCAACATGCATGGCTGCGTACTAACTATTCATGCATGCTTTGGTCTTTGTTTTTCTCTCTTCTAATTAATTAGCATCTGGCGCTTATTATTGTTAGGATTAATTAATTAGTTTAATTAGTTGGAATCTCTGCATGTGGAACCGACAGCCGTTTTCTCTCCCGAACAATCGCATCCTAAATATAACGGACGCATCGTTCGGATCGTGCCTCTTGTAAACGTCGCGTCTGTGCGACACATCCCTTCCAGGGATATAAATATGTAAATCATCGACAACAATCTATAGCGATCATTACTGTTCATCGCACTGTTTCTTTACACGTTATCACGCACGTCTCTCAGCGAGAGCGACAGGCCACAGGAATCTCGTCGGAGAAGAACTCGGGGCGGTAAGGATGTCGTCCCTTGCCTCCCTTCTCCTTGGCCTTCTCTGGGAAGAAGGTCGCCGCCATTTCCTTGCCGAGCAGCGCCGCCGGTTCGTCCGCCATCGATGGGGGGCACCGCCAGCAGTTTCTGGCCTCGGCATTAACCGCCGCCAGAACTTCGCTGGAGGACGCCGCCATGCCGCGGCCGCTAGTCGACGCCGTCGCGTCACGCCGGTGAACCGACGCCTGGCCACACCGGTGGGCAACCGCCAGAGTCTGGACCCAGGGCTGGTCCCCGGACCAAGCGCCCCACCGCCGCTGAATGCCGAGATGGGCATGCCAGAGCCTGTTGCTGCCGCTTCATCTGCACCACGGAGGTGCCGTGTGCACGGATATGGCCCGTGCCCCGCTCGCTCAAGTGGCACACGTCTGCCGTCACCAACGCCGGCAGAGGAGGAGGAGCGGGAGATCGTCCACGACGTACCTGCACGCGGCTACAGCCAGGCTCCGACGCGCGTCGCCAGCGCCAGGGGCGATGGCCTCGTCTTCATCCCGACTCCAGGACGCGTCGTGGCCACCGCGGGCGTGGTCACCACTGCCGGAGCAAGTGACACTCCGGGGCCGAGCAGCGCACCATGGGCGTTTGGCCGCTCCCCTGCCCCTCCCGGCGAACAGGGCATCTTCCTCTTCGGAGCAGGAGGGACGCCCGCCACGGACGTCGCTGGCACGAGCGGCGGCGCGGGTCCGCCCGACACCGGCGCGAGTCGCCGTCTTCTCTCCGGGCGCTCCATCGCCACCGTCGACCGTCTCCCTGTACGCCGTCAAGGCGCCTGGAACCCGGCGTCGCTCGGCCTCGCCAACGGACACCCGAATGGGGTGGACATCCCTGACTACATCCCCTCGTCGGACGAGGAGGAGGGCTTCATCCCTTCACCGCCGGCGGCTCGCCGGTGAGCACGCGTCCGGCGCGGCGGACGGAACAGAGGAGGGTCGCGCCGCCTGGAAAGAGGATTGGGGGCGGTAGGGGAAACCCTAACCGTCACCCTCTTTTATGCGATGGTCAAAGCGGCGCCGGGCCTGTTGGGCCGAAAGACCGGATGGGCTGTGACCCACTGTAGCAGTACTGTAGCAGTGGGTTGTGCTACTGGTTTGGGTCGATCTGTTCCGACCCAAGACCATTTTTTTTCGCTTTTCTTTTTCTGTTTAGTTCTTCAACTAGCAGTTTGAAGTTGTGACTAGCTATTTAGTAATTTGTGTAAATTACTATATTGTATTGTTCAGTAATTAGTGAATATTACTGTTTTGTACAAGTACAATGTATGTCAACGTTGGGTAAAAAAAAACAATGTATGTCAACGTATATGTTCCGGCAATTTGGCAATTGCTATATGTTGATCAATATACATACATTGTTTTATTTACAACACAATTAATTTGCTATGAGAGTAAATTAATAAGCATGATGATTGCATGCAGGATATGGCTGACATATCTAAAAAAGAGTTTGCTGAACTTGCCGTTGATGGTTCTAACTATTTGACATGGGCAATGGATGTCAAAATCAATTTGACGGCCAAGGGACTCAATTCCGCTATAACCACACCTGCCCAAGGGACTGCATCCGTAACAGACATAATAAGGTATTCAGCGTTGCACTTCATTCGACATCATCTTCACCCTGACCTAAAGACAGAGTATCTGATGGAGGAGAGCCCTCTGACACTCTGGAACTCCTTAAAGGAGAGGTATGATCAACAAAGGGCGGTGATGTTGCCTGAAGCGCAACGGGAATGGGCACTAGTCCGATTCCAAGACTTTAAGTCTGTAGCTGCATACAATTCTGCTGTTCATAAGATCAACTCCAAGTTGAGATTCTATAATAGTGCAGTTTCTGATGCTGATCTTATTGAAAAGACGCTTTCTACTTTCCATCCTTCTATGAGGATACTTGCTGAACAGTATCGTCAGCAAAAGTATAAGAAGTATTCCGAGTTGATTTACTCACTGCTTCAGGCAGAGAAGCACAATGAGCTTCTTGAGAAGAACAATTTGGCTCGTCCAACAGGAACGATGCCTCTGCCTGAATCATACTTCAACTCTAAGAATACTCAAAAGTTCAATGGTTCCAAAAAGAACCGTAGGACATTCAATGGAAAGTGGAAGCGTAATGAGAAGCAGAATAAGTATGGCGTCCAAAAGGGAAAAGGTTCTTTCAAGAAGAATGAAAGGGCTAGCAACGCTGGTTGCTTCAGGTGTGGTTGTAAGGAACATATTGCAAAGAAGTGTGACACTTCAAAGCATTTGGTGGAATTGTACCAACAGTCACTTGGAAAGGGCAAGAAGGCTCAGGGGAACCAGTATGAAGCACACTTCACTGGAAATGAAGATGGCACCCCTACGGTTGATGGTTCTCGAGATGATTCTCTGAACATGGACAACCAGGAGCAGAATCAGCAAGTGGAAGACCCAATACTAGATGTCGATGACATGCTAGTGGAATTTGGTTCTACTGACATATATGGAGACCAGATTTAGTCTCATTTGTCTAAGTATTATAATGATGTTATTAGACATATTACATGTGTTGTAAAATAACTTATGTCCTTAGACATAATGTGTTTGCTATGTCGTGTGACATAGGGCTTGTAATAAGTACAAGACATATATAGTTTGTAATGTATGTACTGATTCTATAAGAGTTTGATTATATACTGAACTTTGTTCTTTTACTCTATAGAACTTCAAGGAATAATACAATGGAGGAGGAAATGTGTTTAGTGGATAGTGCATCTACTAACACAATACTTAGGGAGATGAAGTATTTCCAAACACTCAAGAAGAGTAATGGAAGTGTCATGACAATTGCTGGTCGAGACACGGTAATTGTTGGTTCTGGTCAAGCTACAATTACACTCCCTATGGGTACTAAATTGGTAATCCCGGATGCTCTACTGTATCCAGATTCTACTCGTACCTTGCTGAGTTTTAAGGATATCCGCAAAAATGGTTTCCATGTGGAAACTTATGATGAGAGTGGGGCGGAATGCCTACTCATAACTCAGCAAAAGGGATTTCGAAAGGAAGTCCTTGAGAATTTGCCTTCTCTATCTTCTGGATTGTATTATACATACATTAAACCAGAGACGCATTTGGCGTACAAGATAGTTTTTCAGAATCTTGATAAGTTCAAGATTTGGCATGGTCGCCTGGGTCATCCTGCTATTGGGATGATGCGAAAAATTATTGATGGTTCTGTTGGACACAATATAACGGATAGAAAGTTCCCAAAATCATCGGATTTTGTATGCACAGCATGTGCAACTGGAAAATTGATCACAAGGCCATCTTATGTGAAATTAAAGGATGAGCCACTCAATTTCCTTGAACGCATTCAAGGAGACATTTGTGGTCCAATACAACCGTTATCTGGACCATTCAGATATTTCATGGTCCTAATTGATGCATCAACGAGATGGTCAAATGTGTGTCTACTATCAACAAGGAACCATGCCTTTGCAAAGCTAATTGCTCAGATCATTAAATTGAGAGCAAATCATCCTGAGCATAGGATAAAAACCATCAGAATGGATAATGCCGCGGAATTCAGTTCTCGAGCATTTAATGATTACTGCCTAGCTTTGGGCATTTCTGTGGAGCACTCAGTACCTTATGTACATACCCAGAATGGTCTTGCGGAATCACTTATCAAGAGGATCAAGTTGATAGCAAGACCGCTCCTGCAGAATAGTAATCTTCCAACTTCATGTTGGGGTCATGCAGTTTTACATGCTGCAGAACTGATACAAATTCGACCAACTGCATATCATACGGTCTCCCCATTGCAGTTAGTACGTGGAAACCAGCCAAGTATTTCCCATCTGCGGCAATTCGGTTGCGCGGTATATGTACCGATCTCACCACCGCAGCGTACATCAATGGGCCCTCATAGACGAATGGGGATCTATGTGGGGTACAATTCTCCGTCAATCATTAAGTACCTGGAACCCCTGACAGGGGATTTGTTTACAGCCCGGTATGCTGATTGCATTTTTGATGAGGACAATTTTCCGGCATTAGGGGGAGAGAATAACCACAAAGAATGCCGTGAAATAGATTGGGATGTGAAAGGCATCCAGTCCTTAGATCCACGTACGAATGAATCTGAACTCGAGGTTCAGAAGATTATAAATTTGCAAAATATTGCAAATAATCTGCCAGATGCATTTACTGATTATAAAGGTATCACAAAATCAAATGTTCCCGCTATGAATGTGCCAGAGAGAGTGGATGTGACCCATAGATCTACTCAGCCACCCAAGAGAGGGAGGAATCTGGACACAAAGGACAAGGCTTTGCAGAAGCGTCCAAGGGGAATGAGGAATCCTCAAAAAGTAAATGCAAGTCAACAAGATGTTGATATTCAACCTAGGGTTGAAGGACACCTGAAGGATGTTGGACATCCAGAACCCAACACGAGTGTGCACACAAATTTTGGTGTTGGGACATCGGAAGACCTTGATCCAATTGTTGAGGGAAATCACGAAGGATCAAAAGGTATTGATGAGATATCCATTAATTATATTGATTCAGGAGAATCATACAATAGAAAGACTACAGTTGTCGACATTTATTTCGCCTCTAGAATTGCAGAAGGCCTTGATTTGGATCGAGAGCCTAAGTCCATGGCGGAGTGCATGAAGCACTCAGACTGGTCCAAATGGAAGGCAGCAATTGAGGACGAATTGCGCTCGCTCATAAAAAGAGGGGTATTCACTGCAGTAATATCCACTCCTCAGCATGTGTTCCTTTTGGGAGCAAAGTGGGTTTTTGTTCGTAAAAGGAACGAGAACAATGAGGTGGTGAGATATAAGGCGAGGCTTGTAGCACAAGGGTTCACGCAGAGACCCGGCATCGATTATGATGAAACATATTCTCCTGTTATGAGTGGAACAACGTTCCGATATTTAATATCACTGGCAGTGAAAATGAATTTGTCTATCCAACTGATGGATGTTGTGACTGCATATTTATATGGGTCACTGGATTCGGATATTTATATGAAAGTTCCTGAGGGAATGAATCTTCCGAATCCAAAGGCTAATCGCAACATGTATTGCGTAAAGCTTCAAAAGTCATTATATGGCTTAAAGCAGTCGGGAAGAATGTGGTATAACCGACTGAGTATATTCCTTCTTCAGAAGGGTTACTCAAACAACAGTGATTGCCCATGTGTGTTTATTAAGAAATCTAAGAATAGATTTTGCATTATTTCTGTGTATGTGGATGATCTAAATATCATTGGGACTACACAAGAAATACATGAGGCAAGTAATCATCTTAAGACGGAGTTTGAGATGAAAGATCTGGGCAAGACTAAATTTTGTTTGGGCTTACAACTTGAACATCTTCCTTCAGGAATACTTGTTCATCAGTCTGCTTATATCCAAAAGATTCTTGAGAAATTTAATATGGATAAAGCATATCCATCGAAAACACCAATGGTTGTTAGATCTCTTGATAGAGATAAAGACCCATTTAGACCTAAGGGTGATGATGAAGAGGTATTAGGACCTGAGTTTTCTTACCTCAGTGCTATTGGAGCACTAATGTATCTAGCAAACTGCACCAGGCCTGATATATCATTTGCAGTAAATTTATTGGCTAGATTCAGTGCATCACCAACAAAGAGGCATTGGGTTGGTGTGAAGAACATTTTCAGATATCTTCAAGGCACCAAAGATCTTGGTTTGTTCTATCGAAAAAATCAAGATAAGACCATGGTGGGATATTGTGATGCTGGATACCTATCGGATCCCCATAATGCCAGATCACAGACTGGTTTTGTCTTCTTGAGTGGAGGTACGGCTTTTTCTTGGAAGTCGACAAAACAAACTCTGGTGGCTACATCCACGAATCATTCTGAAATTATTGCTTTGTTTGAAGCATCATGTGAATGTGCATGGCTTCGCAGAATGATTAACTTTATTAAAAGTTCAAGTGGGATTGGATCATGGGAATCACCCACTATTATCTATGAAGATAACGCTGCATGTATTACACAGATGCAAACAGGTTATATAAAGAGTAATATTACAAAGCATATTTCTCCTAAGTTATTTTATCCCCATGAGTTACAGGAAACCGGGGAGATAAATATTTTGCAAACGAAGTCATGTGACAATCTTGCCGATTTGTTTACAAAGTCATTACCAAGTTCTTTATTTGAGAAGTACATCAATGGAATTGGTATGAAACGACTTCGGGACTTGCAAAGTTCAGGGGGAGTGTCTCCCTGAATGATAATCTGTTTGTGATCCTCGGATCTTTAATATTGCACTCTTTTCCTTTATAAGTTTTTCCTAAATGGTTTCTTATGGAAGGTTTTTAATGAGGCAATAGTAATGCATGCATTATGATATGTCGGTTTCTTCTTATTTTCCCATTGGGTTTTGGAAGGAGTTTTTGATGGCATATTGTACATATCACCTCATATTTTTTCTACAGGGTTTTTGGAGGAGACTAATCATGATGATGATCAAGATGTTGATGATGATGTTTACAAGAATAATTGAGGCAGAGATTAGGGGGAGTGTTAGGATTAATTAATTAGTTTAATTAGTTGGAATCTCTGCATGTGGAACCGACAGCCGTTTTCTCTCCCGAACAATCGCATCCTAAATGTAACGGACGCATCGTTCGGATCGTGCCTCTTGTAAACGTCGCGTCTGTGCGACACATCCCTTCCAGGGATATAAATATGTAAATCATCGACAACAATCTATAGCGGTCATTACTGTTCATCGCACTGTTTCTTTACAATTATTGCTAGTCTCTTTTCTGTCTCTCTTGTTGACATATACATGCATTGCCCATTTTTTTTCTACTATTAGTTTGAGCTTTTGGATGAACAGGCTGATGCGGTACAGTTGTACATCTCTCTCTAGCTAGTGTATAAAAGCCCATGCAGCTAGCCAGACGCTCCTAGGTCATTCCATCATCCTCTCTCTCTCTGCCTCGATTTGGTTTCAAGCATGCGGGGCGCGCCAGCAGAGACCGACCTGCTTCCGGTCGGAGAGGGAGGGGAGCCGCCCAAGCCTACACGTCGGGGCGGCTCCAGCAGCTTGTACGACAAGACGCTGTCGACGGCGTCCAACCTGGCGAGGCTGCTGCCGACGGGCACCACCACGGCGTTCCAGACGTTGGCGCCGTCCTTCACCAACCACGGGGAGTGCCTGCCCGTCAACCGCTACTTCACCTGGGCGCTCATCTTCTTCCTCGGCGTGCTCTGCGCGCTCATCTCCTTCACGGACAGCGTCACCGACCGGCACGGCCACACCCACTACGGCTTCGTCCATCCCTGGGGCTTCACGCCCTTCAACTCCGACCCCGACGGCGACGGGACCGTCCCCATCGACGACCGGGAGAGCAGGAGGCGGCGCATGCGGTGGCGGGACTGGCTGCACTCTGTGTTCCGCTTCGTCGTCTTCATCTCGCTCGCCTTCTGCGACTCCGGCGTGCAGAAGTGCCTCGTCCCGCGCGAGAGCCGCCAATGGCGCGAGTTCCTCGTCAACATGCCGCTCGCCTCGGGCTTCCTCGCCAGCTTCGTCTTCATGATCTTCCCCTCCACCAGGCACGGCATCGGCGCCGGCCCCGGGGCCCCCGCCGCCCTCGACGACCTCACCGCACCAATGCCAATGACAATGACAATGCCTCCGTCAAGAAGAGCAAGAGTGCTCCCGCCGCCGCAGACACCCGAGTGGCCCCGTCCACCAGCTATCAGCTCGACCATGTCGTCTAGGTCTAGCTCCTCAAGCTCTAGCTATGGATCGCCGTGCATGCATGCATGGTAAGAGCAACGTGAGTGAGTGTTCGTCTTCTTTAAATAACGTAATCAAATTAATCGTGTGCCCCACAGGACCCCATGCATGCATCAAACGTGTGTCACATGAGATTTGCTTTTCATCTTCTTTTTGGTCCTTCCTTTAATTATTATGTGTGATGTGGGTGTTGAGTGTACGTTTTTCTTTTGCTAGTATATGCATGGCTACCAATTTTACAAAAACCATCCCCTCTCTCAGTGTGTGTGTGTGTGTGGAACTGTTGATCCAATTTTAAAATCATTAGTAGAAAAAGGGGCTTTGGTCCAGCCAGAAAAGAGCATTAATCCCGGTTGCATTACGAACCGAGACTAATGTGAGCATTAGTCCCGTTTCAAGCGGCGAGGGCACCATACAGGCATTACTCCCGGTTCAAATGGGACCTTTAGTACCGGTTCGTGCCACGAACCGGTACTAATGGGGTTGAGACTTTTAGTATCGATTCGTGCCACAAACCGGTACTAATGGTGCAATTTTCAAATCCAACCCCCTCCCCCCCCCCCCCCCCCAGTGCATCGCCTTTTCAGTTTTGTAAAAAGCAAAAGAAAATGATAGAAACTTCAAAATTTAAAATCCTTCGAGAGGTAGTTATGTTACTACATCTACTAGTTAGGAAAATTTAAAAACATAAATTTGGACATGTTTTGCAAAAAATGTAGGGAAAATGTAAAACGGCTATAACTTTTGCATACGATGTCGAAAAAAACGTATAATATATCAAAATGTTCGGAAAGAAAATCCGCATCCAATGGAGACCGCCTACGGCCTGTTTGCAAATTTTTAGAATCCTCAAATTCTAAAAGGAAAAAAAGTTATGCTCAAATTTCAGTTTTTTTTGAATTTTTGTTAAATCTGGTCAAACTACTTATTCAAGAAGTATTAGTGTTACTAAATAATTATTCAAGAATATTAGTGTTACTAAATAATTATTTCAGTTTTTTTAAATTTTGGTCAACTATGGTCAAACTGTGGTCAAACTACTTATTCAAGAAATATTAGTGTTACTAATAATTATTGATTTTTAGAACAATAGTTTCAAACTCA
Organism: Triticum urartu; assembly: GCF_056163025.1. Taxonomy (NCBI): domain Eukaryota; kingdom Viridiplantae; phylum Streptophyta; class Magnoliopsida; order Poales; family Poaceae; genus Triticum; species Triticum urartu. The sequence continues at coordinate 607,121,907 of NC_141878.1, forward strand.
AACAGTGAAATGTGTGACTTCATGCTCAAGCTAAATTCCTGAGGGTTAATAGGATTGCCATCTTACTATTGTCAGGAAAACAACAAGTGCAGACTTGGAAACGAGGGAGAATAGAACCCGAAAGTTAAACGTGCTCAGGCTGTAGATGATTTGGAATGATGAGGGGTGATTAGAGATTAAAGGTTAAATTGAGCAGTGATGAGGGGTGATTAGAGATTAGAGGTTAAAATAATTCAGAAATTTAAAATTCAAAAAAAATTAACAAAATCATAAAATATCCTTTAGTACCGGTTGGTGTTACCAACCGGGACTAAAGGTGGACCTCCAGGCAACGGCCACGTGAAGGGCCTTTAGTCCCGGTTCCAGTTAGAACCGGGACTAAAGGGGGAGGCTTTAGTACCGACCCTTTAGTCCCGGTTCCAGAACCGGGACTAAAGGCCCTTATGAACCGGGACTAAAGGCCCTTTTCTACTAGTGAATCCGAACTTCCCATAATATAGTCAAATTCATAAAAAAAATCTAAATATATCTGTGTGTGTGATTTTCACATTTCAAATTAATTTCTTTCATATTCTATATGTTGTTTTGGTGGCAAGCAAGGTTGTCAAGATCATATATTCTGCAATGGATCAAAACTTTGTGGTAAGGTCACAATAGAACAGGTCATGGCATTATAGTGACTTTTTACGAAACATGAAAATCTTTCAGGTAACCAATGGTGTGCCATAGCACATGAAACAAACCAGAAACACCGAAAACATGGATTTTTCACAACATCTCTATAATCATGCTTGGGGTTCACAGAACATGAAAATCTTAACAGGATCCCAAAACGTTGAGCTATAACTCATAAACAAGCATGGAGCGGTGAAAACAAGGATTTTGACCATGTGTTGTAACAATGCACCTGGGATCGTGAAACATGAAAATGCTCTTGTGTCTGGAGACCCCCAAAATACTAGTGGTAAGTCGAGTTTTGGCTAGGTGGCTCAATCTTCACGAGTTGGAGAAGGGAAGAGGCAAAAATACAAAAAAACATGGAGGTAAACATGAGGACAATGGGATAACTAGCATAGCACCCCTGACATAACACGTAGCCAACAACACACAAAATGCGCACTCATGATTTCGTTCTTCCACACCCAGGGTTGTACCCAAGAAAACCGGGGCCCCGTGCCAAATCCAAAATTAGGCCCTTGATGTAACCAATGGCAATTACGAAAATAAAATTTTATACTCAAAAGGCGACTCTCAAAACTCAAAATTAGTACGTTATTTAGCAGAAGCATGACATCCTTCTAGCATTTCCTGTCACAAAATCTTCAACTTGTTTTTCATTAGCAATCTTCTCCAAAAATGTCATTTGATTAAATTCCCGCAAAATAAAAAAGAAATAGAACATAGAAACAAAAAAGGAATGAAAAGAACTTGGGAAGAAGACCATGTGTGGTGGCCGACGGCAATGCGTCTAGTAGTCTGGTTAAATTTCTAGTCGAGCAGCATAGGTAGCAAGCAGCAACGGAATCTGAAGAAAACAGAGTAGACATGAGAAATCGAGAAGAACACATCGAATAAATAGTTGTTGGATTGAGGATGAAGCGTCCCTATACATTCCAACAATTGATTTATTTCGAAAAAACCGTGAAGGAATTAATCTACCCGCCCTTTGATGGAGGATGGGATTTGCACTGCTCACTGGAAGTTAGAGAATACAGAGAAATGGAAGGAGAAAGAGTATCGGAAGGAGGAGAGGCATGCCGGAGATCAGGTAGCTGTCTGAGTCGCGGTGCATGTTCCCAGTGAATAAGTTCTAGTACCCCGTGCCTTGATTAATCATTAAGCAGTAGAGAATTACATAAAAGTGTTCAAAGAAGCAGTAAAATTGGGGGCCCTGCTCAGCCGGGGGCCCTGTGCAGTTGAACATGTTGCACAGGTGTCCGGTGCGGGCCTGTCCACACCACACACAACGATTGCGGTTTATCATAAACGCAAGTGGAAGCAAGAACAAAGGTGGAAGGTTCTTCCCGGATCCTAGGATACATAGATCTTGCACTCTCTAGAGTCTTGATCGCCTCCACAACAAGGAAAGTGGACTTCTGTGACAAATCTTGTGATATTTGTCATAGATGCATATCTAGTGATGAATTTATGAAAAAAAAAAAGGTCCATGGTAGCACGTCAGTCATAGATGTGCACACCCTCTATTTACCCCCACGCCACCCCTGATCCGGACGAAATGGTGGTGGCGTGGTCTCTCTCTCTCTCTCTCTCTCTCTCTCTCTCTCTCTCTAGCGTCGAGGAGGAGGAGGAGGTTGAGGCACTCCAAAAGAGGGTAAGGCGTCAAAGCGGGATGGGGAAGCTCGGGAGACAAAACGACGCCCCACGAGTTGAGGTAGAAAGTATAATTATTTTCCCCCAGAGTGCCCACGTAGGCCTCGCCGAAAGTATGCTTATTTTCCAAAAAATGGAATGTGAATATAAGTTGTGGGTTCCTGTAAATACATGCGTGGAAACTTTTTGACTGGAGTAAAAATAATCTTATTTATTGCGGCAAAAAATCCACTCAAATGCTATTTAGCAACCTGTCCCATGAATAAAAAAATTCAAACATAATATAGCACAAATCTTTTTTGGCATGTTTTTATCAGGATTTGCCCAAACAGGGCCGTGTGGGACGGGCTTTGCAGCTCGTGGGCTGTGAGGGCCTGAAAGGCCAATAAGTACTAACAAACCCTAGCTAGGTAGGTCCTCTGCTTCCGTCGGCGTTGGCGGCATCGTGCGGGCGCCGTTGCGAGCAGCGACTCCGTGTGTTTCGGGGTGACCGGGAAGGGGGATTGAGCGGGAAGGTTTGGCCCCTCAGCCCTGAAACTAGTTAGGAATGTGATGAATGGTGACCGATCGAGTAGGTCGTCGATTTCCTTTCCGGTGAGCTCGCAGCAGGTCCGCCGCCATGTCGTCCTTCGCCGGTGTATCGGTCCTTGACGGCGACAAGGGGTGCTCTTGCGAGACGTCTGGCTCCTCGTGATCAAGGGCTACTCGGGTAGCAAAAAGGAGGTGGCCACCGGCGCGCGAGAGCACGAGCACTGACCCTTTCATGCAATGCATGGTAGGAGGCCATAATTGGTACATCGACTACTACCCCAACTGCCGGCGAGAAGAGAACCGACTTCATTTCCCTCAGCCTCTCCCGCCTCTACGGAGATGAGAGGTCGAGGAGGGTGTCGAGGCCAAGTTCAGCTTCAGTCTCTGATGTATGTTGGTCGAATTAGTCAACCGCTAGAGCTCTCCAGGCCTCATCCTTGCTGGGGCTGCCACGACTTCCTCACAAGAGATGCCCTTGCGTTTGCAGACACCGATGGCGACTACAGGGTGGGGGCATGTAGCCACGACCTACCCCTCTGTTTTGTACGAGCTCATTGCCATGCTTGCTGCAAACCAGCGGAGATAACACGCTGTATATGGTACGCGTGTTCCTTAATCAAGTCTGTGTGTCTGTGTGTCTTGCTTTTAATTGTCTCATCAATCATGTAGAGTAGTTTGCCTGTGCGCCGAATCAGAAAAATCCTCTTGAGAGAGAGAGAGATGGTAGTCTGTGTGTCTTGCTTTTAATTGTCTCATCAGTCATGTAGAGTAGTTTGCCTGTGCGCCGAATCAGAAAAATCCCCTTGAGAGAGAGAGAGATGGTAGTCTGTGTGTCTTGCTTTTAATTGTCTCATCAGTCATGTAGAGTAGTTTGCCTGTGCGCCGAATCAGAAAAATCCTCTTGAGAGAGAGAGAGATGGTAGTCTGTGTGTCTTGCTTTTAATTGTCTTGTCAGTCATGTAGAGTAGTTTGCCTGTGCGCCGAATCAGAAAAATCCTCTTGAGAGAGAGAGAAAGATGATAGTCTGTGTGTCTTGCTTTTAATTGTCTTGTCAGTCATGTAGAGTAGTTTGCCTGTGCGCCGAATCAGAAAAATCCTCTTGAGAGAGAGAGAGAGAGATGGTAATCTATGTGTCTTGCTTTTAATTGTCTCATCAGTCATGTAGAATAGTTTGCCTGTGCGCCGAATCAGAAAAATCCTCTTGAGAGAGAGAGATGGTAGTCTGTGTGTCTTGTTTTTAATTGTCTCATCAGTCATGTAGAGTAGTTTGCCTGTGCGCCGAATCAGAAAAATCCTCTTGAGAGAGAGAGATGGTAGTCTGTGTGTCTTGCTTTTAATTGTCTCATCAGTCATGTAGAGTAGTTTGCCTGTGCGCCGAATCAGAAAAATCCTCTTGAGAGAGAGAGAGAGATGATAGTCTGTGTGTCTTGCTTTTAATTGTCTCATCAGTCATGTAGACTAGTTTGCCTGTGCGCCGAATCAGAAAAATCCTCTAAAGAGAGAGAGAGATGGTAGTCTGTGTGTCTTGCTTTTAATTGTCTCATCAGTCATGTAGAGTAGTTTGCCTGTGCGCCGAATCAGAAAAATCCTCTTGAGAGAGAGAGAGATGGTAGTCTATGTGTTTTGCTTTTAATTATCTCATCAGTCATGTAGAGTACTTTGCCTGTGCGCCGAATCAGAAAAATCCTCTTGAGAGAGAGAAAGAGATGGTAGTCCGTGTGTCTTGCTTTTAATTGTCTCATCAGTCATGTAGAGTAGTTTGCCTGTGCGCCGAATCAGAAAAAATCCTCTTGAGAGAGAGAGAGAGATGTTAGTCTATGTGTCTTGCTTTTAATTGTCTCATCAGTCATGTAGAGTAGTTTGCCTGTGCGCCGAATCAGAAAAATCCTCTTGAGAGAGAGAGATGATAGTCTGTGTGTCTTGCTTTTAATTGTCTCATCAGTCATGTAGACTAGTTTGCCTGTGCGGCGAATCAGAAAAATCCTCTTAAGAGAGAGAGATGGTAGTCTGTGTGTCTTGCTTTTAATTGTCTCATCAGTCATGTAGAGTAGTTTGTCTGTGCGCCGAATCAGAAAAATCCTCTTGAGAGAGAGTGAGATGGTAGTCTGTGTGTCTTGCTTTTAATTGTCTCATCAGTCATGTAGAGTAGTTTGCCTGTGCGCCGAATCAGAAAAATCCTCTTGAGGGAGAGAGATGGTAGTCTGTGTGTCTTGCTTTTAATTGTCTCATCAGTCATGTAGAGTAGTTTGCCTGTGCGCCGAATCAGAAAAATCCTCTTGAGAGAGAGAGATGGTGGTCTGTGTGTCTTGCTTTTAATTGTCTCATCAGTCATGTAGAGTAGTTTGCCTGTGCGCCGAATCAGAAAAATCCTCTTGAGAGAGAGAGATGGTAGTCTGTGTGTCTTGCTTTTAATTGTCTCATCAGTCATGTAGAGTAATTTGCCTGTGCGCCGAATCAGAAAAATCCTCTTGAGAGAGAGAGAGATGGTAGTCTGTGTGTCTTGCTTTTAATTGTCTCATCAGTCATGTAGAGTAGTTTGCCTATGCGCCGAATCAGAAAAATCCTCTTGAGAGAGAGAGAGATGGTAGTCTGTGTGTCTTGCTTTTAATTGTCTCATCAGTCATGTAGAGTAGTTTGCCTATGCGCCGAATCAGAAAAATCCTCTTGAGAGAGAGAGAGATGGTAGTCTCTGTGTCTTGCTTTTAATTGTCTCATCAGTCATGTAGAGTAGTTTGCCTGTGCGCCGAATCAGAAAAATCCTCTTGAGAAAGAGAGATGGTGGTCTGTGTGTCTTGCTTTTAATTGTCTCATCAGTCATGTAGAGTAGTTTGCCTGTGCGCCGAATCAGAAAAATCATTTTGAGAGAGAGAGATGGTAGTCTGTGTGTCTTGCTTTTAATTGTTTCATCAGTCATGTAGAGTAGTTTGCCTGTGCGCCGAATCAGAAAAATCCTCTTGAGAGAGAGAGAGAGATGGTAGTCTCTGTGTCTTGCTTTTAATTGTCTCATCAGTTATGTAGAGTAGTTTGCCTGTGCGCTGAATCAGAAAAATCATCTTGAGAGAGAGAGATGGTAGTCTGTGTGTCTTGCTTTTAATTGTCTCATCAGTCATGTAGAGTAGTTTGCCTGTGCGCCGAATCAGAAAAATCCTCTTGAGAGAGAGAGATGGTAGTCTGTGTGTCTTGCTTTTAATTGTCTCATCAGTCATGTAGAGTAATTTGCCTGTGCGCCGAATCAGAAAAATCCTCTTGAGAGAGAGAGATGGTAGTCTGTGTGTCTTGCTTTTAATTGTCTCATCAGTCATGTAGAGTAGTTTTCCTGTGCGCCGAATCAGAAAAATTCTCTTGAGAGAGAGTGAGATGGTAGTCTGTGTGTCTTGCTTTTAATTGTTTCATCAGTCATGTAGAGTAGTTTGCCTGTGCGCCGAATCAGAAAAATCCTTTTAAGAGAGAGAGATGGTAGTCTGTGTGTCTTGCTTTTAATTGTCTCATCAGTCATGTAGAATAGTTTGCCTGTGCGCCGAATCAGAAAAATCCTTTTGAGAAAGAGAGAGATGGTAGTTTATGTGTTTTGCTTTTAATTATCTCATCAGTCATGTAGAGTAGTTTGCCTGTGCGCCGAATCAGAAAAATTCTCTTGAGAGAGAGAAAGAGATGGTAGTCTGTGTGTCTTGCTTTTAATTGTTTCATCAGTCATGTAGAGTAGTTTTCCTGTGCGCCGAATCAGAAAAATCCTCTTGAGAGAGAGAGATGGTAGTCTGTGTGTCTTGCTTTTAATTGTCTCATCAGTCATGTAGAATAGTTTGCCTGTGCGCCGAATCAGAAAAATCCTTTTGAGAAAGAGAGAGATGGTAGTCTATGTGTTTTGCTTTTAATTATCTCATCAGTCATGTAGAGTAGTTTGCCTGTGCGCCGAATCAGAAAAATCCTCTTGAGAGAGAGAAAGAGATGGTAGTCTGTGTGTCTTGCTTTTAATTGTTTCATCAGTCATGTAGAGTAGTTTGCCTGTGCGCCGAATCAGAAAAATCATCTTAAGAGAGAGATGGTAGTCTGTGTGTCTTGCTTTTAATTATCTCATCAGTCATTGAGAGTAGTTTGCCTGTGCGCCGAAACAGAAAAATCCTCTTGAGAGAGAGAGAGATGATAGTCCGTGTGTCTTGCTTTTAATTGTCTCATCAGTCATGTAGAATAGTTTGCCTGTGCGCCGAATCAGAAAAATCCTCTTGAGAGAGAGATGGTAGTCTGTGTGTCTTGCTTTTAATTGTCTCATCAGTCATGTAGAGTAGTTTGCCTGTGCGCCGAATTAGAAAAATCCTTTTAATAGAGAGAGATGGTAGTCTGTGTGTCTTGCTTTTAATTGTCTCATCAGTCATGTAGAGTAGTTTGCCTGTGCGCCGAATCAGAAAAATCCTCTTGAGAGAGAGATGGTAGTCTGTGTGTCTTGCTTTTAATTGTCTCATCAGTCATGTAGAGTAGTTTGCATGTGCGCCGAATCAGAAAAATCCTCTTGAGAGAGATGGTAGTCTATGTGTCTTGCTTTTAATTATGTCATCAGTCATGTAGAGTAGTTTGCCTGTTCGCCGAATCAGAAAAATCCTCTTGAGAGAGAGAGATGGTAGTCTGTGTGTCTTGCTTTTAATTGTCTCATCAGTCATGTAGAGTAGTTTGCCTGTGCGCTGAATCAGAAAAATCCTCTTGAGAGAGATGGTAGTCTATGTGTTTTGCTTTTAATTATGTCATCAGTCATGTAGAGTAGTTTGCCTGTGCGCCGAATCAGAAAAATCCTTTTGCGAAAGAGAAAGAGATGGTAGTGTGTGTGTCTTGCTTTTAATTGTCTCATCAGTCATGTAGAGTAGTTTGCCTGTGCGCTGAATCAGAAAAATCCTTTTTAAGAGAGAGATGGTAATCCGTGTGTCTTGCTTTTAATTGTCTTATCAGTCATCGAGAGTAGTTTGCCTGTGCGCCGAATCAGAAAAATCCTCTTGAGAGAGAGATGGTAGTCTGTGTGGCTCCATTATATCATCGGCTTAATGGCAATCTCAAATCCCAGCCGTACACTCAAAAGGTGGTCTCTTAGTACCATGAGCAATGCACATAAATTCCATGTCTGCATAACATCAGATACTAAAAGACACCTCTTGAAATATGTGAGAGCAAAAATAACAACAATGAAACCCGTTTAATGCAAGAATCATCTAGCATTTGCTTTGCTTAACAAGGCAAACGGAGTGACTACAAGATCAGGTAGCAATACAAACAATCTCATTGTAGACACTCCCGTTGCCTTTACCATGGCATAGTAGCAATCATCGGCTACAACGAAAATGCACACACAAATTGACCTTGGCCTCAGAAATCTGCAACTATGCAATAATCAACTAATAATCTGCAACTAGAGAGTTTGTTTATAGGCAGGCAGGCAAGCAATAATCCACAGCAAGATGCTATGTACACATTTTCTCATCTGCACATACATCTTTATTATATATCAGGGTGCAACTTAACAAATCATCACCATCACATGTCTTCAATTGTGCTTGTGATTGCCATACTTGATACTCCTACCCTATTATATTAATTAATAAACATGAACAAACCAATAAAATCAAGCTACATACACATTTACATCCATCATATATACTTTTTACATACAAAAAAGCAAGGTTCGAATTTCAAACAGAGAGGATGGCGCCAACAAGATGATGGATGTCATGTTCATGGCCGGCGTGCTTGGGCATGGAACGCGCTGGAGAAGTTGGGGATCCTGTCCAGGTGCCGGAGGGCGCGCTCGGCGGTGTGCCGGGTGCGAGGGTCGCCGTTGCGGTACGCCTCCACCAGCGCCGACGCCACTGTCTGGTCCGCCGCCACCTCCTGCGCGATGTCCTCCACCCGCAGGATGCGCTCCACCACCCACACCGCCCGCCGTCGCAGCGCCTCCGTCCGGTTCTCCACCAGGATGTCCACCACCGGCCGCAGCCCGTCGGCATCCCCAAGCACCCCCACGCCCTCCGCAGCCTCCACCCCGTCCCCCACCAGCGTCGCCAGTGCCGCCAGCGCCGCCTCCACCACCTCCGGGTTCAGGTGGTCCAGGCACGCCACCAGCCGCTCCACCGCCTTGCCGCCGGCCCCGCCTTCAGCCAGGCAGAAGCTCTCCCGCAGCGAGCAGAACCCACCGTGCACGCGGCACACCCCCACCGGACGACCTGCAGCCGCACCCGTCGACGATGGCGCCCCGAAGCACGCGCACAGGAAGCTGCTGCCGGAAGGCGCTGGCGGCGGGGGGTCAGGGATGACCGTCAGGTTCCTCGTCTCCAAGGACAGCTTCTCCAGCGCCATCGCCGAGTAGAGCTGCACCGCGTCCTGCCCGTTCACCTGCACCAGCTCCACAAACAAGGGCGCCAGGGCGGCCTCCCGCGCGAACTCCACGTACTCCGGCGCCTCCTGCAGCATGCACGTCAGCCTGTACATCACCTTCACCATGCCCTCCGTCAGCGGCGTCGTGTACCGGTTCCCGCGGATGGCGCCCCGCCGCAGCTCTGCCAGCTTCGTGCTCAGCGTGCCGAACGCTCCCAGCTCGAACAGCTGCCGCGTCAGCTTCGAGTCCCTCTCCGGGAGGTCGCCCAGCAGGCCCACGGCTGCCGCCTGCTCCTCTGTCACGCCGCCACCACCGGCGTCGGATATCACCCGGAGCAAGCTGCTGAGGTGGCCGCCGAGTGCATCCGCGAGCTCGGCGCCCATGTACGGCGACACGTTGCGCAGGAGCTTGAGGGACTCGACGCGGATCTCCCGGTGAGCTGCCTCCAGGAACTGGATCAGGCTGATGGTGGCGCCGGAGCTCTTGATGGCCGACACCACGTCTTGGGCTGTGTCCGGTGAGCTGGTGAGGCCGACCAGGACGTTGAGCAGCTTGCACTCCACGGCAGGGCCGGTGTTGCTGATGAGATGGAGCAGGCTGTGCACCACGTCCTCGGACAGGAGCGTCTGCGTGCCGGCGTCGTCCAGCGGGATGGAGCGGAAGCTGGCCCCGGAGGCGACCAGGTTGGCGAGGATGGTGGCGGAGACCTCCTTGAGCCTCATGGGGAAGTGGCTGCTGGCGCCGACGGAGAAGAGGTCCTTGACCAGCGGCGGCAGGATGCCGGCCTGCAGCAGTATCTTGGCGCTCAGCTCGTTGGATGACATCTCCCTCATGGCCTTGAGCGTAGCCTCCCTCGCCGGCAGGCCGCCGGTCTTGATGATGCTCACCAGAAGAGTTCCAACCTGCTCCGCCACCACCACCTTGACGTCGTTGGCCAACGCGAGCTCGCCGAGGTACTCAACCATGGTAACCTGCACCTCAGGCCCGCCTGCAATTCAAACCAGAAGTTGGAAAATTAAGACCACAAATTAACCTCTGGGAAACATTCTAAACCTTTTGCAGTTCAAAACAGAGGACCAGACCAGAATTAGCAAAACTATAATAGTACGAACATGGTGAAGCAAAGTGAAGATAATGATGCAAACCTTGAAGCAGTTTGGTGAGGAGAGGCTGCAGCCTGCCATTTTCAGCCATTTGCTTGATGTTGGTGTCATACTTCTCCAGATTTTTGAGTGTCTTCTCTGCTTTCTCCACGGCCATCATGTTCTCCGACTTGCTGCTCCCCATGCCAACCAGCAGGAGTATGGCCCCATAGATGGCACCGATCCTTACGCACACGGGCTCATACTCTGACAGCTCATACAGCAGGGAAACTGCAAGCTCCCTCTCCTGGATATGCTCGTTCGACAGGAACTTTATGATGGTGCGCACCGTGTCGCCTTTCCCCAGCTCTTCCTGCAAAAGAAACCAAACATACATACATACATACATACATATAGTTACTTACTTACTTGAATAGCTAGCATATACACTGGGCCAACTGTGGAAAATCCATCAGGACTTCAGGAAAGAAAAGAAGAACCTTGTTCTGATCATTGTCCTCGACGACGGTGCGGAGGACCTGCAGGGACTTGAGCCGGACCCTCCTGCTGCTGCTCTTGAGCAAGTCGGCGAGCGTGGATATGATGCCCTGGGCACGCACGAGGTTCTTCTTGGCGCCGCTCCGCTGGCATATCTGCGAGATGTACGCCATGGCACGCAGGGTGTCATCCTCGTCGTCCTCGGGGTGCATGTGGAGCGCGTTGCACGCCTTCTCGAGGTCCTTCTCGTCGTTCCTGGCCCTCCACTCGTCGATGACATTGCGGAGGGCGATGCTGGGATTGATGTCGGTGGTGCGAAGCTCGCGCTGCGTCAGCGGGCAGGTGGGCCTGCGGCCATTGTCGCGGCACTCGCGAAACCACTTGAGGATGGCCTCACGCTCGAAGGTCTGTCCGGTCTCAATGGTGACAGGATCCTGCATCACCTGCTTGGTGAGCGGGCACATGAAGGCCTCGAACGCCGCCTCCTGGTACCCCTCGGTGGACTGCTCCTCCAGCTCGCCGTCCGAGTTCCGGGCCATCATCTTGCAGCTGTGCAGTGCGGATGCCACACAAGTCAGATAACGAATTGTGGGATACATATGGTAAGAATGAATTAATACTGGTGTGGATACAGCAACAGCAGCAGAAATAGCAGTGGTGCAGTGAACTAATAGTTTTGGCAATATCTTGGGTATATATATTGTAAGAAATAATTAATACTGACATGTATACAGCAGCAATAGCAATAGCAATAGTGCACTCACTAAGATTTTTCTGAAGCCGAGATCCTGGGTATATAGACTGTAAGGATTCATTAATACAGGCATGGATACAGCAGCAGCAATAGGAGTGCAGTTTGTTGAATTTGAAATTAAGATTGGGGCTGTTGATGGATGGAACATAAATAAACATGATTTAATATCAATAGTGCACTTAGATACAGCAGCATATAAATTAAGATTGGGGCTAAGATTTAATATCGGCATAGATACAGCAGCAGCAGCAGCAGCAATAGCAATGGTCACTGAAACTGAATTCGTTTTGGTAAAGTTGAGTTATCTGTTTTTTTGTTTTTGTTTTTTTTTAACCCAATATTATATACTCTGTTAAAGATGAATGATGAAGCAATTCTTGCTGCCCCCCTACCCTGCCTAGGAATGGAATTGAATTGAAGGTCCAAACCTACAAAACTTGTCCCCAACCCAATACTCTATTAGAAATCGAAATCAAAATCAATGGGGAGGGCAACCCAAGCAAGCAAAGGCCCCAAGGCAGGGATGAAGCAGTAATCTTTCTTACTAATTGGTTTGGTGGTTGCGATTGCAGCGTGGGGTGGGAGAAGATGGAGGGGAGGGGAGGGGATCAAGTAATAATAAAGTAAAGAGCAAACCTCCTGATAGATAGAGATGAGGTGGATCTGCGCGGCGGCGGCGGCGGCGGCCCTGGCCCTGGCGGGCAGCAAGAGGAGAGGAGAGGAGAGGAGAGTCGGCGGCGCAGGAGGAATCAGCCAGCGGAGGAACGCAGGAGGAATGGGGAATGGAGGGCGGCGGCGACGAGGAGGGGAGGGGAGGGGAGGGCAGCTGAATCAATCAAAGTCGCAGGCAGGCAGGCAGGGGAAGAAGAAAGAAGAAGCAGCTGTGCTGTGCTGTGCTGAGCTGCCTGCCGACGACAAGCCAGCTCGAAAATGAAATGAAAAGAAAGAAAGTTGCTCTTTTTATTTCATATTCAGACTGCCAAAGTTACTAGTAGTGTACTAGTAGTATCCGATTGACTGAATCCACACCAGATGCAAACGAAAATGGAAGCCCAAAGCAAAGCTGTGCCGAGGTCAACAACAACGACGACTCAAGGCTCAATCAACCAATCAATCAATCAATCAATCAATCCCATAATATAATTAATATAAGAGCGAGTTCGTTTATACTATGGACTGGAATGGAATGGAGGGAGGTTCAACTTTCTGTTTTTTCTTTCCTCTCTCTCTTCCTCAGGCAATAAATCAAATCAGTGTCATTATCTTCTTTCTTCTGGATTAAACATCATCAAATGGATGGATGGATGCATGGGACTGACTGACTTGATCCATTCCCACCTACCTCTCTCTTGATCCATTCAATCCATTCCAACCCAACTACTACCCTACTACACACACACACACACACACACACAGAGAGAGAGAGAGAGAGAGAGAGAGAGAGAGAGATATTGCTGACTAGACTAGACAGGACTGGACTCTTTTCACATGGACAGACAGCTTCAAACTTCAAAACCAGCATCACCAATATTCAAACACAAGCAACAATTTTCTTCTCTTCTCAAGCATAATGCCATGTCATGCCAGGTCAGCTAAAGGGAACAATTCTATATATTCTTGTTAGATCATCATGTAGTAAACACAGACACACACACACACACACACAAACTTGCTTCAATACAAACAAACCCTTTTACTAACTACACACACACAAACTTGCTTCAATACAAACAAACCCTTTTACTAACTACACACACACAAACTTGCTTCAATACAAACAAACCCTTTTACTAACTACACACACACAAACTTGCTTCAATACAAACAAACCCTTTTACTAACTACACACACACAAACTTGCTTCAATACAAACAAACCCTTTTACTAACTACACACACACAAACTTGCTTCAATACAAACAAACCCTTTTACTAACTACACACACACACACTTGCTTCAATACAAACAAACCCTTTTACTAACTACACACACACACACATGGATGAATGAATCCCAGCCAAATAATGTATCTCTGTGAATACATCTCTACACCGTGCGCTCTTCTTCCCTTACTCTCTTACTCTACTCTATCCCCTCCCTCGACTGTCGACGGACGGCGAAACCCCTCGAGACCTCGACTCGAGGGCGAAACAAACACCCGTCATCCATCCATCCATCATAAAAGGAAAAATATATCCTTGCCAACTGTGCATTGAATTTGCACCCATCCATTCAATGTTTTGCTACATCAGGGTGTCAACTTCCCCACGTCGACAGATTTCCCCCACCTTGGCAAAGCTAAGCTAAACACCGAGTTGGCGAAGAGAGTCGGGGCCCACCAGGTATATCCGTCTTGGGCTGCTCTTGTACCGGAACACCACCACGCCTTTGTAAGCCGCCCGTGGAACACCGTCCTGGAAAATAAGGGCAGAAAAATCAGAACATAAGCCATCGTGTTTTTTTTTACAGCAAAACTACTAGTCAGGTTGTATGCGTTTTCCAAAAAAATGTATCCAGCTAAATTGCAAGATTTACGAATTTTTAGATTGAGTTAGCAAGGGACCTTCCATTCTTCAAATATTCCAAACTGACGAGCTATACGCTCGAAGTCGCCCTGGTTATCGTACTGAATCCTTACGTCCACATCCAGATTGTGGGCCTTCAACAGAGCATCGGATCCATGCACAGGTGTGGCGCTAGCCACGTCTTTTCCAAATTTGGTCAAAAACTTGTCCTGATGTCACCAACACAAGTATTAGGCACCATCTTATGGAAACAGCAACTTTCTCTCTGAAGAACAGACTAATAATCCTTACCTCCGTCAGGTAGCTCAGGTCCTCAGAATTCCAGTCAATCTGTGGCCACAAGAGGGGCAGAGGTAAATTTCAGCAACAAACAGCTTATGAAATCTGTACAATAATGAATTATATGGGGAGATTGATTTGCATACATGAGCATCATTTAACTTGATAGGTTTCAGGTATTGATCGAAGAATTGCCCCATGCTTGATCCCTGGAAAGGAAGCATAAAAATGCAAGATTAAATGCCAGCAATCAAGGACCAATGGCTCAAATATTGTTACGTGTGCAAAAATGCAGTGATAAATTTGCATTGGTGTAGAGTAGCCAACATACATGCTCGCCAAAGTTGTATGTTCTGCATACTTCTGGTCGAATAAACTGCCGATCTTTGTGTACCTCCTTTAGCCTCACCCAGTCATCCCAATAAGTAAACTCTTGTCAAGGAAGAAACAGAAGATACAAGGTAGTTAAAAAAAGCATCATATCTGCTGATCTAAGAATCAGTAGGCAGCAGTAAGGATATGCTTTGGGCCACTTTGGTGACAGCTCCATCCATGTTGACTTTGTTAGCATCCATCCAAGCCCAGGAAAGAAGTCCGAACGGTAAAGAGCCTCTGCAAAGCGTTATCTAGAAAATTGAGCAACTCTCCCTTTTAATACGGAAATAAAGTTGAACAGAGGCCTATCAGAACAGAGAACTAACTTGGGTCATAAACAAATTGCTTTTGCCCGTTGTCATTCCAAGATGAAACAGCCATTATCGACCTTCAATACCACAACAATCACAGTAACGTAGTTAGACACACTTGATATAATTTCACTGTCTTGCCATGTAAGTATAAAACAGAGTACAGTTGTAACATACTTGTCAGTGTCAAGTAATTTCGCTGCAGCCTCAAAGTAGTCAAAGAAATCTGGGGCGATCTCCATGTCATCTATTAATCAATAAACCATGGAAATGAGATGGCGTGCGGAAATATATAGGAACAAGACAGTCAAAGAACCATCAAAAAGAGATCAGACCTTCCAGAATGATTACTCGACGGAAATCATGCTTAACGAATAGCTCATCCAAGGCCCA
Organism: Triticum urartu; assembly: GCF_056163025.1. NCBI lineage: Eukaryota > Viridiplantae > Streptophyta > Magnoliopsida > Poales > Poaceae > Triticum > Triticum urartu. Next base: position 607,137,338 of record NC_141878.1, read on the forward strand.
TTTATAGTGGTCTGGGTTAAGAAACATCATTAGGACAAGAATCAATCACATCATCAACTCCTAAGAAAACACGCATCAATTGAGGACCACCTACTAGCTATCTTGTAATATGCAACGTTTTCTCCTGGTCTTTCAGTGCGCACAGGCTCAAGATCCACATGCTGCAACACATCAAAGGCAAAAAGAACACTGAGTGCTAGCTAAATAAATCATTTGCTGGTAGCCTGCACTCTCAGAAAAGTACTGGAAACGCTATGTAGAGAAGACTGAAACCAGAAAAGATACAATCATCCAAATTCAGAAACCTCCCCCCACCCCGTACGACTTCATTGCACATTTCTCATTGATGTTGTACCAGGGGCAGACCAATTCACGTTTGGACCATTGACATCACTGGCATCCACGTACATAACCTACTTTCCCAGTACCAAACTAATCTAGTGCCCTCTTAAAAAGCGGCACATCAAGATGCCACAAGTGAACATGTCTCCCTTGTGGCGAAGCCATTTTGCTGTGTCTCAAATGCTTCAGGTCCTACCTCCATCTAGATTTGCTACCGTCTCTCGGTACATCTACAGCTTCTTGCAGGCCAAAGTTTTATTTCAATTTTTGCACTCACATGTCTACTTGGTATGAGCAGTCATGCATAACATGTATCAGCTATGCTAACAATATTACAAGAGAAACAGAGTTGTTCGATTCTATCAGACAATTAAGAAGCATAAAGCAAGTGTTTCTTTACTCACCTGCATAAATGTTATTTGAGTGTAACTCAAAGCTTTCTTTTTTACTTCTCCATTTGTTCCATCCTGCGATTGGAAGGAGCAGTGTAAAATTTTCCTTCCCACACACTTAAAGATACTGAAAACAAGAACTGAAATTGCTACTACCAGTACCTGTGATATAAATAGTGGAAACTTTGAAGCAACTGCTTTCTGATACCTGGAAAAGATGTTGTCCATCATTTGGTCAGGAAGACTGTTGTACAAACTAAAGCTACATGGATGTAAAAGGAGCAAATAGGCTTCATAATCAGATTAGAGAGTAATTCAGTCACAGTTTCCTTAAGAGATGTTGTGTGATTGGTGAGGTGATAAAGGGTGCAACTTGATTATTATTTTCACATATAAGTGAGAGGTGTCATCAACTAAATGGGCTATTGGTGCCATTAGAAAAAAAAACAGCAGACATCGGAAAGTTTCTTCTTTTGGGAAATGAAGGAATGGAGATGCTGTACCAGAGTTGACTGGCAACGTGATCAACTGTGCAACTTGATTTCTAAGATAACTGACACAGGTGTAATCAATTTGAGTGGGCTCTTATGAAGTTAAACAAAACAGAAGACGTCGGAAATTTTCTTCTTTTGGGAAATGAAGGAATGGAGAAGAAAGAGCGTACTTGAGGATAGATTCAACTGTCCTCTGCAAATAGTCTGGTCGATTGCAAGCCATTATGACGACAGCAGCGACAGGAACCTGTTGTACAGAAAGAGATCAGGTCATTCCTGTAGAGCAATAAAGGTTAGCAAGATGAGATACATACCACGTCCTTGTTTATTAAGGTCTGTAAACTCCTCTCTGCATCCAAAAGAAATGTTAAAAAGTAGAGTTAGATTCTTCAAGCTCCTCATGTCTCAGTAACATTTTGGCATTCAGCCCAAACTGAATGTGTTGCACTAATTGTTAAACTCGATACCATTTATTGCGATGCCATATATTTAAACAATATTCCTAAAGTTGTTTCCACAAACATGGCCAAGGTCAAAATACTTTCCCCTTAGAAGTTTGGAAAATAATAGTTTGAAATCTGCTATAAAAAACACAGCCAATTCGAAGATGAAACGTCAGAGTATCGTCAATGTTCAACATGGTTTGGATGGATAAAACAGGTGGTAGTCTAGGACCTAATATGCCTGTACCATTATAATATATATATATATATATATATATATATATATATGATGAATAAAAGAAGAGGAAGCGTTGTAGATGAAATCCACAAGTAAGGCTAAAATAACAGAGGGTAATGAATGATTCCTTGCATACATTACATACTTACTTTCAAGATCTTGGATCAAAATCTTGAGCTGCACGCGCTCCTCGTCTTGGCGTACCTTCATCTCTGTTGCATCAACAGACAGGCAGGGGTTAATGTCATGAACTGTCCGCAGAAGCGCTAGAGTCAGGTTATCGGCGCGTGTGGTTGCATGGAACAGAAGAGCTCTTCCCAAAAATTATGTTGAGAACTAGTGTGTGTTGATAGAGCAAGGAAGACAGACAGACAGACACCTGTAATGCCTATCTCTATGTTGAGAAGTAGGTAACTAATTATGTGTTTGGAGCATTTGAACCTTGACGAATAAGAACAGATTTGTGAGAGCAGACTGGATCATGGCTAAGTAAGGTCTAAAAGTAGGTAGGTACCTTCGAGTGCGGCAATCTTCTCCTGCTGGGCGCTGACCTGGTCGATCATGGCGTGTAGCTGGCTCTCGCATTTCTCCTTCAAAAAAGTGCAGCTTGTTGGAATGAATTAGAGAGCCTTCAACTCTAGTGTAGGTAGAAAAGAAAAGAGAGAATCCTTACTGCTTCCGCGAGGCGTCCGGCGTCCATCGCCTGGGAATTAGAAGAAGACGACTGGGTGGAGAAGAGCCGCACCTGAACAAGAAGACGCATGCCAAGGGGAAATCACAATCAAGAAAATAGGATTAATCTGATTTGCAGGTGCCCCGTTCAGGTTCAGATCCCCCACCGGCGAGCCCGGATGGATCTGGTTCCACGGCGGAGCAGAGGGAGGGGGAGGGGATTCTTACCTGGATGTAGATGAAGGCGAAGGCGGCGGCGACGAGGAGGAGCCGGATGTCGCAGGGGTTGCGCGCCATCGCCGGTGGCGGCGGCGGAGCAGGGGACGAAAGACGACTCCTTGAGGCAGAGCAGTCGCGCCCTGTCTGTCCGTCTGACTGACTTGGGAGGCTCTGCTCTGCTCTGTTTTTCTTTCTTTCAGTTTTTTTTTTTGAAGGGTTCTTTCTTTCAGTTAAGGAAGGAAAGATGAGATTTTTACATACAATGAGGATGGATGAGAGTTTCACACTCATCACATGAAGAACCTTCTCTTCTCTTCTCTACTCTACTTAGTAATAATAAATAGTACTACTCCAACTCTAAGCAGTCACCAACAAAACCCCAACCATCCATTCCATGCCACCACTACCAATCTAATCACAATTACATAACCTACCAACCAGTACTTAGATAGAAGCATTTTATTTATTTATTTTCACACAAAGACTCGCAACAAACACGTCAAAAGCAAAAAAATCAACAAGACCCGACGCAAGTCTTCATTTTGGCCACACCAAAACTCTTGAATCCCCGCTCCACCTATCTGAAAGACGACATTCAAAACCACCACGACATGAGCCTGCCACGTGAGTGCGAGGAGGAGCTTGCTAAGGAAACAATTCATTGTTGCCACTCCAGAAATCGTAAAGGCGTGAGTCCAAAGCAAGACAAAGAAATGCACTATCGTGCTGCATAACCAGGTCCACCAGTATGGAGCCCGAACCAAGATGACACGGAACCAAACATCTTGATCGGCATTTAGGCAATGCCATCATAAAAGAAGGAGAAGGAAGCCAATTATTTAGCATACCGTTACTACTATTAATATTTGAAGCACCTAATTTGTTTTTACATGTGCACAAAGAACACGCCATGCCATGTACAGAGCACATGAATAATTCAATTCATTAGGGATTACCCAATTTTTATTCATTATTAGATCTACTTACACTAAAGAATGGATATACCCAATCTTTTAGATGATCACACGACAATTAAGAACCTTTCATATGTTTTTTTACATTTATTAGGAAACTTCTTAATTGGTACCTTCTTTTATATAGAGCATGGGATTTTTTTTATTTCTATCATGGTGATTTTATTTTTCATTACTTGGCAATTTCACTTTTTGGATCATGGCAACTTTCCTATGTGTGATCGACAAAAAGAAAATATAGATCACTGCATTTTTACTTTTAAGGTCATGACATTTTTTATTTTAATGTCTTCGTATTTTATTATCTTGTGCTTATGTGTTCAACATTTTTAAAATTTATGAATGATTCTTTTTGTACGCTGACGACATGGAATACATAATTTTTTTGTTTTCTATATTTTTTCATGAATTTTGTGTTGTCTTATAGAAAATTTTATTAGTCTTGCTTTTTCATAGTATCTTCGCAATTCTTTGCTTTTTTGCATACTATCTTGCAGTTCTTTGCTTTTTTCATACTATCTTGGCCGTTCTTTGCTTTTTTTTCATAGTATCTTGGCACTTCTTTGCTATTTTCATACTATCTTGGAAGCTCTTTATTTTTTTCATACTATGTTGGCCGTTCTTTGCCTTTTTTTCATACTATCTTGGCCTTCCTTTGCTTTTTTTTCATACTATCTTGGCACTTCTTTGCTATTTTCATACTATCTTGGAAGCTCTTTATTTTTTTTCATACTATGTTGGCCGTTCTTTGCATTTTTTTCATACTATCTTGGCCATTCTTTGCTTTTTCATACTCCCTCCGTTCCTTAATATAAGGTGTATAGATTTTTGAGAAAAACTCCAAAATATAAGGTGTATTGCGTTTCACCACTCGTTTGAATAATTTTTGAAGGGATTTGATTACATTTTCTTATATAGGGCAAGCTCCTCTATTTTCTCATGTCACATAAGAATTCACCAACCGACTTCTGCCTTGTGCGTGGAGGACCTGTGTGTGCGGGGAGGATGAGAACGAAGGGATGACGTAGGGGGCACGATCCAAAGATTTGACATCTAATCATATGGTGCAGAAAGTGACCAATCCATGCCTCGCGTCGGTCAACCCAAAGTGCTACCCAATCTGAAAACTACTTGCAAGCGGGGACAGTAACTTGCAAAACCCAAAAGTGTAGTTTTGTACCATTCTGATCAAAATGAACAGAACAAAAACAATAAGTAACCGGATTGGATCTTGAGGTGTATCTCTCCTTGTGTGTGATTTGAGTAAACTTATGTGGTGAACCTTGTTCTTGTGTGTTTCCTCTTTGTGTTCCTTTTGTTATTTGAGACCTCCTCAACTCCTCCTCAAAATTGTGAAGATTGGGCAACATCTAGGACTTGGTCCTACTCCTACATCAGTAAAGCTTCATGGACAGAAACTGAGAAATAAGGAAGTACAATGGCATCATGACAATTTTCTTACCATAGAGAACCAGCCTATTATTGCTCCGATTAAACAACGCAAAAATGTTGTGCCCATGCCTTCATTCGCAGTGGGTGTCGGTGTCAAAACCTGCGGATCTCGGGTAGGGGGTTCAGAACAGTGCGTCTAAGGATCGAATGTAATAGGAGGCAGGGGACACGATGTTTACCCAGGTTCGGGCCCTCTTAATGAAGGTAATACCCTATTTCCTGGTTGATTGACTTTGATGAGTATAGGGGTTACAAGAGTTGATCTACCTCGAGATCGTAATGGCTAAACCCTAGATGTCTAGCCTGTATGATTATGATTGCCTCTACGGACTAAACTCTCCGGTTTATATAGACACTGGAGGGGGCTAGGGTTGTACAGAGTCGGTTTACAGAGAAAGGAATCTTCATATCTGAACGCCAAGCTTGCCTTCTACGTAAGGAGAGTCCCATCCAGACCGGGGGGGGGGAGCCTTCTATTCTGTATCTTCACGGCCCATCAGTCCGGCCCGTGTCACATAGCCCAGACGCCCGAGGACCCCATAATCCAGGACTCCCTCGGTAGCCCTTGAACCAAGCTTCAATGACGATGTGTCCGGCGCGCAGATTGTCTTCGGCATTGCAAGGCGGGTTCCTCCTCCGAATACTTCAAAGTAGTTGATCAAAAGAACTATATCCGGCTCTGTACAATAGTTACAACCCTAGCCCCCTCCGGTTATTTAAACAAAAATAGGTTATATCTTCTGACAGGTTTTTCGGCGAGGCGTTGTGCTTCGGCCTTATTATTATTTCGAACCGTTTTTCAGCCTCCCGCTTCACGTTTCGAGACGCGGCATCCATTGACACGTCTCATCAAAGCAGAGATCATGTCCCCTTATTGCGGGATATGGATTTGGGTAATCCACCCGTACCGTTCGCACGACTCCTGGGGAACAAGCGAGTTTTAAGGCTCATGGGGGGATGCTCAATATTCACTGCCTTTACAAGAAGATAAGGATCCTGCTTTTCACCCCACGCCTTCTTCTTCTTCCTCAGCCCATCTGTCCTTGAGCTCAAGCGCCCCAGCTTCAACCCCTCCCGTCCCCAACTAACACTCCAACCATGTCCGGATCTGGAGCGCAGGGCAAGTGGATGGCCTCCTCCGTCATGGAGGAGAACATAAAGGAGCTCCGGGAAGCGGGGTATTTAGCCAAAGAAATCGCCCATCGGCTCCCTGCCAAAAAGCATATCATCCCCACACCGGAGCCCAGTGAGAGGGTAGTATTCATCCCCCACTTCCTTCGCGGGCTAGGGTTTCCTCTCCACCCTTTCGTCCGCGGACTCATGTTTTATTACGTGCTAGATTTCCATGATCTAGCCCCAAATTCATTCCTCAACATCTCAGCGTTCATCATCATGTGCAAGGCGTTCATCGTCATGTTTTTATGTCAAATGAGAGACTATTGCTTTGAATCACTCGTATCTTAATATTCATGCCATGATTAGATACATGATCAAGATTATGCTAGGTAGCATTCCACATCAAAAATTATTTTTTTTATCATTTACCTACTCGAGGACGAGTAGGAATTAAGCTTGGGGATGCCGATACGTCTCTATCGTATCTATAATTTTTGATTGTTCCACGCCAATATTCTACAACTTTCATATATTTTTGGCAACTTTTTATACTATTTTTGGGGACTAACATATTGATCCAGTGCCTAGTGTCAGTTCCTGTTTGTTGCATGTTTTTGTTTCGCAGCATATCCATATCAAACGGAGTCCAAACGGGATAAAAACGGATGGAGATTATTTTTTGAATATTCGAAGAATATGGGAAGGAAAATCCACGCGAGACGGTGCCCGAGGGAGGCACGAGGCAAGGGGCGCGCCCCACCCCCCTGGGCGCGCCCCTGACCCTCGTGGGCCCCCCGTAAGGCGGTTGATGCCCTTCTTCGGCTGCAAGAAAGCTAATTTTTAGGAAAAAATCACGGCAAATATTTCAGTCCAATCGGAGTTACGGATCTCCATATATATACGAAATGGTGAAAGGGCAACAGACCAGAACGCAGAAACTGAGAGAGACAGAGAGACAGATCCAATCTTGGAGGGGCTCTCGCCCCTCCCATGCCATGGAGACCAAGGACCAGAGGGGAAACCCTTCTCCCATCTAGGGAGGAGGTCAAGGAAGAAGAAGGAGGGGGTCTCTCTCTCCCTCTCTTCCAGTGACGCCGGAGTGCCACCGGGGGCCATCATCATCACCGCAATCTTCACCAACAACTTCACCGCCATCATCACCAACTCTTCCCCCCTCTATGCAGCGGTGTAACCCCTCTTTTACCGGTTGTAATCTCTACTTAAACATGGTGCTCAACGCTATATATTATTTCCCAATGATGTATGGCTATCCTATGATGTTTGAGTAGATCCGTTTTGTCCTATGGGTTAATTGATGATCGTGATTGGTTTGAGTTGCATGTTTTATTATTGGTGTTGTCCTATGGTGCTCTCCATGTCGCGCAAGCGTGAGGGATTCCCGTTGTAGGGTGTTGCAATACGTTCATGATTCGCTTATAGTGGGTTGCGTGAGTGACTGAAACACAAACCCGAGTAAGGGGGTTGTTGCGTATGGGATAAAGAGGACTTGATGCTTTAATGATATGGTTGGGTTTTACCTTAATGATCTTTAGTAGTTGCGGATGCTTGCTAGAGTTCCAATCATAAGTGCATATGATCCAAGTAGAGAAAGTATGTTAGCGTATTCTTGCAAACCTATCCAACAGCACCTACAAAGTACTTCTAGTTTCATACTTGTTCTAGGTAAAGCGGACGTTAAGCGTGCGTAGAGTTGTATCGGTGGTCGATAGAACTTGAGGGAATATTTGTTCTACCTTTAGCTCCTCGTTGGGTTCGACACTCTTACTTATCGAAAGAGGCTACGATTGATCCCCTATACTTGTGGGTTATCAATGTCTAGCCTGTATGATTATGATTGCCTCTACGGACTAAACCCTCTTGTTTATATAGGGCCAGTTTGGTTGGAGGCCTGAACAATGTGCCTGGAAAAAATCATTGCTTGGACAAAGCCTGAGATGGTAGATGTTTTTCGCCTGGCCAGGCTAGCCTGGTGCGTACTTGTTTGGTTCCCCTCCTCGCCTGTTGCTTTGTTCTTTAGTGGTTAAAATATTTCTAATGCTGCCAACGTCCCTTGATTAGCTTCAGGCACACGGCCAGGCATAGAAAACGGGAAGCCTGGGCCAGGCTGATCACACTGCCTGGGTTGGGAAATATTATTTTATTGGACTTCTTTAATCAGGCCAGGCTAACTATGGTGGAAGGGACGCCAGGCCAGGCACTACTCTTTTCTATCAGGGTGCCAACCAAACAACAACCAGGCAGGAACCAGGCACATCCCAGGCCAGGCTTGGAACAGCATGGACTCCAACCAAACACGCTCATAGACACCGAACGGGGCTAGGGTTGTACAAAGTCGGTTTACAGAGAAAGGAATCTTCATATCCGAATGCCAAGCTTGCCTTCTACGTCAAGGAGAGTCCCATCCGGACCCAGGGGGAAGTCTTCTATTCTGTATCTTCATGGCCCATCAGTCCGGCCCATGTCACATAGCCCGGACGCCCGAGGACGCCATAATCCAAGACTCCCTCAGTGGGCTAATACAAAACATGGACTAATAATTAACCAAAACCAGGTATTAAGAAATGTCAAGGCTGGCAATAAAAAGGCACATAAAAACAACCTTCGGATGAAAAAGAAGACTGGCGGTGCAGAAAATAGTCAGATCCCATGGTAGGGTACCTAGCGTAGCTGGAAGTCACAAATCAGAGGTCGCACGGGGAATTTACCCAGGTTCGGGCCTCCATGGTCGAGTAATACCCTACATCTTGCTTGTGTTTGTCGTTGATGGTGCATATATCTCGAGCAAGGGATTACAGAGTGATGTATGAGTATACCAAGAGTTGTTTCTATGGTAGTAGATGGGATAGAGAGCCCCCTAACCTCCCCTTATATACACAGTGAAGGTTGAGGTTTTACAAGGGAAGATTCGATCTAGGTCGCCGCCACCACCAACTTAGGGATCAAGATGGCCAAGGGACGTCACTCCCTTACTGTGGGCTCCCTCCTATTGTTGGATATGTGATGGGCCTCACGGTCCTACAGACAGGCCCCCCGCCGGGCTCCCTGTGGTGAGCCACCCCCGGTGTATGACATCGTCAAAGACATTAATAGATAAATGTCGAATGACAAGGCAAATTAGATGAAGGCTATTTCACTCTTTGTTGATTGACAACACTAAGAATAAAAAAGATTGATTATGAAGATATGGAAGTAGAAAAAATAATTAATAGCAACACAACTGAATTACAGATGAAAACCAAGGAATGAATAGTGAGAAAAAAGGAAGGTTGGAAATGGGAATAATGAAGAAACAAATACATCAAAAACTTGTAAAAAGAATTTTGGTTGAAGAGTAAATAAAGAGGAACTATGAAAACTAAAGTATACTAGCACAACAGAAAGAAGAAAGTGAAGATCAATGAAAAGGTAAAACACCGAGGGAGTATAAATTGACTAATGACCGGAGAGACCCCTGTTAGCAAATGAATGATGCCACGGCACTGAAATCAATACACAGCAACATTACCTTCACCAATCCAAGAAATACCATCAATGATGTTGCTCAAAATAAGTGCAGAGTCAAATGATTGTAGTCTTCTAGCTCCAAAGAAAGAGAATATTAATAAATAAAAATGAGAATCTCAATAGTGATATGATAACCTATTTGCCTTCTATGCATATTGCATTCTCTCTCATAGAATTAGAGAATACGAAGAAAAAAAACAGGAGTCTCAATATTGATAGATAGCTAAACTATATCAAGACTCATACAAATATGAATTATGCAAGCATAAAGACCGGCAAACAAAAATACCATAGCCTTATAGAACTAGGAGATTATACAATACTTGGAGCCTTGTAGAGATAGAAGTATTTATGATACTAAAACACACAAACAAAAAGGACCACCTACCAAAATCCTCTGCATGGTGGGAGGCGGGAACTAAATCATTACGGCTTTGTTCGGTTAATCCTCTCCCCAAGAGGATTGGAGGGAATTGGCAACGATTGGTTCATATTTTGACTTAGAAGAGGTTTAAATCCTCCTCAAACCCCTTCAATCCACTCGGATTTACACGCAACCGAACAAGGCCTACATGGACACAGTGCATATCTATAGGGGAAATCAAATGAATAGTCATAAGAGGATGTTTTCTTGCGGCTGTGCAGGAGGACAAAGGGAGAGCAGAGTGGTAACTGCAGACGATTTGCCTCCCCGCGCATAAAAAATCCATATGGAACGAAGAAGAATAACTGAGCATGGAAAAGGGGTAACATCAGCTACTTGTCGCCCCATGACGACCTCCCTGTCCATATCTTACCCCTCTCTCTTCCCTGTGCATAGCTCGTCCCGTCCTGGACCGAGACGAGCAGTTTCTCCCCTCCGGAGACAAAGACAAAATGAAGGATATCCTCCCCGTACCCCTCAAATCGGGTCGGCTTTTGGAATAAAAACCTCATGTCCAATGAGCCGACAGCATAACCAGAATGCCAAGTCGAGAACGTGCCAAGAATCATGCCAACCCCCGTTCCAACGAATGAAAAATCGACAGGACGCTAGTAGAGAATCAGTCGACTGAATTAGCAAAAATGTTTTTTTTCACCCATGCATGAGATGTTTTGCTACCCTCGTACTCCCTCTGTTCCTTTATATAAGGTTTGTTTGTTTTTTCAAAAGTCAAACAATAGCATATTTGACTGAGTTTTTAGAAAAATATATCAATATCAATACACATTTTATATCATTTGATCCATCGTGAATAGTATTTTTCATATTTTATCTACTACATCTTGCAGATGTTATTATTTTATTATGTAATCATGGTCAAACGTTCAAATGATTGACTTGCATGGAAATCAATACACCTTATATTCTGCAACAGAGGGAGTAATAGCTAATTCTCTCTTCTTTCAGTTGAGGTAATTGAGCATACATCAATTTTGAGTTTGGCTCATGGACTCCAAGAAGCCCAGTGTTTTGAAATTTTTTATCGAAAAACACATTTTAAGCTTAAAATAAAATCAAATTTATTCCGTGAAAACTTACACGAGTTCACCACATATCCATAAATATTCATTAAATAGTATGATAGACTGCAATCAATTTTATGTCCAAAAAATAAACAGAAAATCATTTTGACAATATGAAATATATTATTATGCATAATACACATGTATTTGTATATGCACACTTATTTGAAATATTTTGCCACATGAAAATGAATTTTGTGAGAAAAAAAGAGGGGGCTACCTGGAGACCATGCACCAAAAGGCATTAGGTTTTTTACCCTTTAGTTGTGTTAATTGGGTGGTTTTTAACATATTTTAAAATTATATTACTCCCTCGAATCCAAATTAATTGATGTTGGTTTAGTATAAAGTTGCACTCATTTTGTACTAAGTCATGGATGTTGGTTTATTCATTAAATTATATTAGGTTGTGATCATGTGATAGTTTTCACTGCACTTAAATAAAGATATTACATTTCATACCTTAGTGGAGATCCACATGTCACAATGATGTGGCGACTAACTTCACCTGTCAGTATTTATTCGTTAAATCCAACCTGACAGAATTGAGAGCGGTATGATAGAACAAGCCGCACATATCTTGACATAATATGAAACATTTCAACGAGTTCGACAAGATTTGTTAAATTTGACTGAATTTTAACATAATCGAGGATAAAAAAGTTGGCAGAGAGTGACAACCAAAACGTGGTTAATTCGAGCTCAAATAATGGCGGCCTTGTGTCGGCCTCCCGTTTTTTAGGCGGCCAGCGTCGCTCTCCTCCATTGGAGACGCACGGCTAGCTCTCTCGGCGCCTCGCCGGCCTCCGCCATGCCGCGCTGCTTCTCCTGGGCCGGCCACCGCCTACCGAGCCTCACCTGCGTCCCCTGCACCGGCGATGCCGCCGGCCGCCCGTGCAGCCCGTCCAGCCCCTCCAGCCACGCCGCGGAGACCTCCATGAGCCTCCGCCACCGCGGCGACGGCAGCGGCAGCGTGGCTGGCCGCGCCGCGCGCAAGTTCACGCTGGAGCAGCTGTCCGCGGCCACGGACGGCTTCTCCGCGTCCAACCTGCTCGGCCAGGGCGGCTTCGGCAGGGTGTACAGGTGCCACCTCCGCCTGGACAACGACGACGACGAGGCCGCCGCGCCGACGCCGGTGGCGGTGAAGCAGCTGTGCCGCGGCGGCGCGCAGGGGAGCCGCGAGTTCGTGGTGGAGTGCGCGATGCTGATGACGCTGCGGCACCCCAACCTGGTATCCCTCGTCGGCTACTGCGCGCAGGCCCAGGAGCGGCTGCTCGTCTACGAGCTCCTCCCCCGCGGCAGCCTCGACGCCCACCTCTTCCGCCCTCTCCCCGCCCAAGGCAATGGTGACCGGCCTGCGCTGGAGTGGAACACGCGGGTGAAGATCGCGCACGGCGCGGCGAGGGCGCTGCGGTACCTACACGAGGCGGTGTCGCCGCCGGTGATCTACCGCGACCTGAAGCCGTCCAACATCCTCCTGGCCGACGACTTCACCGCCAAGCTGTCCGACCTGGGGCTGGCCCGGATCGGGCCCTCCGGCGACGACACCCACGTGTCCACGCGCGTGATGGGCACCTTGGGCTACTGCGCGCCCGACTACGCGCTCACCGGCCGCCTCACCGTCAAGTCCGACGTCTACAGCTTCGGCGTGGTGCTCCTGGAGCTCATCACCGGCCGCAGGGCCTTCGACCCCGACGCCGGCGACGAGAGGCGCCTCCTGGACTGGGCCAGGCCCTACCTCGCCGACGTGCGCAAGATGTACGGCCGGCTGGCCGACCCGGCGCTGCGCGGCCGCTTCCCTCGCCGGGCGCTCTACCAGCTCGCCGTCGTCGCCTCGCTCTGCCTCCACGACAGGCCCAACCTCCGGCCGACCATGTCGGACGTCACCCGGGCCATCGACCACGTGGCCTCGCAGCCCTGGCAAGCCCATCATCGTGCCAAATCGTGCCAAATATGAAATGCAATCTTCTTGTTGTAGAAGTATATACTATGATAATATGAAGGTATGCTTATGCCAAATCATATGAAATTCAAATTCTACTCTACCAGGAATGAATGAATGAATCTGTTGGCCATCATCAGTTTGGATGGATGGTTGAGCAGACCTTGTTGGTTTGTGGATCCAAAGGGAGAAGAACACTTGTTGGTTGAGAAGAACACTCAAATAGTGCCTACATGAATCTGTTGGCCATCATCAGTTTGTGGATCCTGTTGAGCAGACCTTGGTAAACATGCATAGTGCTCCCACTGAAAGAAACATAGATAGTGAATACAACACTCAAATAGTCGTTTTGGCGGTCTCTGTATCCCCACCGTTCTTCTCCCTTTGGATCCACAAACTGCATTTATTACAGGTTGTATTTTCTAATAGGAGTAGAAGCCAATAGCCCTCGGCGTATATGCATGATGTATATCCTGGTAAGGCCAACATCTGTTTTGGCAGCTGGCCACTAGTGGGACCGTTTTCCTGTTTGGGGCTCATAATATGTTTCGATTTTGCTGGTTCCTGATGACATGCACCACGACGAGTTGAGCTGGTACACCATGAGAAATACTCTTCACACATGATTTAGGGGGTTTTTCTTTTTTTTGTTTTAAAAAAAAGTGGCTGTTTTAGGGGTTCAGGGGGTTATTTTTAGGTTGTTATTAGCTAGCTAATAGAGAGAAGTGTCCTCTCTTATATCTTTATTCTTGGTTTACCAACACTACTGCTATGTTCATTTCACCCGCAGATATATAATAACTCGTGCATGCTCGCATCATACATCATCATATATAATAACAAGTCCTACTAATCAAGCATCATCATACAACTTCTACTCGTTATTAATAATAAGTCATACGATCATCATCCTCATAGTCATCGAACCCAACCCTACATAATTGTTCTTAGCACATGATCATCAGTATCAGGTAGGACCTAAACACACTTAAGATAAAATAGCATAAAATAATATAGACCCTGACTCTCCATTATGAAGAATGGAGATCATCCTGTCTCCAATTCTTGCGCCTCGCTTCCTTTTGCTTCCAAGAAGCTCCTTACGACTGTCCATACATTTTTTCCATTCTTTGATTGTCATGTCTCCACTTCTTTTAGAAATCCGGTATGGACAGTTGAGATTCGTAGGATGACCTGGATATATGTTCAAAACACGAAGGCTGCCGCCATTCTGATACATCAAATGAGGCACACAATCCTCTGGGATTCTCCGTTGAAAAACATAATAATAACTTCGTAGTTAGCAATGATGTACTAGTTTTAGAAGTATGCAAAAAGATGCACGGATGTCGTAATAGTAAAAAATCTTACCGGGTATTTTCATGGTAGTTACCGTAGTTCAACACGTGCACTAGTGGCACGTATTGACCATAATGTTGAGGAGTTCGATTGTAGATATTGTAATTCTCAAGATCATTACAAAATCCAACCAGATGAGTTTTCTCCTTGTAAGTTAACTCAGAGCCATCGGTGTAGTAAGTTCTATCTACCATCTTCTGCACATTCTTTGATACTTCAAAATAAGCTGTCAATGGAAATAAGCTGTCAACTATTTTGAAATGAAAAATATAAATTAGTTAATAATTAACTATGTTTGAGAAACTCACATAGCGGTAGAACTGGAGGCGTATCAACAAGGACCCAAATGTCCATATTGTCTTGCTCGATTTCAGGATCACCAAGATCCATGGTGACAAGCATACCCTCATCAAAACCATACAATTTGCAAAATGCATCCCAATTTTTGCAACCAAAATGGGTTACGCTCTCAGCATTATACAACTTTACTTCAAAATCCACATCATGATGGGTCCTTAGGTGAATTTTCTTCGTTTCAAAATTTTCATGGTCTTCAAAATCCATCCTCTCCAAGACATAGCATCTTGCATGGCATGGGATAAACTATACTCGAATTGTAAAAGATGAAAATTACACGTTGAAATAGTTGAAGTCATGCTTAATTATGAAAAAAAACACTTGTCGTCGTTGCGTACCGTTTCAACTTCGAAGGTCTCCTCGAGCTTAATGCTGAAGCGCCGACCATCGTCCAGGTGAGGCCTGTCGCACTGACCTCGATCGTTGTGGCACCAGTCGCACTCCCCCGGGAGACTTCCGTCGTCCGATGATGACATTTCCTATACGTTCATAATTCAAAGACTAAATTAGATCATTATTATTCAACTAATCATATGCATATGCCTTGCATAGTGCTCTCCAATTTGAGCATTCAATAAGAAAAATCAAATCGCAAAATAAAGTAGTATTCAAATTAGGATGCATTCAATTATAAGAAAAACTACATCATCTCCATGTGTCCGTACATCGAATATTATCACTAATACACGTCGAATACTATCATACATATCGCCAGTACAGCTAGAACCGTAGCGCCCGATGGGTATCGGCGCGGGCGGTGGACACCCAAAGGGAAGGAACCATCACAAGATCATAGCTCCAGTGAGATCCCTGAAGAACCTGCCAGGTATTCTCGAACCTGCCCTCCAACGCAACCATGTAGCGACGGACGTGCTGGTCCTCCTCGCTGACACAGTGACGTACCACCTCCGCGGTGTCCGGAAGCCTCGGCACCGTCACTGGCCCACGCGACCGCCACCAAATAAGGATCGGGTCAACGACGGGCTGGCTCCTCACCAAGCTACGCCCCCCGGAAGGTAGCGCCTCCCAGTACCACCCCGGCGGAGCCCAGTCCCGGACATGGCCCATCTGGTCAAGCAGGTGTCGTCCTCCGCCGACTCGACGACGAGGATGCGGAATAGGCATCGTCCACGTCGATGCGGGAATAATTGCTTTAACTAAAAAAATAAACTAGTTCTATTAATTTTCTTGCTAAAAATAAACTACTTCTATAGTAAAATAAACCAGTTTTTATTAAATCAACTACTTACTATAAATAGAATAATGTAGTACTTACTAAAAATAAACAAGTTTACCTAGTTCTAACTAATTCCATTAAACACTTTCTAAGTAGTACTAATTACTAAAAGTTATCGGGGAGGGGGGGTATATCGACAACGACATACCCGATAACAAAAATAAGAAGAGGAAGAAGACGAAAAAAAGAGGAGAAGAAGAAAGGAATAGAAGAGGAAGAAGAAGAAAAAAAAGGAGAAGAAGAAGGAATAATAGAGGAGAAGAAGAAGGAATTCTTCTTCTTCTCCTCTATTCCTTCTTCTTCTCCTCTTTTTTCTTCTTCTTTTTCATCTTCTTATTTATTTCTCCTGTTATTCCTCTCCTCTTCTTCTTCTTCTTCTTATTCTTCTTCTTCTCTTTCTTCCTCTTCTTATTTTCCTTTTTTCTCTCCTTCTTTTTCTTCTAAATATGAACATATACGTAAATTGACAAAGATAATTCTATGAACAAAAAAAAATCATAAAAATTCTATGAACAAAATTACAACAGAAAAAATCATAAAAAATCTATGAACAACATTACAACAGAAAAAAATCATAAAAAATCTATGAACAAAATAAAAATTCTATGAACAAAATTACAACAAAAAAATTCATAAAAATTCTATGAAAAAATTGACATATTCTTTGCATATATATGAACACACAAACTTTTGCATATGCAACAATAATATCACCAAAAAAATGTATGAACAGTAAAAAATTCTAACTTTTGCATCTAAACTATACATCTAAATTAACTACAACAATTCAATTAACTATACATCTAAACTACGCATCTAAATTAACTACAACAACTCAATTAACTCTACATCCTAAATTACGCATCTAAATTAACTACACATCTAAATTAGGAAATTACGCAACGGGCCGGGGCGGCGATCGACGAGGAGGCCGGCAGGACACGGGGGCGACGGTGAGGGGCGCGGCGACGGCGACGGTGAGAGGCGCGGAGACGGCGACGGTGAGGGGGCGCGGCGCGACGGGCGATGAGGAGGCAGGGGCGGCGACAGCGACGGTGAGGGGCACGGCGTCGGCGGCGAGGAGGCAGGGGGCACGGGGCGGCGACGGCGTCTGCGGCCGCGCGGGACGGCGTTGGAGGCAGGGCGACGGCGAGGCGCAGCCTGGCGGCGTCGTTGGGCGGGGAAGAACGAACTGAATAAAAAATTTCACAAGTGCTACTTATATAGACGAAGCATTGGTCCCGGTTCGTGACAGAAACCGGGACGAATGCCCCCTGTAGTCCCGGTTGGTGGCACCAACCGGGACCAAAGGCCACTTTTCGGCAGCCCAAAGGGCGGGAAGCGGCGGCCTTTAGTCCCGGTTGGTGGCACCAACCGGGACTAAAGGGGGCATTCGTCCCGGTTTCTGTTACGAACCGGGACCAATTCCCCCCTTTAGTCCCGGTTGGTGCCACCAACCGGGACCAATGGCCTTGCGCTGGCGCGGTGGTGGGAGTTTAGTCCCACCTCGCTAGTTGAGAGTGACCAGCACCTGTTTATAAGCTCCGCTGCCTCTTCCCTCTCGAACTCCTCTGAAATGCAGGCTTATGGGCCTAATTGGACACTGCAATGTTTGTGGGCCTACTGGGCCTTCTGCGGGCCTGAATCCTGGCCCATGGTTGGGTTTCTAGTCGTATTCAGGCCGTGCTGGCCCAGTAGGTGGCATTTTTTTTTCTTTTTTTCTATTTATTTTTTGTTTCTACTTAGAACTAAATACTTATAGTTTTTTAGTGATTTCTTTTTTCTTTTAGGTCACAAAAATTATAAACTTTCTGTTAGTGCCATTAGCTTTAAAATTTGAATAGTTTAAATTTGAATTTTTTAAAATTTGTGTGAATCACTAGTTTATGAATCACTAGTTTACTAAATTTGTGTGAAAACACTTTGTAGAATAGTTAAAATTGATTTTTGAGTCAATCTTTTTCCTGCTATTTAATAGTAGGTGGCACTTTTTTTGTTTTTTTGTTTTGTAGTGATTTCTTTTTTATTTTAGGTCACAAAAATTATAAACTTTCTATTAGTGCCATTAGTTTTAAAATTTGAATAGTTTAAATTTGAATTTTTTAAAATTTGTGTGAATCACTAGTTTATGAATAACTTTACTCAATTTGGTAATTTTAGTTAGTCATAACAAATATTATAGCATTTTTTTCTTTTTTGCTATTTATTTTTTCATTTCTACTTAGAACTAAATACTTATAGTTTTTTAGTGATTTCTTTTTTCTTTTAGGTCACAAAAAATAAAAACTTCTCTGTTAGTGAACATAGATGCACTTATAGAGAAAATTAAACATAAATTCATAATTAATTTCTATTTATGAATTTAGGTCCAATTTCCTCTATAGGTGCATCTATTTTCACTTTGAGAGGAGCTCAACAACGCAGAGAGGGATGGGCTTATAAACAGGTGTGGGCGCCCTTCGGTTGGCGAGGTGGAACTAAACTCTGGGCCAACCCTTTGGTCCCGGTTCGTGGCATGAACCGGGACCAATGGTGGTGGGCCAGGAGCCAGGCCCATTGGTCCCGGTTCGTTCCACCAACCGGGACCAAAAGGTCCAGACGAACCGGGACCAATGGCCCACGTGGCCCAGCCGCCCCCCTGGGCTCACGAACCGGGTCCAATGCCCCCATTGGTCTCGGTTCTAGATTGAACCGGGACTAATGGGCTGACCCGGCCTGGACCGTTGCCCCCTTTTCTACTAGTGTTATAAAAGGGGACATGCTTGTGATGTTGAGAGGCCTAATAAATCCGGACGGAGGAAGTACTGTTTAAGTTACGATAATTAATTATACTCAGGATACCATGGAAAATCATCGTAAGCAGCCAGCAGAATCGACGTCTTAGACCTGTATTAAGCACCTGACTAACTGTATATTCTTGCTTCAGTTGTACACAGCTAGAATATAATTAGTTCCCTCGCAAGAAAAAGAATATAATTAGTTCAAATCATGCTAATTTATTATTTTTCGTTTAGCCACTGATTGTTGGTTAAATCTCAAGATCACAATGGAAAATCAACATAAGTAGCCAGATTCAAATTTTAACCCGGCGCCAGTACAGATTCAGTACCTAGCTAGACCATACTAATTAGTTCTAATTAACTCTGTTTGTTTAGGGCTAAAAAAGGATCACTTAATTATCAGCATCACCTGTACGAATACCTGGAACATATTCTCCATCTGGTTCCTGCATCACCATCACTAAGAAATCCCGCGACTAGTTTTTGAACCTTTCACCGGCACGACGCGGTGGGTTAGCTGATCATTCAATGCAATAGTTATTGAGATAGTTATTGCGTGCAGGCCACTGCCCACCTCCCCAACTGCACTCGCTGAGATCAGCCACCAAAAGGAGACTCTCTCTTCTACTGTTCTTCTTCCCCATAGGTCAGCTCCCTGGCGAAACAACCTGCTAAACCACAACACGAATATGAGGCTTAGGTTCGGCCCGCTGGGAGTAAGAATTCATCATTTTAAAACCAGTTCCTACATAAGATCATCGACCTCAATCTCAATAACTATCATCATGACAACGAACCAGACATATGTTTATAGATTCTTAATTGACGATCTATAATTCTAATCATCATATCATAAGTTGATACTAGGCGCACCAACACACTGTCAACTAATAATTGACTTAATAGTACCGTACACAATATTTAGTTGTACTAGTATTCAACAAGGGAGGAAATATCCTGGCTCAAGTGAAACAATTCAATCGTGTCTACAGTATTTCCTTGCCACAGCTACTTCTCCTGTGACCAAGCACACCACAATTTGAACACTTGGGAGCTTTCCTGGGAGGTTTTGGGAGGTCGCCGCGGTCAGGACAAGTGGTGCTCTTATGACCTTCCTTTCGACAAATTTTACAGAATCTAGACCGTTTCACGGGCTTCTCATAAGGCGGCTTGTCCCGGCTTGTGGTTGGCCTTCCCATTGTTCTCTTCCGTTTTGGGGCGCTGATTGAAGAGATGACGTCGTCGTCTCCATCTAACTCACCGCCTTCCACTCTATCAGCTAGTGCTGCAGCTTCCCTATCTGCAACACCCATACCATCTTGTTCAGCAGAGATCGGTGCCAGCTTTGCTTTAGCTTGTTGCAGCAGTAACATGGCTGCTTCATAAGACTGTACATTTGCATCACCCATTTGAACAAGCTCTAGTGCAGATAAATAAAGCTTGGTGTGTCTTGTCGTATCTGATTTGGGCCGCCCTTGATCGTTTTGATACATTACTAGATCCTCAGGGAGTATGTCCCGCGCATCCCTAGTCCAACGCTTGACAACATGTTTCGCTGGGATCTCACCAAGGCGGAGATGTAGTATAACCTGACAATCCAATGCCATTATTGATTGACAATGATCTCGTATCACAAAAGTCAGCACAACAAATTTAATGGAGTTCGACAGAATTACCTTGATCGCATGGCAGCAAAGCATCCCAGAGTGGGCAAAGAACCCACACTCACATAGGAATTCATCCTTCGTCTCGTTTGTTTCTACCTTGAAGGTAACTCTGCACCATTTCTCTCTTGATGCCGAGTCAACATGGTGTGCAAAATAAATTTTGTGTGGAACAACTTCCTCGATGTCATAAGAGCCGGATTTGTACAACTCGTCTCCAAACTGCTCAAACATAGTTCTGGTGTAAATTCTGCTTGCATGCCATTCAAGGGGAAAGTTCCCCTTCAGAACAATTCCTGCCTATGATAACATAAAATTAATATAGACACGACCATCAGCATCTAACTAATTCTGCCAAGAAAAATACACAATAAAAAACTTACTATTGATGTCCTCTTTTCCTGATAACTCTCCTCAGACTCGCGATCAAACTGTATCTTCTCGAACTGCTTAACAAATAGATGCATTGGGCAACCAGGTGGGATGTATCCCTTCAGTAGGTGATTGGCACTTTCACTCCTCCGTGTACTGGTCATCTTCGCACAGAACACTCCCATGAAGTAAGGCTTGGCCCACTTCTTCCGCACTTCATAGACCTGGGTCAGGAATGGATGCTTCTGCAAACCATACTTTGTTAGCATATCACCCCACCCAGTTTCAAATTCTTCTACCGTCAAAACATGGTGAACAAGCATGTGGAAGTCCGTCTTGAACTCTGATTTCTTGCCATACAGTACTCCAAGGCTCTCCTTAGCCTTCCGAAGAACGTGCCACTTGCACCACCGGTGAGTTGTGTGAGGCAGTTCATCAATAATCGCCAACTCAATAGCGCGAGCTTGGTCTGAAAAATGTCAATCATGAATAAACCAAGACACCAAGTTCAGGTACATAAAATTGGAACTCGGAATTATGCTTGTCTCACCTGTTAGTATAGTTAGTGGAGGCTTCCCACCAACCATTCTGATAAATTCCTTGAACACCCATTTGAAACTTTCGACCTTCTCGTCCCTCATCATGACACCACCAAATATAATACTCTGGAAGTGATTATTTACTCCTACAAAAAACCCAAAAGGCATATCATACAAGTTTGTACGGTATGTTGTGTCGAAAGTTATAGCATCACCGAAATACTTGTACTGCTCGATCCCCCTGCCTGTCGCCCACATAAGTGTTTTTACACGGCTCTCTTCATCAACTTGGACGTTGTAAGTAAAATCACTATCTGCTGCTTTCAGATCCTGGAGTAGACTTACTGTCTTGGTTGCATCGTTGTCCGATTGCTCCCTGCTCAACTTGCCACACAAAGTGCGCAAAGCCCTCTTGGTGAATGGTACATTCTCCAATGTGCCAAAAAAACTTCCAACAATACTGTACACTTTGCTAAGGCTAACATTATTCTCCCTGAGCTGTTGCACCAGATTTCGAGTGTACCTGTCGATGTGCCTATGAGATTTCCAATGCAACTTCTCTCCGCAAGTCAGGGACACCCGGTGGTTGTGAACTGTACGGTGCTCGCATATGTACCATCCATTGTCGGACGACCTCAACAATCTGATCATCGCTGTACACTCGCACCTGGTGGACCTGCTGTTTTCTTTAACGGGCTTCCCCTGCGAGACATAATCATGAAATGAGACCCAATTTTGTTGGCAACCAACAATAAATGAATTATATTGTTGAATTGTCATGGGGTGAAACATACCGCGCAGGCACAAACGATTTCCTGCATGCACTTCATTCAGTGAACGTTCAAACGACTCTTTGCGAACCTAACACCGAATCCGCTTTCCCACGAATATAGGTTGTAGAATTCGTAAGCCTCGTCCAGTGAATCAAACGATTTGCCAACAGTTGGGTTAATTACAACTCCCTCCTTGCGCTCAACAAATTCTCTAACGGATATTTCCAGAGCACTTTTCCTATTTGGATTGAACTCCCTTTCAGTGGCAGCCCTCCCTATTCTCACCCTGCATAATGACAAAGCAAATTTTACCAGCTTCATCGCTTATGCGTTGTCAAAATTTTGGCTTGGCGGCCAGTAGCATAATTAATGTGATTCGTCCATCACACAGACCAACAATCTCATGCAATGGAGTAGTATTATTCCATCGTTAACAGTCTTATCAAAAATATAAATTAATCAGCAGAAACCTTTGTTGAATGAGCCACCAAGGTTTTCAGCAATTAACAAACATAAGACGTACTACTACTATTCACTAGATTCCTGTTTGGGAAAATTAGTTGCTATTTGCTGTGAATATCAAATCAGGAACATACAGAATACTAACCAACGGAAGCTACATGTACAGTATATTCTTATCAACATTGAACCCACATACAGTATTTCGTAACTGCTTTAAGCACCAAATAATTTCTAATATGCCAGTTCAAGGAATAGTTTTTTGCAAGTACATACCTTTTAGTCCATCCAGATGTTGCCTCAGCGACCTCATCTTTGCCTCCCGAATCCCCCACAACAGCGTCATCTGCACTAGCCTGAGATGAGGCGGATCCTTGGGCGCCAGAGCTCTCGAGCACCACCGCTCTTGCAGCACGTATCGGGACCTGAACATGCTTCTCCGATGGAGCACCCGATTCTCTCTAGCACCCCTAGCCTGGACATAAATCCAGATGACACCGAGCCATTTTGGTCTATCTCGCCGACGGTCCTCCTTGATTCAGCAGAGGGTGGCGGAACAAGGCTTTGTGCGCACCTAAAGAACAAATCTTGCCGATGTGATTCAAAAACGACACTCCATCGAATTGAATACAATAGCAGATCTCGCGAACTCACCCTGATAGTTCAGCGTCGCCAAGGAATTCCATGGGCCGCTCGTCTCCTCCAGACTAGCTATGGTGGAAATCTCCGGGGACAGCACCATGCGAAGAAATTTTGGGCGCCCGGCAGAAATCGGAAATCCGGAAGAAGAACTGGATGGATTTGGATATGGGGATGGTTGGGGAGTAAAGCTCGGGCCTGGCATGTCATTAAACCTGTTGAGCACTGTTCATGTTCCTTCGCTTGCCCAACAGCCCAAGCCGCAACTACTTCTGAACCTAGCATTGAAGTGAGCATTGAATCTGACGCGTTATGTTCTGACTCAATACAATACTATATACCACTGTCCGTGTGTATAACGAAGCCTGGACTGTTCGTAAAGCCAGCATGGACAGTGGCACGGGAATCACAATCCTTATATGAGCGGGTGAGATAACGTCCTACGAGGCGCTCGTCCGCTGAAAATGCGCTCACATACAACACTGCTCTGCTTCCCCTGAAAGAAAACAGAGGCTGGTGGCAATGCTGAATCACCAACATATATAGAACAAGCATCAGCATCATCGCGCAGATGATCATATTTCAACAATCACACCTTCGAAGAACAAGTTGTCTAATAGCTAAGTTTTTACATCACCATCAGAGGAGAATTGCATCAAAGCAAAAGTGACCATTACTCCACTAGTGAATCAGGCAGGGCAGGGTCCCTGTTACATTTTCCAGTTGGGAGGGGACGTGTTGGCCTTGAGGTAGGTTCATACAGGGAGCGCTCGGCATCCGCCACATAACATTCCGGCCAAGCAATCCGTCAGACGCAATTCTCCTCTTCTCTTTTCTTCTCCATCCAAGGTACAAAATCCTCGGTACAGCAGTGAGTGATTTCTGCTTGCATTTGCACAGCTTTTGCCTCCAGGAGTGAGCATGCCTCATCACAGCATTCCAAACATAGTGAAAGTCTCTCCATTCCATTGCTTCGCCTCCCCTGCTCGAGTAAAGATGTTAATACAACAGTACATGCCAGGACCATATGAATGGCTGATATGACAGAAAACACGCATCAGCATCGTGTAAATCATACATAATTCAGAGCCAGGGCTACTCACACTAGGGATGTCCAGATATCACAACTTCAACAAAATGTTAATTCAGGCTTGTCCCCCACAAAAAACTAAAAAAATTATCTGAAGATTAAATACTACTATGGGGGTAACAGGAAATCTTGGTGTCCTCTGTCTTGTCCTCCAAATTATTTTCCCTAGATCCAGCTTCATAAAATGCTTCTCCAAAAACATCTACATTTGTTCTTCTTGATAATAACCACTAGAAAGGGTTTTTAAATGACAGGCAAGGCAATAGCTACAATATACGACACAATGCACACAGAAATATAAAATGACTAGTTTATAAACTTGCACATTACTGCAATGCAGACCACTCTTGACTCTCGCACCAGAATTTACAGACCATCCATTCTATGACGAGACAATCTAGCCATATGTTGGATTTTTTTTTTCTGATTCAGCGTATAGGCAATTTACATGATGAGAAAATTAAAAGCAAGACACATACTATGGTCACGGACAGTAAGATGCTCAGGTAAAGATGTAAATGCAACAGTGGATGCCAGGACCATATGAATGACTGACAGAAAACACGCGTCAGCATCGTGTGTGTAAATCATACACAATTCAGAGTAATGGCTAACTCAGATCAGGGATGCCTACAAATCACACATTCAAATAAAACATTCAGATAAAACATTGAAAAGCAAGCAGGTTTTGCCATCAACTTGTTGCCTAATAACTAACTTGTCTGTCTCCAGTGACAAGCTTATCATGAAAAAGATATTTATAGTGTGAAGAAAAAGTATAGCCATTGTCCATGCACCCCACAGGTCTCCCCAGCTTATCATCATCAGAATTGATATCATTCATCATATGTACTTCAGAATACAAGAGAATGGAAGTCCTTTTTTTTGGTGTACAGAGCAAAGCTAAAACTTTGGACTTCACAGGATCCCCGAGCTACAACCTTCCTCTCACAGGACTTCATCAGCAAGCACCCAGAATAAGACTAATTCCTGAGTACTGGATCACTACCGCTGTTACCAGAAATCTTGGTACCTATGTCCTGTCATCCAATTTCTTTCCCCTAAATCCTGGTTCATAAAATGCCTTCCCCAAAAAAAATCTACATTTGGTCTTCTTGATAATCATTAGAAAAGGCTTTTAGATGGTAGGGAAGGCACGACATTACTGTACACGACACTGCACAGAGAAATATATGATGATAAAACAACTAGCTGAGAAAATTGCTCATTGCTGCAATGCACATCAGTGTTGACTCTCAGACCTGAATTTACAAGACCATCCATTGCATGAAGAGACAATTTACCCATATGTTGGATTTTTTTTTTCTGATTCATCATACATGCAAACTACATGACGAGACAATTAGAAACAAGATACACATACTACAATCTCTGTAGAGGTACTTATATATATGCAAAATAATGTCACACCAGGTCTAATTAAGGAAGACGCGTACCGTATCCAGAGTGTTACTTCCTCTGGTTCGAAGCAAGCATGGCAATGAGCTCATTCAAAACAGAGGGATAAGTCGTGAAAATATGCCCCCAGCCATTACTCGCCATTAGTGTCTGCAAACACGGGGGAGATTGGACTTGGATAAACTTCAAGCATGCCTCCTTCAATCCGCGGCAGTGGTGCTGCTCGGCTAGAGCAAGAGTGGACGCCACAGAGCTGACACACATGCGCTGAGACAACTGCTTTACACAGATGAACTTGAGCCGCTGGAGATCGTACCGGTCTGCCGCTACAAACAAGCCCTGCAGCCATTGCAGCAGCCCCATTTCAAGCTCTGCCGCTTCCGCATCTTGTCCTTGGTCCACAGCTTCCGACATTTCATCTTCTTGTCCTTGTCCCGTATCTTTGCATATTTCACTCAACTTAATGTTGTCCACGTACATGTCAGGGAACGAGTCTGTGTAGACGAAGCTAAGTAAAGCCGTGAACACCTTTGGTTCCATGTCTTTGATCTGTATGACACGGTTGGACGACGCCTCCTTCATGGAGCCAAAGAGTTGTGCCATGAACACCGTGGATCGGGCAGCGAGCACACACCGGTGTGCGGCGAAGGTCTCGCCCCCGACCTGGAATGCCACATCGGCACCGACCTTGTTTTGAAGTAAACTGTTGAAATGCTGGTGTATGTCCGGCAACAAGAGCGCCTTGGTGCTGTGACCAGGGCCACTGGCATCATCATCATCAAGCTTGCTGTTGCGGACGACCACAACGTCGCAACGGATGGTGAGACAATCACACTTGAGATCTGCCGAGTGTTCAACGGCGTCTCTTCTCATGAACCTGTCGTTGCCCCAGATTGGAGTAGCGGTGGAGAAGTCGCGAGTCTCACCGGTTCCACGAATGTGCGTCGCCATCTGCTTCTCAACCTGATCGACAAGGCTGAAACTGAACCTGACCTCCACGGGGTCTCCCTCATCGGTGTCGGCGTCGTAGTGAAAGGTGAGAAAGAGCGAGATGAAGTCGGCGCAGCTGGGGTTCTCGCCGTTGGGGTAGTACTCAATCATCCAATCGTGGCCTCCTACATTGAAAGGACCGGCGGTGATGCCCTCGCCGGTGGGAATGAGCTGTTTGGTGCGCGTGTAGCTGGTGACCATGAGCAGGTGGTAGCCGCTGTCCCCGCGGGCGTCCACGGCGGACGTCTCGCAGAAGCACTGCCTGTTGCTGCCGGAGATAGAGACGCCGGTGAAGGCCGACATGGCGGACCTCACCTGATGTACCTGTAGGAAGTCGATATATATATATATATATATATATATATATATATATATATATATATATATTCAGTCACCATCCAGTTGATGTGCAAAACTTGGAAAAAAAACTAAGCTTGAGAGTTTGGAGTTGGGATGGATGGCGAACCTGGGGAGGTCGCCGGAGCAAAGCTGGAGTGGTCACCCCCGGCGCCGGCGGCCGCACCAAGACGAGCTCCACTCCCCGAAAGCAGAGTTGGGCACACCCCACTTTCAACGCACGGAGTCGCCGCTGCAGCTTCTCCCCGGAGACAGACAGAGCTCGCGCCGCCGCCGCCGCCGCTGAGTGGCTGCGCCGCCGGGTCGTCCCATGTGTGCGACCTGGGCCTGCCTAGAGCTAGCGTTAGGGTTAACAAACAACTCAGCACGTTCTTTATTGGGCTTGAGCCCACCACCTGCAAAGCCCATCAGTCAAGGCATATTATTTATTCGGTAAAAAGCGAGCTGAAATTATTTTGACTGACAATCGAGATGAATTTTGTGGGGTGCCAAACACAACTTGACTGATTTTTTAATCAGAAAAAAATAAATTTTCTTATTTGATTTTTTTAGATCACAATTATATTTACATAAACTCACGGATGATCTTTGCCCTCTGTTTTTTTCGAGAGGTGAAGATACTTGATGCCTCTCCTCCCCAGTCCCCACACCATCGTCTCCTGTTTTCATCCCGCCCAGGAGCCTCTGGCCTCTCCTATTCAACAAGTAGCGCATCCAGGGGCGGCCAATCGCAAACCCCGAGCTCACGCAAACTATATGGGCCAACTCATTTTGAGACTCTTTACCGTGTTTTCGTTCCCATTAGCTTTGGATCAAATTTTTTTTTGCTGTTTCCTTTTTGTTGTTTTTATGGGTATCTTTTATAGTCCTTTCATTATTTTTCTTCTGTTTTTCCATTTTAAAGTTTCTGTATTTTTTTAATTCATGATTATTTTTTGCAATCCAGGATTTTTTAAAAAAAAAATCAGAAAACTTTTTTTTAATTCATTAATATTTTTTAAATCGCAAACATTTTTCACTATATTATGGAAACCCCAAAAGTTTGGATGTTACAGCTCGTGATGACCCACCCAGGCTTAGTCTAGGTCCAGTAAACAACGCTCCATTGAAAAGAAACATTACAGTATGTATATTTATCGAATTCAGAGAAAATAATGGTTTCCAGGTATCCAATAAAAAAAATAGGTAAATGAAAATAATTGAATTTATCATTCCCTGAAACGATAGAATTTACATGATTGTAAGTAGCACATAAACAGGCAGCTCCAGGAATGAATCTGTTGGCCATCAGTTTGGATGGATGGTCAGATGAGATCCTGTGATGTGATGTGATGGCCAAGTGCAATCTGCAGCAGCAGGGTGTCAACATTGGTAACAAATGTCAGTTCAAAGATAAAATTAAGCACCTCCACTGCAAACTGACATTCTGATACCCAGCAAACATTGGAAGGAAAATACATACGCATTGCCCAGGAGTTTCTGACAGAAACCGCTAGCTAGCCTTTTAATTGCACACCATAGGAAGAAGAAGCATTTTACGACATTACAGCATCAAAGCAGCACAGGGAGCCAGTTTTTACTATACATCACAGCACCGTAACTAGATAAAGATCGTCCATGGTATAACATTCCGGCCAAGCAATCCCAAGTATTCTTCTCTTTTCTTCTCTTCTGCAGGAGCCGGAGCATACATACCTTGGTTAGTCTTCTGCGACATAAACATAGTGCTTCCGTTGAAAGAAACATAGTGAATGCAACACTGCTCTTCTTCCCTGGAAAATAGAGGCCACCAGTGCATGTTAGTGTCAGGATTAAGCCACCAATGAATCACTAATAGAACAAGCATCAGCATAGTGCATATTTCAAGAATCACACAATCACATTCAAAGAACCAAGTCATCTAGTGCAAGTTATTACTATGAAACAACATCCAGAGGAAGATATGAATTTTATGACTGAACAATATAATGACCATCTCCCAAAGTTTCCACTGACACTTGACCAAGAGATATTTATTGGGGAAAGTAAAGAAAAACATCTACATCTGTTCTCTTTTTTCTTGACAACCACTGCAACTGCAGTTCAGTTTGACACTTGCGCCTGAATTTTCAGACAGCCCATTCCATCAAGACACAATTTGCAAGTACGTTGACTCAGAATATAGGCAAGTTATATGTACATGCCGAGGAAAAGGTGAGACACACATACTACAATCTCTCTAGACTAGAGGATCACATATATGCAAAAGAGTGCCACTTGAGGCCTAAGGAACATGCGTACCATATATATACGGAGTGCGTGTTACTTCTGCTGGTTCGAAGCAATACTTATGGCATTTCTATGTCGACTATTGCTTGCCTGCCTTCCTACAGAGAAACTCTTAAGTTGCAGATTTGCTTGACTATTGTTTGATTATTACTTCAGATGGTAGAGGCAGAACAAACATGAACATGGGCAGCAAATGCCAGTTGAAAACTAAACATGAACATGGATTTTTCTGATTCATCATACATCAAAACTACAAGACGAGACAATTTAAAACAAGACACATATACTACAATCTCTGTAGAGATACTTGTATATGCAAAAGAATGTCACTTGAGGTCTAATTAAGGAAGATGTGTACCGTATCCAGAGTGTTACTTCCTCTGGTTCGAAGCAAGCATGGCGATGAGCTCGTTCAAAACAGAGGGATAGGTCGTGACAATATGCCCCCAGCCATTACTTGCCATTAGTCTCTGCAGACGCGAGGGAGATTGGACTTGGATAAACTTCAAGCACGCCTCTTTCAACCCGCGACAGTGGTGCTGCTCGGCTAGAGCAAGAGTGGATGCCACAGAGCTCACACCTATGCGCTGAGACAGCTGCTTTACACAGATGAACTTGAGCCGCTGGAGATCATACCGGTCTGCCGCCACAAACAAGCCTTGCAGCCATTGCAGCAACTCCACTTCATCCTCTGCTGCTTCCCCATCTTGACCTTGGCCCACAGCTTCCGACATCTCATCTTCTTGTCCTTGTCTCGTATCTTTGCACAGTTCACTCAACTTAATCTTGTCCTCGTACATGTCAGGGAAGGAGTCAGTGTAGACGAAGCTAAGCAGAGCGGTGAACACCTTTGGTTCCATGTCTTTGATCTGTATGACACTGTTACTGTTGGAGGCCTCCTTCATGGGGCCAAAGAGTTGTGCCATGAACACCGTGGACCGGGCAGCAAGCACACACCGGTGTGCGGGGAAGGTCTCGCCGCCGACCTGGAATGCCACATCGGCGCCCACCTTGTTTTGAAGGAGGCTGTTGAAATGCTGGTGTATGTCCGGCAGCAGGAGCGCTGCTTTGGTGCCACCATGGCCACGGCCACCAGCACCATCATCATCATCAAGCCTGCTGTTGCTGACGACCACGACGTCGCAGCGGATGGTGAGACAATCGCACTTGAGATCTGCTGAGTGTTCAAGGGCGTCTCTTCTGATAAACCTGTCGCTGCCCCAGATTGAAGTGGTGCTGGAGAAGCTGCAGGTTTCACCGGTCGCACGAATGTACGTCGGCATCTGCTTCTCCACCTGGTCAACCAGGCTGAAACTGAACCTGACCTCCACGGGCACTTCATGGTTGTCGTCATCGGTGTCGTAGAGAAGGTTGAGAAAGAGCGAAATGTAGTCGGCGCAGCCCGGGTTCTCACCGTTGGGGTAGTACTCGATCAACCAGTCATGGCCTCCCACATTGAAAGAGTTGGCGGTGATGCTCTGGCCGGTGGGAATGAGCTCCTTGTGCGCGAGTAGCCGTTGACCATGAGCAGGTGGTAGCCGCTGTCCCCGCGCGCGTCCACGGCCAGCGTCTCGCAGCCGCACCGCTTGTAGCCGTCGGCGATGGACACGCCGGTGAAGGCCGACATGGCCTGTCGAAAATCGACCTACTCAGTACTCAGTCACCATTCACCATTGCTAAGTTTCAGAGTTCATTTCAGAAAAGAAAAAACGAAGTTTCGGAGTTTGGAGTTGGGATGGATGGGGTGAGGGGCGAACCTCCGGTGTCGCCGGCGTCGCCTCTCCCCGGAAATAGAGTTTGCGGCGAGCTGAGGGGCAAACCGCCGGCGGCCGCACGAAGACGAGCTCACGGAGTTGCCTCCCCACCGCGCAACGCACGGAGTGGCCGCTGCTCACTCGCTGACGTCGCCCCTCGGTTTCTCCCCGGAGACAGAGCTCGCACCGCCGCCGCCGCCGCTCCACTGACTGGCTTGGCTGCGCCGCCGGCTGGTCCCGTGTGTGCGACCTCACCTGGGCCTGGAGCTAGGGCTAGGGTTAACTATCACCACGTTCGTTATTGGACTTGAGTCCACCAGCTGCAAAGCCCATCATACAACGCATAATATTTATTCGGTATAAGTTTGTCTCAAAACCAAAAATCGGTATAAGTCGAGCCGGATTTTTTTTTACTAAAAATCGAGCTGAATTTTGTGGGGTGCCAAAACACAAATTGAATGATTTTTTAATCACAAAAATAATCTAATTTGAGTTTTAAAAAAAATCACCATTGTATTTTCATGAACTCACGGCTGATCTCCTCCCCACACCATCGTCCACCCTCATCCTCCTATCATCATCCTGCCTATATAGGCCAACCCATTTGCGGCACTTTACTGTGTTTTGGGCTCTATCAGTTTTGGATCAGTTCTTTCTTTTTTTGATTTTTGATTTTTGTTATTTTGATGGGTCTTTTTTTATATTTCTTCATTTTTCTGTTTTTTGTTTTTTTTTCATTTTTGAAGTTTGTGTAATCATTCTAATTAATGAAACTCTTTGAGATACGGGATTTTAAAAAACATAAAAAAATTGAATTCGTGAAAATTTGTTAAAATTGCAAATATTTTTTTAAAAAGGGGAACATTTTTTGAATTTTTAAAAGAAAACTGGTTTTTGATTCACGGACATTTTGAAATTCCTTAAGTTTTTTAGAAAAATATTAATAGGAAATCGGCTAAAAAAACTAATAACTAGAATAAGCCGATTAAAAACAGAGAATACTTATGTACCATAGCCTTGTTATCATTACTGGGCCGGACAAGTTTGCAATAGCGTGGGGCAACACGGTGCACGATTGGTGCACTTCCAATGCAATACTGCATGTAGTAAGTCCTTTCGGTGCCTTCTCCTTCCTTCCCTTTTCTTCCATGTGTTGTTGTGTTGTCTGACCTCTTCTTTTCGCTCATCCCATGTTATTCCCTTCGGCTCCCCCTACGGCGTTGTGTCTTCCTCCAGTCTGCGTCACATCCATCGTGATTGCCGCGAGCCATGCGGTCGCGACCTGACATGTGTCTCTCAAACGCCCTAACTTATCTCTTCCTCCTATGTATTCATCTTCTCAATTTCTTTCACTCCCGTAGTCGTTCCCCACTCCTTGTCTATCTAGCCCAGCCACGCCGGGGTAGCCACCCCTCAATGCGCTTGCCCGTACAGGCACTTCTCCATGGCTGTGGGCCCCCTTTTTTTCTCTCCATGCAGCCTCGACAGAGGTCACAAGCGCCAACGATGGTGACCAATCACACTTCGACCCGGTGGGGCCACCTATTGGTGTTGCGACCGGTGGTCATGGTGTCTGGGTTCCAGTTGTACCCGTGTTGCATGTGCTGACGGCGACGCTGCAACCAACAAGTACGGTGTGCAGCTGGCGTGTCATTTTGCTGGAATCGGGTAGTGAGAAAGTTGTGACCACACGAGTCCATTGTTGGAACCGGACAACCGGCGAGGTCGTTTTTGCTACAAATCGGTATATTTTTGCTGGAACTGGCTACATTTTGCTAGAATCGAGCAGACCACCGGCAGGGGAAAAAGCTGCAACAAGCAAGCAGAATTGATGGAACAGAGATGATGGCGGTGCTGCAACATGCACCCGTGCGCGTGAGCGTTAACGACGGCGGCGCAACCGATGTTGCGACCACGTGGCAAAGTTGAAACCGCCGTTGGTCGAGACTCCATGTCAGTGTTGTCACGTCTGCGGCCATTCACAGCAGTAGCTGCAAGCAGCCATGGCCGAGCACGCCCGTCGGCGGCGGGTGTTGCAGGATCAGAAGTGGGCGTCGATGGAGATGGATGGCAGGGGATCCGGCAGGTTGGGTCGCTATCTCTCTTGCAGCGTGCGGGGATGGTTTGATGCGCGTCGGGAAAGAAAAGGGAACGGCGTCGATGTGGACGGCTTGTGACGAGGCAGACCAAATTTTGGGCCGGTCGGCCGGCGCCTAGCAAGCACAGGCTTATAAATAAAAAAGAGAGGAAAGTATATTCTAATCCAGTTTGGTACACGAGGGTAGACTGGCTTCGGGCGGGCGACCAGAACACGAGATATTTTCAGAACAGAGCGTCCCATAGAAAGAGAAAAAATACGGTGAAGGCTCTAAGACATGAGGACGGCTCACTGTGTCGGGTTGATGAGGAAATGCGCAACATGGCTGCCGATTTCTATGAAAGCCTTTTCACGTCGGATGGCTCTCAGGGCGCGGCTGCTGTGTTACGGAACATTGATCAACTGGTCACACCTGAGATGAATGGGTCACTGTTGGCGCCTATATTGGATGAGGAAATCGAGAAAGCACTATTCCAGATGGGTCTTACGAAGGCGCCGGGGCCGGACGGACTACCAGCCCTTTTCTATCAACGACACTGGTCTTTGGTTAGAGATGATGTATGTCGGGCAGTTAAAGATTTTCTGCATGGTGTTGGGGCGCCTGATGCCTTCAACGCAACGGTCATTGTGATGATACCTAAATGCAACTCGCCTGATCTGCTCTCACAGTTCAGGCTGATTAGCCTCTGCAATGTACTCTTCAAGATTGCAACGAAAGTTCTAGCTAATAGGCTGAAAGTGATTCTGCCTATACTTATCTTTGAGGAGCAGAGTGCGTTCGTACCGGGACGTCTGATTACGGACAACGTCCTAGTGGCCTACGAGTGCGTCCATGCAATTAGGAAGCGGAAGAGAAAGAAGCCTTTTTGTGCGATGAAGTTAGACATGATGAAAGCTTACGGTAGAGTTGAATGGGCGTTTCTTCAGCGGATGATGGAACACTTTGGTTTTGCACAGGGCTGGATTGATATGATCATGTGATGTGTGAGGTCGGCAACATTCTGTGTCAAGCTTAATGGGGGCTTGTCAAGAGGTTTTTCGCCATCTCGTGGACTAAGGCAAGGTGACCCTTTATCCCCTTACCTTTTCCTCTTTTGCGTTGAAGGCTTCTCGGCATTACTCAAAAAAGCACAAGAGGAGGGCAACATCAAAGGGGTGTCGTTTGGGAGCACTGGCCCCCCAAGTTACACACCTCCTATTTGCAGATGATAGTGTTGTTTTCCTAGAGGGCTCGCATGATAACATGGTTTGTCTGAAAAATATTCTGTTGCGATATGAGGAGGCCTCGGGCCAACGAGTTAACCTACAAAAGTCCTCGATTTTCTTTGGGAGAGGTTTTCAGGAGGAGAACAAAGATGAACTCAAAGAAGCATTGGGTGTTCATTCTGAGGCCTTGAGCAAGCGGTACTTAGGATTGCCAACACTGGTTGGGCAGTCTAAGGACGGGACTTTCAAAGTAGGTGGATGGAAGGGCCAAGGATTGTCAAAAGCAGCTAGGGAAGTGTTGATCAAGTCTGGTCTACAAGCAGTACCTAACCACACCATGAGTTGTTTTCAGCTTACGAAGAAGATGTGCCAGAACCTATCCTCGATCTCTTCAAAATTCTGGTGGGCGGCAACGAATGGTGAGCGTAAGGTGCACTGGATTTCTTGGCGGAAGATGTGTACATCGAAACGGGAGGGTGGAATGGGTTTTAGAGACCCCGAGGCCTTCAATCAAGCGCTGCTTGTAAAGCAAGCGTGGAGGATTGAGGGAGTCCTGGATTGGGGGGTGTCCGGGTAGCCGGACTATGACCTTTGGCCGGACTCCTGGACTATGAAGATACAAGATTGAAGACTTCGTCCCGTGTGCGGATGGGACTTTCCTTGGCGTGGAAGGCAAGCTCGGCGATGCGGATATTCAGATCTCCTACCATTGTAACCGACTTTGTGTAACCCTAACCCTCTCCGGTGTCTATATAAACCGGAGGGTTCTAGTCCGTAGGACAACTTCAACATACAACAATCATACCATAGGCTAGCTTCTAGGGTTTAGCCTCCTTGATCTCATGGTAGATCTACTCTTGTACTACCCATATCATCAATATTAATCAAGCAGGACGTAGGGTTTTTACCTCCATCAAGAGGGCCTGAACCTGGGTAAAAACATTGTGTCCCTTGTTTCCTGTTACCATCCGCCTAGACGTACAGTTCGGGACCCCCTACCCGAGATCCGCCGGTTTTGACACCGACATTGGTGCTTTCATTGAGAGTTCCTCTGTGTCGTCGCTTTTAGGCCCGATGGCTCCTTCGATCATCAACAACGATGCAGTCCAGGGTGAGACTTTTCTCCCCGGACAGATCTTCGTCTTCGGCGGCTTCGCACTGCGGGCCAATTCGCTTGGCCACCTTGAGCAGATCGAAAGCTACGCCCCTGGCCATCAGGTCAGGTTTGGAAGCTTAAACTACACGGCGGACATCCGCGGGGACTTGATCTTCGACGGATTCGAGCCACAACCGAACGCGGCACGCTGTCTCGATGGGCATGATCTAGCTCTGCCGCCGAACAACGCACAGGTGGCCGTACACGCATCGGTCCCGACTCTTAATTCGGGGCCGATTGCTCCGATCGAGGACGAGCGGTTGGACGCCGCCTCGGGGGCTGTGATCCCAAAGGCGATCGAGCCGAATACCAGCCCCGCACTCTGCAAGACCCGTGACTCCGAGGGGCCGGACTCCTCCCCGGATTCCGAGCCCTCCGCGCCCCTGCCGATCGAATCTGATTGGGCGCCGATCATGGAGTTCACCGCCGAGGACATCTTTCAGCACTCGCCCTTTGGCGATATCCTGCAGTCACTAAAGTCTCTCTCTTTGTCAGGAGAGCCCTGGCCGGATTACGGTCAATAAGGATGGGATACGGACGATGAAGAAATTCAAAGCCCACCCACCACCCACTTTGTAGCCACTGTCGATGATTTAACCAACGTGCTTGATTTCGACTCCGAAGACATCGACGGTATGGACGCCGATGCAGGAGACGATCAAGAACCAGCGCCTATAGGGCACTGGAAAGCCACCTCGTCGTATGACATATACATGGTGGATACTCCAAAAGATGGAGATGGTGATGGAACAGTGGGGGATGACACCTCCAAGAAACAGTCCAAGCGCCGGCGTCAGCGGCGCCGCTCTAAATCCCGCCAAAGCAAAAACAGTGATTCCGGCACGGGAGATAATACTACCCCGGATAGCGCCGAAGAACACTGAAGGAAATATGCCCTAGAGGCAATAATAAAGTTATTATTTATTTCCTTATATCATGATAAAAGTTTATTATTCATGCTAGAATTGTATTAACCGGAAACATAATACATGTGTGAATACATAGACAAACAGAGTGTCACTAGTATGCCTCTACTTGACTAGCTCGTTAATCAAAGATGGTTATGTTTCCTAACCATGGACAAAGAGTTGTCATTTGATTAACGGGATCACATCATTAGTTGAATGATCTGATTGACATGACCCATTCCATTAGCTTAGCACCCGATCGTTTAGTATGTTGCTATTGCTTTCTTCATGACTTATACATGTTCCTATGACTATGAGATTATGCAACTCCCGTTTGCCGGAGGAACACTTTGTGTTCTACCAAACGTCACAACGTAACTGGGTGATTATAAAGGTGCTCTACAGGTGTCTCCAAAGGTACATGCTGGGTTGGCGTATTTCGAGATTAGGATTTGTCACTCCGATTGTCGGAGAGGTACCTCTGGGCCCTCTCGGTAATGCACATCACTGAAGCCTTGCAAGCATTGCAACTAATGAGTTAGTTGCGGGATGATGTATTACGGAACGAGTAAAGAGACTTGCCGGTAACGAGATTGAACTAGGTATGGGATACCGACGATCGAATCTCGGGCAAGTAACATACCGATGACAAAGGGAACAACGTATGTTGTTATGCGGTCTGACCGATAAAGATCTTCGTAGAATATGTAGGAGCCAATATGAGCATCCAGGTTCCGCTATTGGTTATTGACCGGAGACGTGTCTCGGTCATGTCTACATTGTTCTCGAACCCGTAGGGTCACTACACCACGCTAGAGTTTAGGTGACACACTTCTGTGGGCAAAGATCAACTAATCTTCACAAAGCATCTGTCACCATAGCTTTTAACTTTTCTCTTCATATCAAGTGTTGGCAAAGGTATATCACTTTTGACACATTAAAGGTCGGCAACCACAAAGCGACAACTTGTCAGTCAGTAATTGCTTAATGACGTGCTATGTGTCGGCGTATGTGTTGGCCATAACGGATTTTTAGTCGAGGTAGCTACCTATTTACCGACCTAAAATGTGTCGGTGTATGTGGGGTATATGCGCTCGGATTAAGTGTCGGCGTAGGTGTACACATGTCAATCGTGGGAAGGTTAGAAACTTGGCGCGAGATTTCGGCGCGCGAGCAAAATTTCGCCTGTTATTGCAAAATATCCCCCAGTGCAAAATACCCCTCCCCTGTGCAAAATACCCCAAATCGAAGCCAACCCTAACCCGTGCCTCCTGCCGCCGCCGTCGCGCTCGATCCAATCCTCTGCCGCCATCGCCGCCGGCCTCGCGCTCCACCCAGTCCTCAATCCGCCATCAGCAGCTCGCACTCCCCCGCCGCCGACCTCGGGCTCCACCCGTCCTCAATCTGCCGTACTCAATCCCCCGAGATCTAGCCCTAGATCGAGCCGCCGCCCTCGCGCTGCACATCCAGCCTCGGTCCGCGCACAACCCCCTTCCCCCCCGACGTCTAGCCGCCGTCCCCGCCAGTCCCCGTCCTGTGGCTGCCGGGGATCCATCTCCGGGCTCCTGCTGCTGCCGTACTTGCTGCTGCGGGGCTCCATATCCGGGCTCCTGCTGCCGCCGGAGCTCCATCTCCGGGCTCCCGCTACTGCTGGCCCTGCTGCTGTTCGACTTCTGCCCCGTGCTGCCGGGCTCCATCTCCGGGCTCATTCCACTACTGCCCGGACCTGCTCCTGCCGTACCTGCTACTATCGGGCTCCATCTCCGGACTCCGCTGCCGTAGCTCCGCTTCCGTGCCCTGAGTAAGAATCAACTCCTACTGAGATTATCTTCTCTGTACTTGAATTGTATGGAGTTGCTTGTTACAATAGACAACCGGACAAGAATGTGTATTTGTTGCTTGAATAGTTATTATTTTGTATTTCCATTGGTTGATTAATGATTGTCGCTTCACCGATGCAAAGCTAACATTACCACACTGGCCAAATTCAGATACTTGGCAAATTTGATATCGAGGGTGCATCATGGACAAAACGTGGTTGTCTAAGCCTAGGTACATCAAGTTTATTTTTTTGCGAACTAATAAGCAGTATAATTATGTCATGAACTGTTCTAATATGTAAAAAAAATTCCATGTAGGCACACAAATGAGTATGTACAGGGGGTAGACAAGTTTATAGAGTTTGCTTTTATTAATTCAACAAATGGAAACAAAATCTTATGTCCTTGCAAGATATGTTTGAACTCTAAATGGAAAACAGCAACTAAAGTACATGAACATTTGATATGTGATGGTTTCATGGAGGGGTATCATACATGGTTGTTTCATGGAGAATCTAGCCACTCTTGCCCTAATATTGAGGAGGTAGAAGTAGACAGTTCACTGGAAGATAATGAATTAGATGATTTCTTGCGAGACATAGCTTGTGGATTAGATGATGGGGGGGTGTTGGAAGAGAACAATGAGGACAATAACAACCCCGGGACACATGTTGATGCTGATACCAAGGCTTATTTGAAGATGGTTGATGATGACAACAAAGAACTATACCCTGGGTGTAAAACCTTTTCGAAATTGCGTTTTATTGTAAAATTGCTCCACATTAAACTTCTTGGGCGATGGAGTGACAGAAGTTTTGACATGGTGCTTGAGTTACTTAGTGATGCATTCCCCAAAGGTTCAGTACTTCCCAAAAATTTCAATGAAGCTAAGAAAATAGTTAAATCTATTGGGCTTGGGTATGTTAATATTCATGCCTGTGAAAATGATTGTGTACTGTTCAGAAATGAATTGGATAGGGAGAGTCAGTGTCCAAAGTGTAAAACTTCAAGGTGGAAATCACAAAAGAAGAGTCCTGATGGGAAAAGGGTACATAGAGTTCCTAGAAAGGTTCTTCGCTATTTTCCTATTAAAAGAAGGCTTCAAAGGTATTTTATGTCCTCTAAAACTGCAACTGACATGAGGTGGCATGACGAACAACGGACCAAAGATGGTTTGATTAGGTGCCCTGCAGATGCTATTTTCTGGAAGGATTTTGATTCCAAACATCCATTAATTGGTAATGACAATCGCAATTTTCGATTTGCTGCAACAACTGATGGCTTTAATCCATTTAGGTCAACAAGGACTACCTATAGTATTTGGCCAGTCTTTTTGATTCCATACAACTTTCCTCCTTGGATGTGCATGAAGCGGACTAATTTCATCCTTTGTTTGCTCATTCCTGGCCCTAAGGCACCTGGTGGCGATATGGATGTCTATCTTGAGCCTTTGGTAGATGATCTAGTAGATATGTACTATCATGGTGTAAAGACATTTGATGCTTCTAAGTCTGAAATATTTGATCTTCGTGCTGCCATCCTTTGCACCATACATGACTTTCCAGGTTTAGGCTACACTCATGGGTGTGCTACCCAGGGTGAGGTAGCTTGTCCTGAGTGCCATTCATTCACTTGTTCTCTACAATTAAAAAGGGCAGTAAATATTGCTATATGGGACATCGTAGGTTCTTATCATCCGACCATAAGTATAGGTCAGATGAAAAGTTATTTGATGGCAAGTCAGAGCATAGGACAGCACCTATACCTCTTACTGGTGAAGAAATTGATGATTTGACAGCAAATCTTGAAACATCCTTTGGAAAAGATCCAGCTGCCAAGAAGACAACAAAGAGAAAACGCAAAGAAGGTGAATTGCCTCCCCTATATAAAAGAAGATCTGTGTGGTTTAAGTTGCCCTATTGGAAAGATCTGATGTTGCGTCATACTTTTGATGTTATGCATATAGAAAAAAACGTATGTGATAACATAGTTAACACACTTCTGGGCCTTGAGGGGAAATCAAAGGATAACGCAAATTCTCGCTTAGACATCCAAGCTTTGGGTATTATGGGGGACCTTCATCCTGTTGAAGTAGAAGAGGGTAAATTATATATACCTCCAGCACAATATACTTTGACACCCGATCAGATGAAACATTTTCTCCAAGTCTTGATAGGAGTCAAGTTTCCACAAGGCTTTGCAGCTGATACACGGCGTTATATCCATGTTGCCGAGAAGAAGATTTTTGGACAAAAGAGCCATGATAATCACATTCTGTTGCAGCACCTACTTCCGCTTGCGATTCGAAAAATATTGCCAACAAGAGTATGTGCTGCATTGACTCGTGTTAGTAACTTCTTCAAGAAGATATGCTCACCAGTTATCCGTGTCAGTGATATGCAAATTCTAGAGGCTGAAATAGCTGAGACCTTAAGCATACTTGAAACTATATTCCTGCCAAGTTTTTTTGATGTCATGGTCCACTTGATGGTTCATTTGCCCGCCCAAGTTAGAATTGGTGGTCCAGTACACTTCCGGAGCATGTGGTCAGTAGAAAGGTGATCTTCTAAAAAAATCTAATAGCAACCTTTTTTGCAAATGAATTTTTTATATAGTCTTACGGCCTATAATATGTAGGTATTTGGGGCACTGCAAAGGACATGTTCGCACTAGAAGCCATCCGGAAGGATCAATCGCTGAGGGTTATTTGTTTGATGAGAGCCTTACACTTTGTTCTCGCTATCTGAAAGGGTGTGAGACTAGGTTCACTCGGCAAGATAATAACATTGAGGTGCTGAATAATGAAATGTCCAG
Organism: Triticum urartu; assembly: GCF_056163025.1. Lineage (NCBI taxonomy): Eukaryota > Viridiplantae > Streptophyta > Magnoliopsida > Poales > Poaceae > Triticum > Triticum urartu. Next base: position 607,178,712 of record NC_141878.1, read on the forward strand.
TACTACTCCATACTTCTGCCACAAGGGGCAAGGTTTGGGTAGCATTGTATCATTATCATTGAAAGTACTAAACCTATTTTCTGCATGTGTAGTACTAAACCTATTTTCTGCTCTTATTGTATATCAGGCCAAGAAAGGGAGGTTAGGAAAGTTACTGCTATGAAAAGCATATGGGGAAGGCAAAACAAGCCTAAACTCAAGTTGGAAATCAATGAGTATGGTCAGCCTTGTGGTAAATCTGCTACACGGTTTGCTAACTTTGTGGGAACACAAATAAGAACCAAGGGTTTTCCGGTTGAATTTGATGATTGGAGGAAGGTTGATCTATCCAGAAAACTTGCTTTGTGGACCGAGGCAAAGGTAATGAGATTTTGCAATACTTGGTTGCTGCTGCTATATTGTTATTGGTTGCTGCCATGTTTCTATATTTTTATTGGTTAATGTTGCTATGTCTTAGTGAGTTCCTGGATGCTATCTTAGTGTTAATGTTGCTATGTCTTAGTGAGTTCCTGGATGTTGCCATGCTTACTAGTGATTACGGAGTTAGTTTATGTTGTATTGTTCTCTAATGCCTATTTGCAAATGCCTATTGTCAGTTGTTTTGGGAATTAGATGAAGGGGTTTTCCAATGGTATATGAAAACAGCACAAATTAAATGGAAAGACTTCAAAGCAGACCTAAAGAGGGATTATTATGATGAATCACACACATATGATGAACTTATAGCATCATGTGATGCTAGAGTTCATCCTGACCAATGGAAGTTGCTTGTTGCATTTTGGTTAACTCCAAAAGCCCAGGTATGCTCTTTGTTTGGTTGGTATATTATCCTCTGATTCTACTTGTGTGACATGATCTCTTTATCAAACCATTTGGTAGGCTCGCTCAATAAGAGGTAAAAATAATCGAGCACATCACACGCAAAATCACACATCCGGAAGTAAGAGTTTTGCTCGGGTTGACACTGAAATGGTATGCAACCATGCAATTTTTATTGTAAACTTGGATGTTTGTACATTTTTCTCATTGTTTTAATCTTTTTATTACTTGACATAGACCGAGGAGCTCAAGCGTCGCCCACATAGACATGAATTGTTTATCGAAACACATACACATCGAATTAGTGGACTTCCTCAAGAAGGGTTTGCAGTAAGAATTGTAAGTTCAGATGCACATAAATTTGTTGATGCCTTTTATATTTTTGTTCATGTAGTAAATACTAGGAACACATAACAATTCCTGAATTTACAGAAAGAACTTCAAGATGAAGCATTAAAGCACCCAGAATTGTTGGAGAATGGTATTAAGGAGGGTGATTTGTTTGCATTTGTTTGTGGAAAGGAAAAAAATGGATATGTTCGTGCTGTCGGTTTGGGGCCAACTCCATCTGACCTAGAGTTGCCAGGAACCCAGCAGTATAAATCTACAAAGCTTCAAATAGCAGTGGAAAAGTGTCGAGTGTCTAACCAAAAAGTGGAACATCTTCAAGACCAAATGGATGACATGAAGAACCAAATGGCTGAGATGAGGCAACTTATTCTATCTTCACAGGGGCAACGAGATGAAACCAATAGCACACCTGCACATGAATCAAATACTCCACACCAGGTAGCACTACTTCTATTGTATTGTACCTCTGCAATAGTGGAACATGTACTGCTATGATTTCATTGTAGTTTATTATATTTAACATCTACAATGCTTGATTTTGATATAGAACATAAGGACAAGAGAAGCTAGTAATACTGAAAAAGGTAATGCTATTCTAGAGGATGTGGCTGAGTCAAATGCTTCTATGCAAAATGATGACACTTTTACTGGAAGAAGAATTATTAATGTTGAGAAACATAACAGGCAACTAGGGGTAAATCTTTCCTTTCCTTTTGGCCTTTAATTGTCAATATGCTGGTTTATGAACTTTCTTCTTTAATCATATTCTGAATTGCAAATTTTCCCCGTAGGGTGGAAGAGATGTGATACTATATAGCATAACTAGACCTTTAAATGTCCCTATTGCCAAAGGAACAATTCAAACAACTAATCCAAAGGCTGTGGTGTTGGAAATATGCCCTAGAGGCAATAATAAATTGATTATTATTATATTTCTTTGTTCATGATAATCGTTTATTATCCATGCTATAATTGTATTGATAGGAAACTCAGATACATGTGTGGATACATAGACAACACCATGTCCCTAGTAAGCCTCTAGTTGACTAGCTCGTTGATCAATAGATGGTTACGGTTTCCTGACCATGGACATTGAATGTCATTGATAACGGGATCACATCATTAGGAGAATGATGTGATGGACAAGACCCAATCGTAAGCCTAGCACAAAGATCGTGTAGTTCGTATGCTAAAGCTTTTCTAATGTCAAGTATCATTTCCTTAGACCATGAGATTGTGCAACTCCCGGATACCGTAGGAATGCTTTGGGTGTATCAAACGTCACAACGTAACTGGGTGACTATAAAGGTGCATTACAGGTATCTCCGAAAGTGTCTGTTGGGTTGGCACGAATCGAGACTGGGATTTGTCACTCCGTGTAAGCGGAGAGGTATCTCTGGGCCCACTCGGTAGGACATCATCATATGCGCAATGTGACCAAGGAGTTGATCATGGGATGATGTGTTACGGAACGAGTAAAGAGACTTGCCCGTAACGAGATTGAACAAGGTATAAGGATACCGACGATCGAATCTCGGGCAAGTACAATACCGCTAGACAAAGGGAATTGAATACGGGATTGATTGAGTCCTTGACATCGTGGTTCATCCGATGAGATCATCGTGGAACATGTGGGAGCCAACATGGGTATCCAGATCCCGCTGTTGGTTATTGACCGGGGAACGTCTCGGTCATGTCTGCATGTCTCCCGAACCCGTAGGGTCTACACACTTAAGGTTCGATGACGCTAGGGTTATAGAGGAAGCTTGTATGTGGTTACCGAATGTTGTTCGGAGTCCCGGATGAGATCCCGGACGTCACGAGGAGTTCCGGAATGGTCCGGAGGTAAAGATTTATATATAGGAAGTCCTGTTTCGGCCATCGGGACAAGTTTCGGGGTCATCGGTATTGTACCGGGACCACCGGAAGGGTCCCGGGGGCCCACCGGGTGGGGCCACCTACCCCGGGGGCCACATGGGCTGTAGGGGGTGCGCCTTGGCCTACATGGGCCAAGGGCACCAGCCCCAAGAGGCCCATGCGCCTGGGGAAACCCTAAAGGAAGAGTCCCAGCAGGGGAAGGCACCTCCTAGGTGCCTTGGGGGGGGGGGAGGACTCCTCCCCTGGCCGCCGCCCCCTTGGAGATTGGATCTCCTAGGGGCTGGCGCACCCCCCCTTGGGATCTCTATATATAGTGGGGTAGGAGGGCTTCTCAAACACACCTTATGCCTTTGGTGCAGCCCCTCCCTCTCTCCCAAGTTCTTCTCCTCTCCCGTGGTGCTTGGCGAAGCCCTGCAGGATTGCCACGCTCCTCCACCACCACCATGCCGTTGTGCTGCTGTTGGATGGAGTCTTCCTCAACCTCTCCCTCTCTCCTTGCTGGATCAAGGCGTGGGAGACGTCACCGGGCTGTACGTGTGTTGAACGCGGAGGTGCCGTCCGTTCGGCACTAGGATCATCGGTGATTTGAATCACGACGAGTACGACTCCATCAACCCCGTTCACTTGAACGCTTCCCCTTAGCGATCTACAAGGGTATGTAGATGCACTCTCCTTCCCCTCGTTGCTAGTCTCTCCATAGATAGATCTTGGTGATACGTAAGAAAATTTTGAATTTCTGCTACGTTACCCAACAGTGGCATCATGAGCTAGGTCTATGCGTAGTTTCTATGCACGAGTAGAACACAAAGTAGTTGTGGGCGTTGATTTTGTTCAATATGCTTGCCGTTACTAGTCTTATCTTGATTCGGCGGCATCGTGGGATGAAGCGGCCCGGACCGACCTTACACGTACTCTTACGTGAGACAGGTTCCACCGACTGACATGCACTAGTTGCATAAGGTGGCTAGCGGGTGTCTGTCTCTCCTACTTTAGTCGGATCGGATTCGATGAAAAGGGTCCTTATGAAGGGTAAATAGAAATTGGCATATCACGTTGTGGTTTTGCGTAGGTAAGAAACGTTCTTGTTAGAAACCCATAGCAGCCACGTAAAACATGCAAACAACAATTAGAGAATGTCAAACTTGTTTTTGCAGGATATGCTATGTGATGTGATATGGCCAAAAGGATGTGATGAATGATATATGTGATGTATGAGATTGATCATGTTCTTGTAATAGATGATCATGGAGCCCCAAGATGGAGATCAAAGGAGCTATATGATATTGGCCATATCATGTCACTATTATCTGATTGCATATGATGTTTATCATGTTTATACATCTTATTTGCTTAGAACGACGGTAGTAAATAAGATGATCCCTTACAACAATTTCAAGAAGTGTTCTCCCCTAACTGTGCACCGTTGCTACAGTTCGTCGTTTCTAAGCACCACGTGTTAATCGGGTGTGATGGATCCTTACGTTCACATACAATGGGTGTAAGACAGTTTTACACATGCAAAAACACTTAGGGTTAACTTGACGAGCCTAGCATGTACAGACATGGCCTCGGAACACAGAAGACCGAAAGGTCGAGCATGGGTCGTATAGAAGATACGATCAACATGAAGATGTTCACCGACGTTGACTAGTCCGTCTCACGCACAGATCGGACACGGCCTAGTTGACTCGGATCATGTAATCACTTAGATGACTAGAGGGATGTCTATCTCAGTGGGAGTTCATAAGATGAACTTAATTATCTTGAACATAGTCAAAAGGATTTTGCAAATTATGTCGTAGCTCGCGCTTTAGTTCTACTGTTTAGTTATGTTCCTAGAGAAAAAAAAATTAGTTGAAAGTTGATAGTAGCAATTATGCGGACTAGGTCCATAAACTGAGGATTGTCCTCATTGCTTCATAGAAGGCTTATGTCCTTAATGCACCGCTCAGTGTGCTGAACCTCGAACGTCGTCTGTGGATGTTGCGAACATATGACATACACGTTTTGATAACTACATGATAGTTCAGTTAAACGGTTTAGAGTTGAGGCACCAAATACGTTTTTGAAACGTCGCGAAACATATGAGATGTTTCGAGGGCTGAAATTAGGATTTCAGGCTTGTGCCCACGTCAAGAGGTATAAGACCTCCGACGATTTTCTTAGCCTACAAACTAAGGAGAAAAGCTCAATTGTTGAACTTGTGCTCAGATTGTCTGAGTACAACAATCGCTTGAATCGAGTGGGAGTTGATCTTCCAGATGAAATAGTGATGGTTCTCCGAAGTCATTACCACCAAGCTGCTAGAGCTTCGTGATGAACTATGATATATCAGGGACATATATATGATGATCCTTGAGATATTCGCGATGTTTGACACCGCGAAAGTAGAAATAAAGAAGGAGCATCAATTGTTGATGGTTGGTGAAACCACTAGTTTCAAGAAGGGCAAGGGAACAAAGGGATACTTCATGAAACGGCAATTCAGCTGCTGCTCTAGTGAAGAAACCCAAGGTTGAACCCAAACCCGAGACTAAGTGCTTCTGTAATAAAGGGAACAGCCACTGGAGCAGAATTACCCTAGATACTTGGTAGATTAGAAGGCTGGCAAGGTTGATAGAAGTATATTGGATATACATTGTGTTGATGTGTACTTTACTAGTACTCCTAGTAGCACCAGGGTATTAGATACCGGTTCGGTTGCTAAGTATTAGTAACCCGAAATAAAAGCTACGGAATAAACGGGGACTAGCTAAAGGTGAGCTGACGATATGTGTTGGAAGTGTTTCCAATGTTGATATGATCAAGCATCGCACGCTCCCTCTACCATCGAGATTGGTGTTAAACCTAAATAATTGTTATTTGGTGTTTGCGTTGAGCATAGACATGATTGGATTATGTCTATCGCAATACGGTTATTCATTTAAGGAGAATAATGGTTACTCTGTTTATTTGAATAATACCTTCAATGGTCTTACACCTAAAATGAATGGTTTATTGAATCTCGATCATAGTGATACACATGTTCATGCCAAAAGATAGTAATGATAGTACCACCTACTTGTGGCACTGCCACATAAGTCATATCGGTATAAAACGCATGAAGAAGCTCCATGTTGATGGATCTTTGGGCTCACTCGTTTTTGAAAAGTTTGGGACATGCGAACCATGTCTATTGGTATATATGCGTGAAGAAACTCCATGCAAATGGACCGTTTTGTACTCGCTTGATTTTGAATCACTTGAGACATGCAAATCATACCACATGGGCAAGATGACTGAAAGCCTCGTTTTCAGTAAAATGGAACAAGAAAGCAACTTGTTGGAAGTAATACATTTTGATGTGTGCAGTCCAATGAGTGCTGAGGCATGTAGTGGATATCGTTATGTTCTTTCTTCACAGATGATTTGAGTAGATGTTGAGTACATTTACTTGATGAATCACGAGTCTGAATTATTGAAAGGTTCAAGTAATTTCAGTGTGAAGTTGAAAGATCGTCGTGACAAGAGGATAAAAGATCTATGATATGATCATAGAGATGAATATCTGAATTATGAGTTTGGCACAAAATTAAGACATTGTGGAAATCGTTTCACAACTAATACAGCCTGGAACACCATAGTGTGATGGTGTGTCCGAACATCATAACTGCACCCTATCGGATATGATGCATACCATGATGTCTCTTATCGAATTACCACAATAGTTTATGGGTTAAGCATTAGAGACAACCACATTCACTTTAAATAGGGCACCACGTAATTCCGATGAGATGACACCGTATGAACTATGGTTTAGAGAAACCTAAGCTGTCATTTCTTAAAAGTTTGGGGATGCGACGCTTATGTGAAAAAAAAAATTCAGGCTGATAAGCTCGAACCCAAAGCGGATAAATGCATCTTCATAGGACACCCAAAATAGTTGGGTATACCTCCTGTCTCAGATCCGAAAGCAATAAGGATTGTTCTAGAATCGGGTCCTTTCTCGAGGAAAAGTTTCTCTCGAAAGAATTGAGTGGGAGGATGGTGGAGACTTGATGAGGTTATTGAACCGTCACTTCAACTAGTGTATAGCAGGGCACAAAGAGTTGTTCCTGTGGCACCTACACCAATTGAAGTGGAAGCTTATGATATTGATCATGAGACTTCAGATCAAGTCACTACCAAACATCGTAGGATGACAAGGATGCGTACTACTTCAGAGTGGTACGTAATCCTGTCTTGGAAGTCATGTTGCTAGACAACAATGAACCTACGAGCTATGGAGAAGCGATGGTGGGCCCGGATTCCGACAAATGGCTCGAGGCCATAAAATCCGAGAGAGGATCCATGTATGAAAACAAAGTGTAGACTTTGGCAGAACGGCTCGATGGTCGTAAGGCTGTTGAGTACAGATGGATTTTAAAAGGAAGACAGACAATGATGGTAAATGTCACCATTAAGAAAGCTCGACTTGTCGTTAAGATGTTTTCTGACAAGTTCAAGGAGTTGACTATGGTGAGATTTTCTCACTCGTAGCGATGCTAAGAGTCTGTTGGAATTATGTTAGCGATTACTGCATTATTTATGAAATCTTGCAAATAGGATGTCAAAACATTGTTTCCTCGACGATTTTCTTGAGGAAAGGTTGTATGTGATACAACCGAAAGGTTTTGTCAATCCTGAAAGATGCTAATAAGTATGCAAAGCTCCAGCTGTCCTTCTGAGGACTGGAGTAAGCATCTCGGAGTTGGAATGTACACTTTGATGAGATGATCAAAGATTTTGGGTTTATACAAAGTTTATGAGAAACTTGTATTTCCAAAGAAGTGAGTGGGAGCACTATAGAATTTCTGATGAGTATATGTTTTAACATATTGTTGATCGGAAATGACGTAGAATTTCTGGAAAGCATATAGGGTTATTTGGAAAGTGTTTTTAAATGGAAAGCCTGGATTAAGCTACTTGAGCATTGAGCATCAAGATCTATAAGGATAGATCAAAACGCTTAATAGTACTTTCAAATGAGCACATACCTTGACATGATCTTGAAGGTATTCAAGATGGATCGGTCAAAGAAGGAGTTCTTGCCTGAGTTGTAAGGTATGAAGTTAAGACTTAAAGCTCGACCACGGCAGAAGAATAGAGAGAAAGGACGAAGGTCGTCCCCTATGCTTAAGACGTAGGATCTATAGTATGCTATGTGCCGCACCTGAAGTGTGCCTTGCCATGAGTCAGTCAAGGGGTACAAGAGTGATCCAAGAATGGATCACAGGACAGCGGTCAAAGTTATCCTTAGTAACTAGTGGACTAAGGAATTTTCTCGATTATGGAGGTGCTAAAAGAGTTCGTCGTAAAGGGTGACGCCGATGCAAACTTTGACACTAATCCAGATTATTCTGAGTAGTAAACTGGATTCGTATAGTAGAACAGTTATTTGGAATAAGCTCCAAATAGAACGTGGTAGCTACATCTAGGAGATGACATAGAGATTTGTAAAGCACACACGGATCTGAAAGGTTCAGACCCGTTGACTAAAACCTCTCTCACAAGCAACATGATCAAACCTAGAACTCATTGAGTGTTAATCACATAGTGATGTGAGCTAGACTACTGACTCTAGTAAACTCTTGGGTGTTAGTCACATGGCGATGTGACCTGTGAGTGTTAATCACATGGCGATGTGAACTAGATTATTGACTCTAGTGCAAGTGGGAGACTGTGGGAAATATGCCCTAGAGGCAATAATAAATTGATTATTATTATATTTCTTTGTTCATGATAATCGTTTATTATCCATGCTATAATTGTATTGATAGGAAACTCAGATACATGTGTGGATACATAGACAACACCATGTCCCTAGTAAGCCTCTAGTTGACTAGCTCGTTGATCAATAGATGGTTACGGTTTCCTGACCATGGACATTGAATGTCATTGATAACGAGATCACATCATTAGGAGAATGATGTGATGGACAAGACCCAATCGTAAGCCTAGCACAAAGATCGTGTAGTTCGTATGCTAAAGCTTTTCTAATGTCAAGTATCATTTCCTTAGACCATGAGATTGTGCAACTCCCGGATACCGTAGGAATGCTTTGGGTGTATCAAACGTCACAACGTAACTGGGTGACTATAAAGGTGCATTACAGGTATCTCCGAAAGTGTCTGTTGGGTTGGCACGAATCGAGACTGGGATTTGTCACTCCGTGTAAGCGGAGAGGTATCTCTGGGCCCACTCGGTAGGACATCATCATATGCGCAATGTGACCAAGGATTTGATCATGGGATGATGTGTTACGGAACGAGTAAAGAGACTTGCCGGTAACGAGATTGAACAAGGTATACGGATACCGACGATCGAATCTCGGGCAAGTACAATACCGCTAGACAAAGGGAATTGAATACGGGATTGATTGAGTCCTTGACATCGTGGTTCATCCGATGAGATCATCGTGGAACATGTGGGAGCCAACATGGGTATCCAGATCCCGCTGTTGGTTATTGACCGGAGAACGTCTCGGTCATGTCTGCATGTCTCCCGAACCCGTAGGCTCTACACACTTAAGGTTCGATGACGCTAGGGTTATAGAGGAAGCTTGTATGTGGTTACCGAATGTTGTTCGGAGTCCCGGATGAGATCCCGGACGTCACGAGGAGTTCCGGAATGGTCCAGAGGTAAAGATTTATATATAGGAAGTCCTGTTTCGGCCATCGGGACAAGTTTCGGGGTCATCGGTATTGTACCGGGACCACCGGAAGGGTCCCGGGGGCCCACCGGGTGGGGCCACCTACCCCGGGGGCCACATGGGCTGTAGGGGGTGCGCCTTGGCCTACATGGGCCAAGGGCACCAGCCCCAAGAGGCCCATGCGCCTGGGGAAACCCTAAAGGAAGAGTCCCAGCAGGGGAAGGCACCTCCTAGGTGCCTTGGGGGCGGGGGGAGGACTCCTCCCCTGGCCGCCGCCCCCTTGGAGATTGGATCTCCTAGGGGCTGGCGCACCCCCCCCTTGGGATCCCTATATATAGTGGGGTAGGAGGGCCTCTCAAACACACCTTATGCCTTTGGTGCAGCCCCTCCCTCTCTCCCAAGTTCTTCTCCTCTCCCGTGGTGCTTGGGGAAGCCCTGCAGGATTGCCACGCTCCTCCACCACCACCATGCCGTTGTGCTGCTGTTGGATGGAGTCTTCCTCAACCTCTCCCTCTCTCCTTGCTGGATCAAGGCATGGGAGACGTCACCGGGCTGTACGTGTGTTGAACGCGGAGGTGCCGTCCGTTCGGCACTAGGATCATCGGTGATTTGAATCACGACGAGTACGACTCCATCAACCCCGTTCACTTGAACGCTTCCGCTTAGCGATCTACAAGGGTATGTAGATGCACTCTCCTTACCCTCGTTGCTAGTCTCTCCATAGATAGATCTTGGTGATACGTAAGAAAATTTTGAATTTCTGCTACGTTACCCAACATGTGGGGGGGGGGGTGAGCCTTTAGGTTCTCAATATGTCGAAATTTTCATCTATTCGGTGTTCAAAAGGGAAACTCAGTTGCCTCGTCCGTATGGGAATGTGTTGACCATGGGAGATGCTAAGGGGAAATCGATTGCATGGCCATCTGCTATGGTAATAATCTAGAGCACTTGGTTTCTTTTCTTTTGTGCTAATCGCTCACCTATTAAGTAATGATTATTGTTGCAGATCAAAGATCCCAAGAAGACAACTAATGTGCCAGGAGGTGCAGGTACTATGATATACATCAAATTTACATGTCAATTAAATAAACACATTGTTTTTGAACTTACACATACTAGGCAACTACAATATATACAATCATAACATGTTATTTTTATTTGTCCTGTAACTAAAATTAATGTGCCTAAGTCTGTTTCTGCCCACTTATCTGTCCTAAAGGCCATTCATGTATTGCAATAGTTGTTAATCTCCATATTTATGCACACATTTTTCTGTCCAGCCCTTGGTACTGTTGGGTTTCGTAGTAATTTCAAAAAAATTCCTACGCACACGCAAGATCATGGTGATGCATAGCAACGAGAGGGGAGAGTGTTGTCTACCTACCCACGCAGACCGACTGCGGAAGCGTTGACACAACGTAGAGGAAGTAGTCGTACGTCTTCACGATCCAACCGATCAAGCACCGAAACTACGGCGCCTCCGAGTTCGAGCACACGTTCAGCTCGATGACGATCTCCGGACTCCGATCCAGCAAAGTGTCGGGGAAGAGTTCCGTCAGCACGACGGCGTGGTGACGATCTTGATGCACTACAGCAGTAGGGCTTCGCCTAAACTCCGCTACAGTATTATCGAGGAATATGGTGGCTGGGGGCACCGCACACGGCTAAGGAATAGATCACGTGGATCAACTTGTGTGTTTCTGGGGTGCCTCTGCCTCAGTATATAAAGGAGCCAAGGGGGAGGGGGCCGCCGGCCAGGAGGAGGGCGCAGGAGGAGTCCTACTCCTCCCGGGAGTAGGACTCCCCCCCAATCCTAGTTGGACTAGGATTCCCCGAGGGGGAAAGAGAGAGAGGGGGGCCGGCCACCTCTCCTAGTCCTAATAGGACTAGGGGAGGGGGGAGGCGTGCGGCCACCTTGGGCTGCCCCTTTCTCCTTTCCACTAAAGCCCATTAAGGCCCATATGGCTCCCGGGGGGTTCCGGTAACCTCCCTGTACTCCGGTAAAATCCCGATTTCACCCGGAACACTTCCGATGTCCAAATATAGGCTTCCAATATATCAATCTTTACGTCTCGACCATTTCGAGACTCCTCGTCATGTCCGTGATCACATCCGGGACTCCGAACAACCTTCGGTACATCAAAATGCATAAACTCATAATACAACTATCATCGTAACCTTAAGCGTGCGGACCCTACGGGTTCGAGAACAATGTAGACATGACCGAGACACGTCTCCGGTCAATAACCAATAGCAGGACCTGGATGCCCATATTGGCTCCTACATATTCTACGAAGATCTTTATCGGTCAGACCGCATAACAACATACGTTGTTCCCTTTGTCATCGGTATGTTACTTGCCCGAGATTCGATCGTCGGTATCCAATACCTAGTTCAATCTCGTTACCGGCAAGTCTCTTTACTCGTTCTGTAATACATCATCCCGCAACTAACTCATTAGTTGCAATTCTTGCAAGGCTTATGTGATGTGCATTACCGAGAGGGCCCAAAGATACCTCTCCGACAATCGGAGTGACAAAACCTAATCTCGAAATACGCCAACCCAACATGTACCTTTGGAGACACCTGTAGTACTCCTTTATAATCACCCAGTTACGTTGTGACGTTTGGTAGTACCCAAAGCGTTCCTCCGGTAAACGGGAGTTGCATAATCTCATAGTTACAGGAACATGTATAAGTCATGAAGAAAGCAATAGCAACATACTAAACGATCGGGTGCTAAGCTAATGGAATGGGTCATGTCAATCAGATCATTCTCTTAATGATGTGATCCCGTTAATCAAATAACAACTCATTGTTCATGGTTAGGAAACATAACCATCTTTGATTAACGAGCTAGTCAAGTAGAGGCATACTAGTGACACTTTGTTTGTCTATGTATTCACACATGTATTATGTTTCCGGTTAATACAATTCTAGCATGAATAATAAACATTTATCATGATTATAAGGAAATAAATAATAACTTTATTATTGCCTCTAGGGCATATTTCCTTCAGTCTCCCACTTGCACTAGAGTCAATAATCTAGATTACACCGTAATGATTCTAACACCCATGGAGCCTTGGTGCTGATCATGTTTTGCTCGTGGAAGAGGCTTAGTCAACGGGTCTGCAACATTCAGATCCGTATGTATCTTGCAAATCTCTTTGTCTCCCACCTGGACTAGATCCCGGATGGAATTGAAGCGTCTCTTGATGTGCTTGGTTCTCTTGTGAAATCTGGATTCCTTTGCCAAGGCAATTGCACCAGTATTGTCACAAAAGATTTTCATTGGACCCGATGCACTAGGTATGACACCTAGATCGGATATGAACTCCTTCATCCAGACTCCTTCGTTCGCTGCTTCCGAAGCAGCTATGTACTCCGCTTCACATGTAGATCCCGCTACAACGCTTTGCTTAGAACTGCACCAACTGACAGCTCCACCGTTTAATGTAAACACGTATCCGGTTTGCGATTTAGAATCGTCCGGATCAGTGTCAAAGCTTGCATCAACGTAACCTTTTACGATGAGCTCTTTGTCACCTCCATATACGAGAAACATATCCTTAGTCCTTTTCAGGTATTTCAGGATGTTCTTGACCGCTGTCCAGTGATCCACTCCTGGATTACTTTGGTACCTCCCTGCTAGACTTATAGCAAGGCACACATCGGGTCTGGTACACAGCATTGCATACATGATAGATCCTATGGCTGATGCATAGGGAACATCTTTCATATTCTCTCTATCTTCTGCAGTGGTCGGGCATTGAGTCTTACTCAACTTCACACCTTGTAACACAGGCAAGAATCCTTTCTTTGATTGATCCATTTTGAACTTCTTCAAAATTTTGTCAAGGTATGTTGTTTGTGAAAGTCCAATTAAGCGTCTTGATCTATCTCTATAGATCTTTATGCCTAATATGTAAGCAGCTTCACCGAGGTCTTTCATTGAAAAACTCTTATTCAAGTATCCCTTTATGCTATCCAGAAATCCTATATCATTTCCAATTAGTAATATGTCATCCACATATAATATCAGAAATGCTACAGAGCTCCCACTCACTTTCTTGTAAATACAGGCTTCTCCGAAAGTCTGTATAAAACCAAATGCTTTGATCACACTATCAAAGCGTTTATTCCAACTCCGAGAGGCTTGCACCAGTCCATAAATGGATCGCTGGAGCTTGCACACTTTGTTAGCTCCTTTTGGATCGACAAAACCTTCTGGTTGCATCATATACAACTCTTCTTCCAGAAATCCATTCAGGAATGCAGTTTTGACATCCATTTGCCAAATTTCATAATCATAAAATGCGGCAATTGCTAACATGATTCGGACAGACTTAAGCATCGCTACGGGTGAGAAGGTCTCATCGTAGTCAATCCCTTGAACTTGCCGAAAACCATTCGCGACAAGTCGAGCTTTGTAGACAGTAATATTACCGTCAGCGTCAGTCTTCTTCTTGAGGATCCATTTATTCTCAATTGCTTGCCGATCATTGGGCAAGTCAACCAAAGTCCATACTTTGTTCTCATACATGGATCCCATCTCAGATTTCATGGCTTCAAGCCACTTTGCGGAATCTGGGCTCACCATCGCTTCTTCATAGTTCGTAGGTTCATCATGATCTAGTAGCATGACCTCCAGAACAGGATTACCGTACCACTCTGGCGCGGATCTCACTCTGGTTGATCTACGAGGTTCAGTAGTATCTTGATCTGAAGTTTCATGATCATTATCATTAGCTTCCTCACTAACTGGTGTAGGTGTCACTGGAACAGTTTTCTGTGATGTACTACTTTCCAGTAAGGGAGCAGGTACAGTTACCTCGTCAAGTTCTACTTTCCTCCCACTCACTTCTTTCGAGAGAAACTCCTTCTCTAGAACGTTTCCGAATTTAGCAACAAAAGTCTTGCCTTCGGATCTGTGATAGAAGGTGTATCCAATAGTTTCCTTTGGATATCCTATGAAGACACATTTCTCCGATTTGGGTTCGAGCTTATCAGGTTGAAGCTTTTTCACATAAGCATCGCAGCCCCAAACTTTAAGAAACGACAATTTTGGTTTCTTACCAAACCACAGTTCATAAGGCGTCGTCTTAACGGATTTTGATGGTGCCCTATTTAACGTGAATGCGGCCGTCTCTAGAGCGTATCCCCAAAACGATAGCGGTAAATCAGTAAGAGACATCATAGATCGCACCATATCTAGTAAAGTGCGATTACGACGTTCGGACATACCATTACGCTATGGTGTTCCGGGTGGCGTGAGTTGCGAAACTATTCCACAATTTTTCAAATGTACACCAAACTAGTAACTCAAATATTCTCCTCCACGATCAGATCATAGAAACTTTATTTTCTTGTTACGATGATTTTCAACTTCACTCTGAAATTCCTTGAACTTTTCAAATGTTTCAGACTTATGTTTCATTAAGTAGATATACCCATATCTGCTTAAATCATCTGTGAAGGTGAGAAAATAACGATATCCGCCACGAGCCTCAATATTCATCGGACCACATACATCTGTATGTATGATTTCCAACAAATCTGTTGCTCTCTCTATAGTACCGGAGAACGGCGTTTTGGTCATCTTGCCCATGAGGCACGGTTCGCAAGTACCAAGTGATTCATAATCAAGTGGTTCCAAAAGTCCATCAGAATGGAGTTTCTTCATGCGCTTTACACTGATATGACCTAAACGACAGTGCCACAAATAAGTTGCACTTTCATTATCAACTCTGCATCTTTTGGCTTCAACATTATGAATATGTGTGTTACTACTATCGAGATCCAACAAGAATAGACCACTCTTCAAGGGTGCATGACCATAAAAGATATTACTCATATAAATAGAACAACCATTATTCTCTGATTTAAATGAATAACCGTCTCGCATCAAACAAGATCCAGATATAATGTTCATGCTTAACGCTGGCACCAAATAACAATTATTTAGGTCTAATACTAATCCCGAAGGTAGATGTAGAGGTAGTGTGCCGACTGCGATCACATCGACTTTGGAACCGTTTCCCACGCGCATCGTCGCCTCGTCCTTAACCAATCTTCGCTTGATCCGTAGTCCCTGTTTCGAGATGCAAATATTAGCAACAGAACCAGTATCAAATACCCAGGTGCTACTGCGAGCATTAGTAAGGTACACATCAATAACATGTATATCACATATACCTTTGTTCACCTTGTCATCCTTCTTATCCGCCAAATACTTGGGGCAGTTCCGCTTCCAGTGACCAGTCTGCTTGCAATAGAAACACTCAGTTTCAGGCTTAGGTCCAGGATTGGGTTTCTTCTCTTGAGCAGCAACTTGCTTGCCGTTCTTTTTGAAGTTCCCCTTCTTCTTCCCTTTGCCCTTTTTCTTGAAACTAGTGGTCTTGTTGACCATCAACACTTGATGCTCCTTCTTGATTTCTACCTCCGCAGCTTTCAGCATCACGAAGAGCTCGGGAATAGTCTTGTTCATCCCTTGCATATTATAGTTCATCACGAAGCTCTTGTAGCTTGGTGTCAGTGATTGAAGAATTCTGTCAATGACGCTATCATCTGGAAGATGGACTCCCAATTGAATCAAGTGATTATTATACCCAGACATTTTGAGTATATGCTCACTGACAGAACTGTTCTCCTCCATCTTGCAGCTATAGAACTTATTGGAGACTTCATATCTCTCAATCCGGGCATTTGCTTGAAATATTAACTTCAACTCCTGAAACATCTCATATGCTCCATGACGTTCAAAACGTCGTTGAAGTCCCGATTCTAAGCCGTAAAGCATGGTACACTGAACTATCGAGTAGTCATCAGCTTTGCTATGCCAGACGTTCATAACATCCGGCGTTGCTCCTGCAGCAGGCCTGGCACCCAGCGGTGCTTCCAGGATGTAATTCTTCTGTGCAGCAATGAGGATAATCCTCAAGTTACGGACCCAGTCCGTGTAATTGCTACCATCATCTTTCAACTTTGCTTTCTCAAGGAACGCATTAAAATTCAACGGAACAACAGCACGAGCCATCTATCCACAATCAAACATAAACAAGCAAGATACTAATCAGGTACTAAGTTTCATGATAAATTTAAGTTCAGTTAATCAAGTTAATTAAAGAACTCCCACTTAGATAGACATCCCTCTAATCCTCTAAGTGATTACGTGATCCAAATCAACTAAACCATAACCGATCATCACGTGAGATGGAGTAGTTTTCAATGGTGAACATCGTTATGTTGATCATATCTACTATATGATTCACGCTCGACCTTTCGGTCTCTGTGTTCCGAGGCCATATCTGTATATGCTTGGCTCGTCAAGTATAACCTGAGTATTCCGCGTGTGCAACTGTTTTGCACCCGTTGTATTTGAACGTAGAACCTATCACACCCGATCATCACATGGTGTCTCAGCACGAAGAACTTTCGCAACGGTGCATACTCAGGGAGAACACTTCTTGATAATTTAGTGAGAGATCATCTTATAATGCTACCATCAATCAAAGCAAGATAAGATGCATAAAAGGATAAACATCACATGCAATCAATATAAGTGATATGATATGGCCATCATCATCTTGTGCTTGTGATCTCCATCTCTGAAGCACTGTCGTGATCACCATCGTCACCGGCGTGACACCTTGATCTCCAAGCATCGTTGTCGTCTCGCCAAGCTTATGCTTCCACGACTATCACTACCGCTTAGTAATAAAGTAAAGCATTACATCGCGATTTCATTGCATACAATAAAACGACAACCACAAGGCTCCTGCCAGTTGCCGATAACTCGGTTACAAAACATGATCATCTCATACAATAAAATTCAGCATCATGTCTTGACCATATCACATCACAACATGCCCTGCAAAAACAAGTTAGACGTCCTCTACTTTGTTGTTGCAAGTTTTACGTGGCTGCTACGGGCTTAAGCAAGAACCAATCTCACCTACGCATCAAAACCACAACGATAGTTTGTCAAATAGACTCCGTTTTAACCTTCGCAAGGACCAGGCGTAGCCATACTCGGTTCAACTAAAGTTGGAGAGACAGTCGCCCGCAAGCCACCTATGTGCAAAGCACGTCGGGGAAACCGGTCTCGCGTAAGCGTACGCGTAAGGTTGGTCCAGGTCGTCTCGTCCAACAATGCCGCCGAACCAAAGTATGACATGCTGGTAGGCAGTATGACTTATATCGCCCACAACTCACTTGTGTTCTACTTGTGCATATAACATCAACATAAATAACCTAGGCTCTGATGCCACTGTTGGGTTTCGTAGTAATTTCAAAAAATTTCCTACGCACACGCAAGATCATGGTGATGCATAGCAACGAGAGGGGAGAGTGTTGTCTACGTACCCACGCAGACCGACTGCGGAAGCGTTCACACAACGTAGAGGAAGTAGTCGTACGTCTTCACGATCCAACCGATCAAACACCGAAACTACGGCGCCTCCGAGTTCGAGCACACGTTCAGCTCGATGACGATCCCCGAACTCCGATCCAGCAAAGTGTCGGGGAAGAGTTCCGTCAGCACGACGGCGTGGTGACGATCTTGATGCACTACAGCAGCAGGGCTTCGCCTAAACTCCGCTACAGTATTATCGAGGAATATGGTGGCTGGGGGCACCGCACACGGCTAAGGAATAGATCACGTGGATCAACTTGTGTGTTTCTGGGGTGCCTCTGCCTCAGTATATAAAGGAGCCAAGGGGGAGGGGGCCGCCGGCCAGGAGGAGGGCGCAGGAGGAGTCCTACTCCTCACGGGAGTAGGACTCCCCCCAATCCTAGTTGGACTAGGATTCCCCAAGGGGGAAAAAAGAGAGGGGGGCCGGCCACCTCTCCTAGTCCTAATAGGACTAGGGGAGGGGGGAGGCGCGCGGCCACCTTGGGCTGCCCCTTTCTCCTTTCCACTAAAGCCCATTAAGGCCCATATGGCTCCCGGGGGGTTCCGGTAACCTCCCGGTACTCCGGTAAAATCCCGATTTCACCCGGAACACTTCCGATGTCCAAATATAGGCTTCCAATATATCAATCTTTATGTCTCGACCATTTCGAGACTCCTCGTCATGTCCGTGATCACATCCCGGACTCCGAACAACCTTCGGTACATCAAAATGCATAAACTCATAATACAACTATCATCGTAACCTTAAGCGTGCGGACCCTACGGGTTCGAGAACAATGTAGACATGACCGAGACACGTCTCCGGTCAATAACCAATAGCGGGACCTGGATGCCCATATTGGCTCCTACATATTCTACAAAGATCTTTATCGGTCAGACCGCATAACAACATACGTTGTTCCCTTTGTCATCGGTATGTTACTTGCCCGAGATTCGATCGTCGGTATCCAATACCTAGTTCAATCTCGTTACCGGCAAGTCTCTTTACTCGTTCTGTAATACATCATCCCGCAACTAACTCATTAGTTGCAATGCTTGCAAGGCTTATGTGATGTGCATTACCGAGAGGGCCCAGAGATACCTCTCCGACAATCGGAGTGACAAAACCTAATCTCGAAATACGCCAACCCAACATGTACCTTTGGAGACACCTGTAGTACTCCTTTATAATCACCCAGTTACGTTGTGACGTTTGGTAGTACCCAAAGCGTTCCTCCGGTAAACGGGAGTTGCATAATCTCATAGTTACAGGAACATGTATAAGTCATGAAGAAAGCAATAGCAACATACTAAACGATCGGGTGCTAAGCTAATGGAATGGGTCATGTCAATCAGATCATTCTCTTAATGATGTGATCCTGTTAATCAAATAACAACTCATTGTTCATGGTTAGGAAACATAACCATCTTTGATTAACGAGCTAGTCAAGTAGAGGCATACTAGTGACACTTTGTTTGTCTATGTATTCACACATGTATTATGTTTCCGGTTAATACAATTCTAGCATGAATAATAAACATTTATCATGATTATAAGGAAATAAATAATAACTTTATTATTGCCTCTAGGGCATATTTCCTTCAGGTACTTCTCCCACCTTGGAGAAATTTAACAAGTAAATCTGCAGCTAGTTGTCAATCTCCATATTTATGTGCACCTTTTTTTTGTTTATAGCTCCATTTTTATCCATACAAAATAGTAGATACAACTAGCGTGTTTAAACTCTTGGACAACTAAGTATTTAGTAATCTGGAAACTAAGCATATTCAACATGGCAACTAAATACTATACAGAGGGGGCACTTCTATTTTCTGGAACTAATCACTTGCAATGTTTGTAATTAGATAGTTGCACCTTAGTATATGAATAACACTTTCTTCCTTCGCAAGTGCATAGTTTGAAGGGACTATTGTAGATTTTTCAAGGGTCTCAAGTATTTCAAAACCTTACCAAGGTTGTTCCTGCATTGAACTGCACTTCTCAGAATACATTTATATATACTGCAGCTCTGCTCATCAAGCTTTGTTTTCTTTTGCTGAGCCTATCTTTAGCTGCTCTCATTCAGGTCATAGTAATAGTCCTTCTCAGGCTCTTCATGTTATCCAAAATGCCAGCGCTGTTGGCTTTGTACTTTATGCTATACTATCTTCCTGATCTGAATGAAATTATCACCGGAATTATACACTAGGCATGCATAGTGCCAATGTACTAGTAATGATAGTACAGTAATGCCATTATCACTGTTCAAGAGCTTTGAACAACTTTTGGGTTGATTACACTTCCTTAACAATTTCGTATGGAATATTTTCAGGTACTTAAGCACCTAGCATTGGATGTGAGGAGGACTTGGAGTATCATGGAACATACATGGCTGTTCGCAGTATTTTGGAAGCCAACTACAATCATGTCTGAATCTTATGTGTGTTTTGGACCATTTGGTGCTTCAAGTGTTTTGGAGTACAAATATTGTGCTCATGGATGTGACTTGTGTGCTCTGAACTAGTGTTTGAATTATTTCAGACCAACAAATAGTGGCCCTTTTTATGTGACTTGTGTGTTCTGGATGGTTAAACTATATAGTTACCATATATATGTGACAGGTTATGGATGTGACTTCTGGTCGTGTTTGTGAGCCCGTGTCAATATATATGCCTGTTTGTGAACCTATATATATGCGTGTTTGTGAAGCTATTATCATTGTTGTCCAATGTGTCCATCTTGATGCTGTTTGTGGATTGCATTTGAGTGTAATTATGAAATTCTTTGTTTGGCTGTGCACTACTTTCCCAATAATTTATCTTTTGGTAAACAGATTGTTACAGAGCAACTGTCGACCATGCTTACTAGCTACATAGACAGAAAAAGTGCCAGCAAACATACATACTTAGAAGGACAGACTATGTGTCGGCCAAGATATATACATATATAGACAACATAAGTGTCGGCAAATCTGTAAATCTACCCAAGAAGAATATGTGTCAGGATAGGTATGCATCTAGAAGAACAACCTATGTGTCGACAAAAGTAGGGTGTAAGTACACACACTAACTGTCGGCGTACCTAGGGTGTGTGCCAGCATACCATCTATCGGGGTAGGTGGGGTGTATGTGCACAAGTAAACTGTCGGCGTAGGTAGGGTGTATATCGACTAAAAAAGTGTCGGCAAGTGAACTTCTGTCGGCTATGCCTTTCCCCACAGCAATTCCTCCGACTCTGTACTCTTTTGTCAGCATATGTGTTAGCGACAGCTTAAGTGTTGGCAAAGACACCCTATGCCAACAGATTGTTGTGTCGCCAAAACTTGACCGTGGTGTAGTGGGTCCGCACGCTTAAGGTTTCGATGCCAGTTATATTATGAGTTTATGAGTTTTGATACTGGAGGACAAGGCAAGGAAGGAAGGGAGAGAGGAGAGGGGGGGCGTCGTCCCTCCCTCCTTGTCCTCCAGTATGTGTACCTTTGTCGGTCTACAAGGGTACGTAGATCACACTCTCCCCTCTCGTTGCTATGCATCACCATGATCTTGCGTGTGCGTAGGAATTTTTTTGAAATTACTACGTTCCCTAACAAACACCCCCTCCAGCAAGATTCGGCACAGGAGGATGGCGAAGCCAGCCCTCACGAGAGAGCGGCAGACAGAGAGGTTGAGGATGATCATTATATGCCTCCCTCCAAAGACGAGGCAAGCCTCGACGACGACGAATTCGTCGTGCCATCAGATCCTGCCGAACAAGAGCGTTTTAAACGCAGGCTTATAGCCACGGCAAGCAGCCTCAAGAAAAAGCAGCAACAGCTTAGAGCTGATCAAGATTTGCTAGCTGACAGATGGACTGAAGTCCTTGCGGCCGAAGAGTATGAACTCGAACGCCCCTCCAAGAGTTACCCAAAGCGTAGGCCGCTACCCCGATCAGAGGAGGAAGCACCTACATCATCAGCGCACGACATGGCCTCTCGGCCACCTCGCGGCCGCGACAGAGAGGCCTCTCGGCCCTCCACTCAAGCCATGCCCCGGCGCCGTTCAAAGACTAAGGCACGGGAAAATGCGCCAGACCTGCGAGACATACTGGAGGACAAGGCAAGGCAAACAAGATCGATCTACGGATCGCGCGGGCGCCCCACGGCACGTGACGGTGATCATCACTCCGGATACAATAAATCCGGCCGGGCCGAACACAATAGACAAAGCTCCTTTGAGCCGCGTCGTGATATAACCCAATACAAAGGCGCCGCACACCCACTGTGCTTCACGGATGAAGTAATGGATCATAAAATCCCTGAGGGTTTCAAACCTGTAAACATCGAATCATACGATGGCACAACAGATCCTGCGGTATGGATCGAGGATTATCTCCTTCATATCCACATGGCCCGTGGCGATGATCTACACGCCATCAAATACCTCCCGCTCAAACTTAAGGGACCGGCCCGGCATTGGCTTAACAGCTTGCCAGCAGATTCAATCGGTTCTTGGGAGGACCTGGAAGCCGCATTCATTGACAATTTCCAGGGCACCTATGTGCGACCACCGGACGCCGATGACCTAAGCCACATAATTCAGCAGCCAGAGGAATCGGCCAGGCAATTCTGGACACGGTTCCTAACAAAGAAAAACCAAATAGTCGACTGTCCGGATGCAGAGGCCCTAACAGCCTTCAAACATAATATCCGTGATGAGTGGCTTGCCAGGCACCTTGGACAGGAAAAGCCGAAATCTATGGCAGCCCTCACGACACTCATGACCCGCTTTTGCGCGGGAGAAGACAGCTGGCTAGCTCACAGCAACAACTTAACCAAGAACCTTGGTAATTCGGATACCAAGGAAAAAAGTGGCAGGACGCATCGGAACAAGCAAAAGCGCCGCGTTAGCAGCGACAGCAACGAGGACACGGCAGTTAATGCCGGATTCAGAGGCTACAAATCCGGTCAGCGGAAAAAGCCATTCAAAAAGAATACTCAGGGCCCGTCCAGTTTGGACCGAATACTCGACCGCTTGTGCCAGATACATGGCACCCCCGAAAAGCCAGCCAATCACACCAACAGGGACTGTTGGGTGTTCAAGCAGGCAGGCAAGTTAAATGCCGAAAACAGAGACAAGGGGCTGGGTAGCGACGACGAGGAAGAGCCCAGGCCGCCGAACAACAGTGGACAGAAGGGTTTCCCCCCGCAAGTGCGGACGGTGAACATGATATACGCAACCCACATCCCCAAGAGGGAGCGGAAGCGCGCGTTACGGGACGTATATGCGATGGAGCCAGTCGCCCCAAAGTTCAACCCATGGTCCTCCTGTCCGATCACCTTTGATCGAAGGGACCACCCCACTAGCATCCGTCATGGCGGCTTCGCCGCATTGGTGCTAGACCCAATTATTGACGGATTTCATCTCACAAGAGTCCTTATGGACGGCGGCAACAGCCTAAACCTGCTTTACCAGGATACTGTGCGGAAGATGGGCATAGATCCCTCGAGGATTAAGCCCACCAAAACGACCTTTAAAGGCGTTATACCAGGTGTAGAGGCCAACTGCACAGGCTCACTCACACTTGAAGTGGTCTTCGGATCTCCGAATAATTTCCGAAGCGAGGAGTTAATCTTCGACATAGTCCCGTTCCGCAGTGGCTATCACGCACTGCTCGGGCGAACCGCATTTGCAAAGTTCAATGCGGTACCGCACTATGCATATCTAAAGCTCAAGATGCCAGGCCCTCGAGGAGTAATCACGGTCAATGGAAACACCGAACGCTCCCTTCGATCGGAGGAGCACACGGCAGCCCTCGCAGCGGAAGTACAAAGCAGCCTCTTTAGGCAATTCTCCAGTCCGGCCGCTAAAAAGACGGACACTGCCAAGCGCGCCCGGAGTAACCTACAACAAGACCGCCTGGCACGTTCTGAGCAGGCGTAGCAATGCGGTCCCAACCCTTGCCCTCGCGACATAGCGAAACCAGTGCTTCGCGTACATAACTACGCTCTTGAAATACCATGGGCGCAGGGGAAGGGGCACCATCACGACACGCCCAAAACACGACCTAAACCGTACTAGGGGCTGCCGAATTCTTTTTTTTAATTTTTTCTTACTTTCAGGACTCCATACTTCGGACGACCTGTTCGGCAATTCAACTGCCGCACAAACGATGCAAGATCCAGGAAAGCAGACAAGCCATGCCGCATTATGGAACTCCCAGGTGGTCTCTATTACGAGCAGTATACCTGATTTGCATATAATTCCGCAGCCTGCCCCTGGACAGGACATGTTAAATAGTCCAACCTTTTGCCTATCACACTGTTTGTATCGTTCTGCTTTGATCACAGCCTTTATATAAACAATGCATACCTTTTGTCTATTTTCTGCATTACTCTCTTTTATATATGTTCATTAATGACATGTTGCACCCGTACACTATGGTACGACAAATATGCTAGGGGCTTCAGTACCCCTCAATATGGTGTGAGAAGTCCGTACACTTTCACAAGTGCGGCACCCCGAACTTATAGCACTATATGCATCGGCTCTGAATCATGATTTGGGTCAATAGTTGGGTTTGCCCGGCTCCTATGTTTTGGTGCCTTACGTTCCGCTATATCGGCTAAGGTAGCACTAGGAGAACCACTGCGATTGTGCCCCAGTTGAGCTGGGCTGAGCACCTCAGTGGAGAAAGCTAAAACTGACTGTCATGATAAGGCGAGAGACCGGTCGCTGTTCGAGAGGTTTTTCGAGTCCCTAAAGACTTATGCCGCTTCGAGCGAGGAGCCGGCTTTGTCCGGCCAAGGCGTGGATAGCGCCCCGAACTCGGTCTTCCGATCTAGGGGCTTCGCCGAAATTTAAAATTATAGAGTTCTATGGCTAAGTGAGAGTGTTCAAGCATTATAGTCCGATTGCCTTGTTCGTTGTGCTGAGCGCCTCCCTCGAAGGACCCAATCATGGGAAAAAGAGCGCTCAGGTTTATCCCGAATACCCCAGCACTAGTGGCATGGGGGCAGAAGCCGACGACTGGCCATCTCTCAATATTTGATAAACGGCCGCACAAAAAGTAATATTTTAAATTCAAAAAGCATTGCTTAGCGCATATGAACAAGTTTTCAGCGCACAGGACAATACGAGCGAGTTCATTCAAAAATTACATCCCTGGTACATTCATCCGCCATAAGGCGGGCACCCGCCAGAACATCCTTATAATAGTTCTCGGGCTTGCGATGCTCCTTCCTCGGCGGCAGCCCGTCCCTCACAAGCTTCTCACCGTCCAGCTTACCCCAGTGCACTTTTGCACGGGCAAGGGCCCTGCGGGCACCTTCGATATAGACAGAGCGCTTGATGACCTCGAACCTTGGACAGGCCTCCACCAGCCGCCGCACCAGTCCAAAGTAGCTCCCAGGCAAGGCCTCTCCAGGCCACAGCCAAACTATGAAGCCCTTCATGGCCTGTTCGGCCGCCTTGTGGAGCTCGACCAGCTGCTTCAGCTGGTCGCTCAAGGGCACAGGGTGTCCGGCCTCAGCGTACTGAGACCAGAACACCTTCTCTGTCGAGCTGCCTTCCTCGGCTCGGTAGAATGCGGCGGCATCGGATACGCTACGGGGAAGATCTGCGAATGCCCCTGGAGAGCTCCGGATTCGGGTAAGTAACAAGTAGTTTACTTTTATATGTCTGCTTTGCATAAAGAATGCCTTACCCGCTGCTATCTTTTTCACCGCATCCAATTCCTGGATGGTCTTCTGGGATTCGGCCTTGGCAGACTTAGCAGTCTCAACGGCCGCCGCGAGCTCGGACGCCTGCGTCTTCGAGTCATGCTCCAAACTCTCAAGTTTTTTCATGAGAGCCTGCAGCTCTCGCCGCACCTCGCCGACCTGCGCCTCAAATTTCTCTCGCTCGGTGCGCTCCGTGGCCGCTTTTGTCTCGGCCTCGGACAGCGCCTGCTTGAGGGTCGCCACCTCAGTTGCGGCCCCTACAATAAGCACCATAATCCTGTCATTTTTTGCAATTGCATCTTTTTTATATTTTTCTATAAGGTATCCCCTACCTTCTTTCTCCTCGAGCTGCCATTTGGCAAGACCGAGCTCTTGCTCGGTCCGCTCAAGGCCCTGCTTCAGGGCACCCACCTCCGCAGTCAGTGCGGCGGTGGCCAGCAGCGAAGCCTACACGCGCATATTGACTCTTTTATTGTTAGACTCCTGCGAAATTTATTAGATCCTCTATTCGGCTTTTCTTTCCGAACGCCAAACAGAGCATCAGGGGCTACTGTCTATGCGGTAATATTTTTACATATTTTCACTTACCTCGAAGCCTGTTAGAAGGCTAGCACAAGCTTCAGTCAGTCCGCTCTTGGCGGACTGAACCTTCTGGATCACCGTACTCATGATAGTACGGTGCTCCTCGTCGATGGAGGCGCCCTTAAGCACCTCCAGTAGATTGTCCGGCGCCTCTGGTTGGACGGAGGCCGCCGGCTCGGTAGGCGTACTCCTCTTAGAAGGAGGTCGCCTGCCGCAGTCCGGAACCGTTGAGGATTTTGGCGCGGTGTCCGGCGCAAAGCCAGACTTGGAGCCCTGGGGGGTCTTGTCCCCTTTACTCCCGGAGTCCGGGAAGTCGCCTCTCGGCTCTTCCAGGACCACCTCCTCTTGGTCCGCAACTTGCTGCGACGCCACTTCGGCGTCATCCGCGGTGTGGGGGGAGGCAGCGGGCGGAACTGAATTCACGTCCGATGAATCCAGGGAGCCGCTCGACGACTCGTCGAGCCCGGCCTTGGGCGGGCTACATGATTATATTCGACATTAGGGAAAGCTGTGCAACAAAGGAATGCCATGAGTTACTCTGGTATCCGAATACTTACGATTCCGCCGGGCGCTTGGCCCTTTGCGGCCACTCCTCTTCGCCCTCGTTGGCGTCGGTGGAGTAGTCCGGAGGGAGGGCCTTCCCTCTCTTGGACCCTTCGGCCTCCCCAGTTGGGGCGGCCTTCCTCTTCTTTCCTCCCCCCACTGGAGGGGGAGAGGTTTCTTCTTCCTCCTCCTCGTCTTCACGGGAGGAGTGCGTCTCGGATTCGTCGGATAATGAATCCGACACCACCAGACGCCGGGCACTCTTTCGAGTCCCCGTGGCCTTCTTCTTGGCCTTCTTCTCCGGCACCACATAAGGTGCCGGAACCAGCAGCTTCGCTAAGCGAGCATTGGCTGGGTCTTCGGGCAAAGGAGCCGGACAGTAAATCGGTCCGGACTTCACCTGCCAAGCCTGTCAAAGGAAGGAGGGAGTTTAGATCCCGCATAGAGTCAAACTATGAAAAAACTAACATCCTGTAAAAGGAGAAAATAGCTTACCTCGCCAGCAGGACGCTGCGAGCTGAATCCGCGATCCTCGGAAGCAGATGCGGGGGCCTCGGCGCCTTTGGTTAGCACCTTCCAGACATCTTCGTACGTCGTGTCGAAAAGCCTGTTAAGGGTTTGGTGCTGCGCCGGGTCGAACTCCCACAGATTAAAGTCCCGTGCTTGACACGGAAGGATCCGGCGGACGAGCATAACCTGGACTACGTTGACGAGCTTGAGCTGCTTGTTCACCAGGGACTGGATGCATGTCTGCAGTCCAGTCACCTCTCCTTCGTCGCCCCACGACAGGCCTGTCTCCTTCCAGGACGTGAGCCGCGTAGGGGGTCCGGATTGGAACTCAGGGGCCGCGATTCACTTCGGATCGCGTGGCTCGGTGATGTAAAACCACCCGGACTGCCACCCCTTCAGAGTCTCCACAAAGGAGCCCTCGAGCCATAGGACGTTGGCTATCTTGCCCGCCATGGCGCCTCCGCACTCCGCATGGTTGCCGCGCACCACCTTTGGCTTGACATTGAAGGTCTAGAGCCAGAGGCCGAAATGAGGGCGGATGCAGAGGAAAGCCTCGCACATGATGATAAATGCCGATATGTTGAGGACAAAGTTCGGGGCCAGATCGTGGAAATCTAGGCCATAGTAGAACATGAGCCCCCGGACAAATGGGTGGAGAGGAAAGCCCAGTCCACGGAGGAAACGGGGAAGAAATACTACCCTCTCATGGGGCCTAGGGGTGGGAAGGAGCTGCCCCTTTTCAGGAAGCCGGTGCGCCATGTCTTTGGACAAGTATCCGGCCTTCCTCAGTTTTTTGACATGGCCCTCCGTGACGGAGGAGACTATCCACTTGCCTCCCGCTCCGGACATTGCTGGAGAAGGTTGAGGTGGGAAGTGCGGACTTGGGCGCTGGAGCTCGAGTGCGCGGAAGGTGGATAGGCAAAGGAGGAAGAAGGCGTAGGTAAAAAGGTGGATCCTTATCCCCTTATATGGGCGGATGCGGCTATGCGTCCCCACCAGCCCGATAAAACTCGCCTGCCTCCCAAGCGCCGTGATAAATGGCGCGGTTGGGTTACCCACGTCCGTATTGATGAGAATCCCGTAAATGGGGGGGACACGACCTCTGCTTTGACAAGACGTGCCAAGGAAACCGCCTCGCAAAACGCGCTGGGGTGGGGAAGTAAAAACGATTCAGATAAAAGCTTGGCCGCAGTGTGATGTCACGCTGTGGGATACGTCAGCAGATTAGATTTGTGTTAATATTATTCTCTCTATGGCAATATGTGGAAACTTATTTTGCAGAGCCGGACACTATCCTTAGTGTTTACAATCTTTTATGAAGAACTTGGAGGAGGAACCCGCCTTGCAATGCCGAAGACAATCTGCGCGCCGGACTCGTCGTCATTGAAGCCTGGTTCAGGGGCTACTGAGGGAGTCCTGGATTGGGGGGTGTCCGGGTAGCCGGACTATGACCTTTGGCCGGACTCCTGGACTATGAAGATACAAGATTGAAGACTTCGTCCGGTGTCCGGATGGGACTTTCCTTGGCGTGGAAGGCAAGCTCGGCGATGCGGATATTCAGATCTCCTACCATTGTAACCGACTTTGTGTAACCCTAACCCTCTCCGGTGTCTATATAAACCGGAGGGTTCTAGTCCATAGGACAACTTCAAAATACAACAATCATACCATAGACTAGCTTCTAGGGTTTAGCCTCCTTGATCTCATGGTAGATCTACTCTTGTACTACCCATATCATCAATATTAATCAAGCAGGACGTAGGGTTTTACCTCCATCAAGAGGGCCCGAACCTGGGTAAAAATATTGTGTCCCTTGTTTCCTGTTACCATCCGCCTAGACGTACAGTTCGGAACCCTCTACCCGAGATCCGCCGGTTTTGACATTGACAAGGATTCTGCAGGTCCCATCGTCTTTGTGCGCTAGAGTGCTCAAGGCACGATATTTCAGAGATGACTCGATCCTCACGGCCACTGCAACCTCATCCATCTCCTATATCTTTCGCAGCATATTACATGGAAGAGATTTGTTGAGGGAAGGCCTGATATGGCGCATTGGTGACGGATCTTCAGTGAACATACACCATGAAAATTGGATTCCGAGAGCGGGATGTATGCGTCCGTTGGGGCAGGTTTTTGTACCAGGTTTGACCAAGGTAGCTGACCTTCTCACTCCAGATGGACGAAGATGGGACAGTAACAAACTGCATGAAATGTTCTCTGACGATGACGTGAGCGACATCAAGCAAATCGCCGTTGGGGGCCCGGGTACTGAGGATTATCCGGCCTGGAACTACACAAAAAATGGTGAGTTTACTGTGCGGTCTGCTTATCACCTTCGGAATGCGAGGTCCGGACGGCCGGAGTCCTCTAATTCCGTTTTGAAACATAAAGGTTACTTAGCATTATGGAAAACATCTGCTCCAGCCAAAGCCAAGATTCATATGTAGAGGATGATTCGTAATGGTCTCGCGGTGGGGTCTGAGCTTCATCGACGGAGGATAAAACCCGGTGTTTTTTATGTGGCGTGTGGGCGGGAGGAGACGGTGCTGCACCGCTTCTGGATGTGTCAACACTTTGCACGGTTCTGGCAGCTTATGCATTCGGAAAAGGGAGTCTCGGTGGCGATCCCACCGAGTCCGATCGACTCCCAGAGTGCACTAGCGAGCTGGCTGCTCGGGTGGCTTGGAGAAGCAGTCGATGAGGAGAAGGCGGCCATGATCCAGGCTGTGTACGGCCTGTGGTTGGCTCGCAAAGAGGCAAGGGAGGGACAGCAGATTTCTCCACCACATGAAATCATAGAGAAGGTAGCAGCACATATGAAGGAATGGAAGGAGGCTCACACTCGTGACCTGCGCCAAACGATGCCGCAAATCAAACAGAAGTGGCGACCACCGGACATTGGGTGGCTGAAGTTGAACTCTGACGGGGCAGTCGTGAAGGTGAGGAGTACGGGAGGAGCTGGAGCGGTAATCAGAGATCATGATGAGGCATTCCGGGCGGGGCTTTGTCACTTTTTAAGGGATGTAGCCGACCCTGAAGCGGTGGAGATATTGACCTGCAAACGAGCACTTGAGGTGGCGAGGGAAATCAACGCTGAGAAGATACATGTCGAGCTGGACTCCCAGAGTGTGGTTCGGAAGTTAAATGATCGCCAGAAGGAGCTGTCGTCTGCTGGTCTGTGGATACAAGAGATTAAGTCAATGCTAGCGTCGTTTTCTGACTTTAAAGTTTCGTGGGCTCGTCGTTCTACTAATGTTGCCGCACATAAGTTAGCAAGAGTCGGTGTTGGTGATGAACTTTGTAAGGTGTGGTTGGGGCTTACCCCGGATTGTGTTCTTGATGTAATTTCGGATGAGATTCCGAACGCATACGATTAAATAAAGCGGCAATATTATCCCTAAAAAGAAAAATCCAGTTTGGTACACGAACCCAACTTAACTTATGATGATTGGGCCAGTCGGTCGTGCCTACCGCACCGCACCGCACCGCATCGCTGCTGGCTCCAGCTCACACCAAGAAAAAAGAAAAAAAAAAGAGTGTTCCTTCCTTCAATTGCTGGCTCTGGCGCTACCTGTCAGCCGTCCCAGCAGAGCAGAGCAGCCATCCCCTCCCCTCGACGCGCCGCCATCCGTCTGTTCCTCTCCGCCATGAACAACCTACTAACCGTAAGTCGTTTCATCTCTCTCAGCCCTTCCCTTCCATTCCTCCTTTCATCTCTTCACGCTCCAGATCTTGGCTAGGAAGGCCTTCAAATTCCTCTTTTCGCAGCGCAGCTAAGAAACCCTTCTTCTCAATTTAGTTTAGTCTCTTCTCTTCGCGGCTTTAATTCAATTTGCGCTTATTACCAACCGCTCCAGTCTCAAATTTAATTGTCATTCACTCTTTCTTACGTACTTAAGTTCAAAACAACGCATGATCATCATCACATTAGCTTAGCTGCAGCTAGCTAAAATACTTTCTCTGTTTTTCGCAGTTTAATACTACATAGTACATACATACTACTCTGCTACCAACACAAATAAGCTGCTTCATAATCGAATGCTCTTTCTTTATTGGCCAACAATCCTCCTGTTACTGTACTTTTGGCTGTGATGTCAGATCCAATAATTCATAACATTTTCCCAAGTTTGAAAGCTTTCACATGTACATACATACAGACAGACATGACACTAGTTACAAACAACCCGCCATCATAATTTATCTACATTCATAGTTTTGAATTCATAACTTCAGAGTTGGTCTTATTTTGGCCTCATGGATGGTCGCTGTCAGTCATGTTTGCTTTCACATGCACATGCACTCTGTGTTACAACCGATCCGCAACTAGGACGCACTTGATCCATCTCTTCTGCTAGTACCGACATAGTATAAGCTTAATTAATGCTCTTCTCTTTTGGTTGGGACTAGTAGTTACAATGATGTCAATGCTTTATTTCTGCAACAACCCGGTTTAGTTTCGTTCCAGCTGATGGTGAAAGTAGCTACTAGCACAATTGGCTACAATGTCGTCAGATCCAACAAGAATTCATAACAATAAAGCCAGACTTCACCTAAACACTTCAGATTTTGCAGGATTCCTCGAGAGATGGGGGGGATCTTGAGATGGGAATGCATCACCCCGATGCCTCTGATAATTTACAAGCCTTCTTGAAGAAGGTGCCCTTCTCTTATGCTTACCTAGGATAGGATAGGAAACTCTCTGCTAGTCTCTCATGTTACTTCTCCATTAGTTTTTCCACTTCAGATTAATTAATGATAGGCATGATGCTTTCGTACACAAAACAGGTTGATGGGATCGACAGCCTGATAGCTAAGCTCACGAGCCTCCTGACCAAGCTCCAGGTCCGCTCGTCAATTCATTCATCATCTCCCATTCTAGCTAGCTAGTTTCCTTATTTCTGCCTCTGCTTCTTATATAGTATAGTATGTTGATTCTCATAGTAATGATGCAAGTTTCATGGTGTGCCTTTAATTTGCTTGCAGTCTGCCAACGAGGAATCAAAAGCAGTCACAAAAGCAAGCGCCATGAAAGGTGACAACAAAACTCGCTCGTGTGCTTTACTTAGCACAACACCAAAACCTCATCATCTTAGACAGAGTTGAAAATCCCGCTCTACTTGTAATCACGCACAACATGCATTTTTGTAGCAATCAAGCAGCGAATGGAGAAAGACATTGACCAAGTCGGCAAAATTGCTCGTATGGCGAAAACAAAAGTTGATGAACTGGACAAAGATGTATGTTTTCACCTGACCTTGCTCGTCTCTCTCTGTTATTCTTCTTTGATTCCTAGCTGTATCTGCATCTGCATGTGCACAAATTAAAAGATGGACATGCTGCTTATGGCTTGCTGTTGCAGAACTTATCTAACAGGAAGAAACCTGGATGCGAGGAGGACTCTGCGGTTGATCGATCAAGGGAACAGACTACTGGGTAAATTCCATTTACTGTCAATTTGTCTCTCTTGCCTGCATGAATTAGCCCTTGTTCGCTGTGCTCACTGATTTCTCTCTACAGAGCAGTGAAAAAGAAACTGAAGAAACGGATGGACGATTTTCAGGTATTGTTTTCCTCTAACTTGAATGTCCAAATTGACTACATGTATGTGATGACCTTCCTCTTCTGTCTGTGAATGAATAAATGTTCCCTCTAATGCCTAATAGAGTAGTAATATGTATATACAAACAAAAAAGTTAAAACTAGTCCATATTTCTACTTACTACTACTTGGGCTATTTGATTTGATATGCCCTCATATATAGAGCAGCAGCAGGGAGAAACTACTCTGCTTTCCCATGTCTATGACCCATCCAGGTTACAATCCAGCTATATGAATTCTCAACATCTAGCTCTTCACAAGCGGTGCAAGCGGCTTCGTTGATGCTTATATGTTCTAAAAAGTAAAAAAAAAGAAACATACTACTGAACTATATTTTTTGCAAATTGTCCTCCTTTCAACTTGCAGCAGTAACTTTACAAGAATGTTTATTAGCCATTATGGTAGATTATTGATACTATGCAATCAGCCTGATGTCTCTCAAGATGGAATAATATAATGCAATCTTGCAACTATGTGAGTGATATGGCGTTGTTACCCCCCTGATGCAGGTGTTGAGAGAATCAATCCGGCAGGAGTACCGGGAAGTCGTTGAAAGAAGGGTATTCACTGTAACTGGTAATCGCCCTGATGAAGAGGTATAGTTGTAACTTTTTTTTTTCTATGGTTAAATTTGTGCTTTTTTCTTTCTATCCCTTCATCTTACAGTGTGTTACCCTCTGATGTTACTTTGGAACCTGCAGACAATTGACGATTTAATCGAGACAGGGAGAAGCGAGCAGATTTTCAAAGATGCGGTTCAGCAGCAGGGGAGAGGCCAGGTAGGTATATGAGGTCATGATTTGGACACTTGTGAAATCTCATGAGGATAATTTCCCAAGCATGAGTCTTGCAGGTATTGGAGACTGTTGCTGAGATACAGGAGCGGCATGATGCTGTAAGAGATCTAGAGAGGAAGCTTCTGGAGTTGCAGCAGGTTATACTATTTTCATTTGCATAATAAGCTCTTGTACAAAAAAAAAATTATAGTAGTTGACACCCACCATGCATATGTGAATAGATATTCCTGGATATGGCGGTGTTGGTTGAGGCTCAAGGAGACATGCTCAACCACATAGAGACACATGTAAGACGACCAAGACTTGTGAAATCAGTTTATATTTTCTTTCTAAATAGACCTAAACCGATTTCATAAATAAAGCAAGCAAAGCTAACCACCATTTTGTTTGTTTGTTGCAAGGTTTCAAATGCTACCAACCACATACAGCAAGGCGTGGGTGCTCTCCAGAAGGCAAAGACGCTTCAGAAGAACTCGAGAAAGTGGATGTGCTACGCCATCATCCTTCTGCTGGTGGTAGTGGCTATCGTCGTGCTCGGGGTGATCCAGCCATGGAAGAAGAAGTAACCCTTGAGCCACGACCTGCCAACATCTCGGCGCGGCGGCATATATACATATATACTGTTTTTTTTTTTCTGTGTGTGCATTTTGTCTGTGTAGTTCAGTGACCGAGTGATTCACACTCTTGTATCTATCGCTGCTGTACTGTACGGCTGGCTATGTTCACCCAACCCAACCAAGCCCATATTGTTTGCCCAATATCTCTAGTCCTATAAAAGACTCAGTTGGTGATGATTGTGTGCCTGTCATCCGTCATTTCTGACCATCAGATCTGCATCTAACGACTGTGATGTAAAAGCTGTGGCATTTTTTGCAGCAAGACCCCACTTCTGTGCTCCAATTTGCAGAAGCCCCTTAGTATCTTGAAACCAACCACATCCCTCCCCCACCTCATAAAAAAGCCACAAGAAATATATTTTAAGTGAAACCTAATACGAGTATATTTTAAGTGATATATATATATATATATATATAAACCAAAATTAGATTGTTTTTCTTTCAAGTTTGTGAACATGCATTATTCTACTTTGGATCCGTTGCAACGCACGGGCACATTGCTAGTCATACAGTATACTGGAGGCTATTCCTTTTTTTGTTTGTTTTTTTGACAAGTTGAGATTGCTGCTATTGGTTTGTGTTTGGTTGGTGTGCTCCCAACTATTTTTATTTTTAGCGGTGAAATCACAGAAATGTTTGTGCATCCATCCTAGCTTGTTCCTGAATCGGTTTACTGCGGTTATGTTGTGCACCATGTTGTATATAAGAATGTTGTTGCTGTTTGCTGCTTGTTCTTGTAGTGCACTATATATGACCTCATTCGTTGATCGATACTCTGTTCTTGGTAGTCCTAGCTTGTTTTTTTTTATCGATACTCTGTTCTTGTACAACAGAGCCAGCAGTAACAGTAACAGGGACAGGGGAAGGAAGAAATACTGCAGCTTCACTTACCCAGAATGCCCACAAAAACGCTGAAACGTACAAACACCTTTTTTGGTCGAAACAGCCTATGAATTTTGGTTGAAACACATCGAGCCTAAATTTGCAGGATGCAAATAAAATAAAATCATGCAATATTCTAATGTTTTTTTTTACGGAACTGTACATAGCACTCAACTATAATTGTGTGGATTCAAGCAAAAATGCCCA
This sequence comes from Triticum urartu, assembly GCF_056163025.1. Taxonomy (NCBI): domain Eukaryota; kingdom Viridiplantae; phylum Streptophyta; class Magnoliopsida; order Poales; family Poaceae; genus Triticum; species Triticum urartu. Next base: position 607,214,258 of record NC_141878.1, read on the forward strand.
CCCCTGTATTTACCAAAACACACAAACTATTGTTTCACTAGACAAGAATCAGCCAGCCAATGAAGTTCCAAGAATAAGCCGAAAGTTGCATAGTACATGTGGAATGACAGTAGAATGAATGAATTATCACAATATGGCATGGCATGCAGACGGCTGCGAGTTTACAAAACAATACTCAAATGACAACACTCCTCCGATGAAGTTTTTTTTTTCGAAACGGAGGCAAATGATTTGCCTCATCCATTAATTAAGCAGAAGAGAATTGCCCAGTTAATCAACGAAAAACCGGGCGAAAACCGTCACAAACCGCTGAGCGGCACACCAAGATATCCCACGCACACCTTTACAAAGAGTGTCTTGTCAAGCTAGCACACAAGCGTCATCGTCATCACTTCTCCCCAAACAGGCGTCATCGCCATCCCTAATCCCCGAGCAAGCGACTCTGACTTCTCCGGGGACGAACGTCGAACCAACACTCACCGCAGAGGCTGAGTAGGAAAACATGAAGATCCATGCCAGAACTCAACCACCCACATCAAGGGCTACGCAGCTCCGACTCTGAAGCAAAGATCCAAAGAAGAACTATGCAAGACTGGCGTCGTGGAAGACCACCGAACGGACCACGTGCTGCCTGTCATCGTTGCCACAGGGGCCCCGCCGCCGCAGCTCCGACTTCACCACAACAACCAAACCGAGGTAATCCCAGGAACACGCCGAAGAAGAGCCGACTACCACTGCAATGTCTCCGACTTCGCTTGCCCTATCGTCGTTGCCACAGAAGCCTCGACGCCACACCAACGCATACCACCAACCTCCCAACACACCAGCTGGTCCCTCTGACCGGATTGAACTTCAAAATCGATGCCCTCGAGAGGGAAACGACGCCAACACGCCGCCAACGACTGACCCTCCGGGTCTGGGGTTTCCCCCGAAGTTGTCCCTCGCAGAGGAAGAGAGAGCATTCTGTCGACGCCTTCAAGAAGGTTACGGCGTCCACAGACGCCATCGTCACAGGCTCCAGCCATGGCCAGAGGCGGGTTTTCACCCAGCCCTCGTAATCCTCCGGTCGACAGCCAATCCGGCAGCCCATCTTCCCTCGCTGCATCTCCATCAGCAGCCAAACTCCATCAGCAGGCACCAGAACCATCAGCGGCCGAACGGACCCATGACCGTCGGATGCAGCGAGCCACCATTCCATGCCGAGCACCATGCCGGGAAGGAACAGATGAGCGCTGCCCGAGGCCAGAAACCACAACGGTTCCGAGCCACAGCCAAACATCAGGGGCACCGGCGAGCACCATGCACGCCGAGCACCCGCAGGGACCAGATCTGTCGCGCCCGCTGCACGCCGCCTCGGACCCTTTGCTGGCTGCACGCCTCATCGGAGACCCTTGCGGCACCTCACGCCCGAGCTCCATGCCCACCACGCTCGAGACCCCCGCTCGCCCCTTGCACGCATGCGCCGTCGCCATGGCCTCCCTGAACGCCCGCGCCCCCGCAGCGGCCTCCCTGCGCGCTCCGCCCGCACACCACCAGATCCGGGCGTGAGGGCCCCGGATCCGCCGCTCCTGCCGGAGGGGAGAAGCTCCAGCCCGCCGACGCAGAGCTCGCGACGATCAGAGCATGTCCATATTACTCTCCATATTGTGTATCTGGCCTGGTTTTGCATCCACACAAAGACACACAGAAACTGAGATATTATTGTGTATATGTTTGTACACCTCCATATATAGTGAGTGTTCCAGAACATGCAATTGCAAGCAGATAGGGTAAGGTGATGATGAATCATATATATCCTCTGGTTTCTGTAAACTAAACCTGGCTGAATTAATACCCAGGCTAGGTTTTGACTGACATTTGTTCATAAACTGGAATGAATTAATACTCCCTACACAGCAAGGAAATATGTGTTCATAAACCTGGTACAGGGCACAGCTACAACAACACTGAAATTTGCAGAATCTTCAAGCTCTGACCTTCCTCTGCGATGGAGGGCGCGCGGCCCAGGAGAACAGCATGAACCCATGAGAAGGCTCCTAGTCCTAGGAACTGGACCAAGAGTTCACACTATCACTGTCATGGTAACCAGAATTCTTGCTCAACTGTTTTGTTATCCAGATTCGTTCCCTTAATTCCAGGATCATAATTAAGATGACTTTCTAGAAACATCAACATTCTTCTTCTTCTTTAGAATAGCTAGCTAGCTAGCTAGAATAAGGAGGCAGAAAGGAACGATGTACGACACACCTAATACACAGAGAAACATATACATACATGAGGATAAAACCATTAGATAGGGAACTTCCATACTGACCAGATCAATTTGCGCTTACACACCAAGGAATTTACAGACCAACCACTGCACCAAGCGACAGTTTGCCCAGCAGATACGCAAATTATACAGTAGATGACAAGACAAAAGCAATCTCTCTAGAGGATCCCACATATGCATAAGACCGTCACTTCAGATCTAACAAGTTACATGTACGGCATAGAAAGTGTTATTTCCGGTGGTTCGAAGCAAGCTTTGCAATGAGCTCCTTCAAAACCGAGGGGTAGGTCTCAAAGACATGATCCCAGCCATTAGATGCGATTAGTGTTTGCAGACATGAGGGGGACTGGACTTGGATAAACTTGAAGCACGCCTGTTTCAATCCATGGCAGTGGTGCTGCTCGGCTAGAGCAAGAGTGGACATGACCGAGCTCACACACAATTGCTCAGACAACTCCCTTTCACAGATGCACTTGAGGCGTTGGACGTCATATCTGTCAGCCGCTACCAGCAAGTCTTGATGCCATTGCAGCCACGTTTCATCCTCATCTTGTCCCTGTTGCACACACAACCGGTGACATTTCATCCTCTGCTGCTTCCTCCTCCTCTTCTTGTCCGTTGTCCTCCTCCATAAAAGGGAATGAGTCTGTGTAGATAAAGGTAAGCAAAGCCCTGAACACGCTTGCTTCCATGTCTTTGATGTGTATGACACCGGTGTTATCAGTGCCTTCCGTCATGGGGCCAAAGAGTTGTGACATGAAGACCCTGGATCGGGCTGCGAGCACACACCGGTGTGCAGCCAACGTGTCTCCGCCGACCTCGAATTTCACATCAGCGCCCACCTCAGTTTGAAGGAGATGTTCAAAGTGCTGGCACATGTGAGGCAGGAGTTGGTCCTTGGTGTTGGGATTGCAGGAGGAGGAGGAGGAGACCATGGTGTCGTCCTTTAGATTCACTGATGATTGTTCAAGGGCTTGTCTTGTGATGAACATGTGTCTGGCCCGAGAAAAATCATGGAAGCTGCATGTCTCAGCTTGAGCAATGTAGACTGGATTCTGCATCTCAACCTGGTCTATGAAACTGAAAACGACCTTGGCCTCCACCACATGCTGCTGCTTCTTCTTCTTGTTGGCATCGTCTCTTTGGAGACAGGAAAGCTCGAGAGAAATGAAGTCGGCACAGTCCGAGTCTTGGCCGTTGGAGAAATGCATCTAAAAATATCATTATTATATTATATTATAATTTTAGTTTTGAAACTAGTCACAATTATTCAGAATATTTTAGGAAGCATTATTCAAGGAAGCTGTTAATAATAAGAAGAAAGAAATCACGGAATCAGTCCATTGGGAGCATGCACCGGAGTATTAACTACCACCAGCGTATTGTTCTCGGATGCATTATTCACGTACGTAAACAGTTGAGTATTAACTACCATCAGACCCGCACGATAGGTTTGGACGATTAGGATGATTTTATTTAATCCTACGGCCATTTACTGGTCTGATAGGAAGCATATATCTGTAATCTGATCCCTAGTACTTTCCTTTTTTAGAATAAGGCTAGATATGGTGTGCCGTGTACGTAACAATTACTAAACAATAAAACGGAGCTACCTAGGAGCCTCCACAACAATTTAGGGACTCATGTACGCGCACGATTGGCTGGGTCCTCAGTTGGTTTACGCTAATTAATTTCTCGTTTGTCCCGCTCGTAGCACAGTTTTCTGGGCCGCTACTCCACAGAACGAGTTACAAGTTGTGTCAATAATCAGGCCGTAAGGCCCAAGAGGTCCAGCTGGACATGCATAGCAGCGGGAGCTGGTTCCTATGTGTATATCCCGGTAACAGGCCTGAAAAAAAAAATTGTCGCCAACTCTATTCCATGTTCCTCGGCACCTAGCTGCCGCGTCCTGGCAGCGAGCTTCTACTGCAGAGAGCTTCTCGCCCTCTACTCTTCCTGCGCTGATTCTCTAGCCTGAAGCCTCAAGAGCGCTCAGATCTATTCCCTGCTGGCTGCTGCAGCTGATTGTTGTGCTGTTTTCCATTCGCCTCCTATTATGGCAATTTAGCTTCCTATTATACCGTAGCTTGAGCGACATAGTCAAAATCTGAGACGCCATAATGGAGGCCATCAAAGATGAATGCCAAGGCATTAACTGGTTGACTGGCACAGACAAACTGAAACGAAAGTTTTTTTTTTCAGAATAAGGCTTAGATGTACGTAACAATTAAGTGGTAAAGTAGGAAGGCATACCAATGCACAGGAGCTCACAACCGCTAGGACCTGAGGGTCATTGGTAAATAGCTTTGCTATACTGCCAAATGAGATATACAGGCCAATTGCCAAAGCTAACCCGCTAGCTAGTCCTATCTGCAATGGACAATAATTTAATCTGTGTTTTCTATCAACACAAGAGACAGCAATTGCATCCCCGAGAATATAAATGGGCCAAGTATCCATGCAAATAAATTGAACTTCACAATGCAGAGGAGAAGTATGTATCACCTGCAGAGAATACATCGCAACCTTCTGGACCCTTTTGTAGTCCAATATTGCATAAGAGCTTGTACTGTTTGGCGCGTATTTTCCCCTAATCACTTTCTTAATCTTCTCTACTTAGTCTCTTCTCTCCTATACAACCGTGTTTCAATTCGTGAGAAGATGTACATGAAAAAGATGTTCCTTGATATCCCGGTTCCATTCAGGCGATTGGATTGTAGTTTCGTTCACTGTACATGTTGATTTTCATGTTCATATTTGAAGCCTTTTTTTTTGGACGAATTTTGGCAAATCCGTGGCACACGGTCGACCGTTGAAGTTTTCTTCGACTTTTGTGTTGTACATTTTCGGTTTCACAAATTGTAAACGAGTAGATCTACATGTCAGTACTGTAAGGAATAATACATGCATGTGGTATGCCATGGTTGCAATCTCCTTCACTTAGTCTCTTGTCATCTACACCGCCCTTTGATTCACACGATCAGTATCTTCATCTCGCCATGCATTTGACACGACTTTTGTATTGTACGTATTCTATTTCGATGGTCGTAGACGAGTACATATGCATCTCACTAGTCCCTCTTAATCTCCCTAATGTAGTGTACAACGGTGCTTCTTCTAACGTGTGGGTGTGCTGTCCATGTGAACGTGCGGGTGTGCGTGTGTTGTTCGTGCGAACATGTGTGCGCGCGCGTGTGTTGCTAGTGAAAAGTGATAGAGAGAGGGAGAAGAGGCCATGTGGGTGTTGTGTGGAATACGGATTTGACATAATGCATCAAATCATAGAATACGGATGTTGTGTGGAATATATAAATACATGAGCGTACGTTTTACACACGTACACACGAAGCATTGCTGTTGGTTTTACATTACACACGAATAAATACATCAGCCAAATTAAAATGGTTGGTTTTCGTGGTGTTGAGAAAGTGAAGCATTGCAGCCACATGCGTGTTAGCCCCCTATGTACGTCTTCCATCACCATCATCGTCATCGTATATGAATTCCTTGACGTTGAGGAATGGAAGACGTGCTCTGTTTTAATTCCCGTACCACATGCTTTCACATCGATCGCGGACTACTCCAAGCAAAGCAGCACCATACAAATCTGATAATCTGTAGCCATGCATCCACCAAAGACTTGCTTGGCTGGAGTCTACTTTGCTATACCAGCCAGCGACCTATGTATCTATCTTTATTATTACAATACATCAACCAGCCGCGCAAATACACACACACACACACACACACACTGAGAAAACACAATCTCGTACGTGTTGCAAGCTCTTCGCCCTTCTTCCTTCGATCGATCCACAAACTGTAAGCTACCATCGTATCTCTCTTGTTTAAGCTAGCTTTTCTCTATTCCTTTTTATCTCTTCTGATTCTGATCGAGCATACATGACCACACTCTCACTATCTACCGAGTACTTACTGGATTATTTACACCAGATAACTTACTCTGCTGCAAGCAAATTGCGATCTTTGTCTTAAAGAATTACTCCATAGTTAATACCAAGGAAAGTGGTTTCAGTGGCCTCAAGTCTTTGCTTTGTGTTGAATCTTGTTCAAGGAACCGAGAACGACGACAGTCTTGACGGAAAGAGAAAGGAAAAAAAAAACTCAAGTAGCGTTCTTTTAGGTATATGTTTTCAAGGAACCGAGAGCAACAATCTTGTTCAAGTAGCATTCTTTTTTTCCTGTTTTCTGCAGTGGTCATGATTTCCTTCCTATGTTGGATCTTCGGGTGAAACTCAACATGTCTGTAGTGCTGTACAAATATATTACACACCTTTTCGTTGCCAGTTTTTAAGCAATTGGGCTAACTGTTTAGGTATATGCAATTCAGTATATGATACATCGATCACATGTATATCGATCGGTCGATACATAATAAGCATCCTTTTAGTTTAATTACAGTTGCCTGAACTGAACTTCTGTTTTTATTATCAAATTTATTTATGCAAATTTAGGTAGCGCGACCGCCCAACGATGAAGTTTATCATAGTTGGACAATTCCTCTTGGTGCTCTTGGTTGCCTTTGCAAATGTTGACACCTGCAGCTCCTTGTACGGAAACGAGACAGACCGGTTGTCACTGCTCGAGTTCAAGAAGGCAACTGTCGACCCACTGCGATCCCTCATGTCCTGGAATGACAGCACCCACTTTTGTTACTGGGAAGGTGTTACTTGTCGAGCAAAAAATCCTCGGCAAGTAATTGCTCTTCAGCTTCCAGATAAAGGTTTAGTCGGAAAAATCTCCCCTTCGCTTGCAAATCTAACACTCCTCAAACATCTGCTCCTACAGACAAATAAGTTCACTGGGCAGATCCCACCATCTCTTGGAAACTTGCATTGCCTGCAACGCCTCGTGCTGAGTAATAACACACTACAAGGAATTATACCTAGTTTTGCAAACTGTTCAAATCTCATAGGTCTAGGTCTAAATGGCAATAATCTAGTAGGGCAAATTCCTATGGATTTTCCTCTCAACCTTGAAGTACTCGGCCTTGGAGGTAATAATCTTACTGGAACCATTCCGGATTACCTTGCCAATATGACAGCACTATTCTTATTTGAATGTTCATCAAATAATATACAAGGAAACATCCCCAATGGCTTTGCAACGCTACCCAGGCTACAGTTCCTAAGCATTAGTAAAAACAAGTTGGTGGGTACGTTTCCACAAGCCATCTTGAATACGTCTACTCTTGCTAGTCTTGTCCTTTCGTTTAATTATCTTACTGGAGAGCTGCCATCCAATCTCGGTAAATATCTACCTAATCTTCAGGAAATCACTTTAGCCAATAACTTGTTTCAAGGGCATATGCCCCCTTCCTTGATAAACGCTTCACAGCTGTCCTTGGTTGATATATCATTGAACAGTTTCACAGGGGTGGTCCCTAGCTCCATCGGAAAACTGACAAAACTGTATAAGTTAAATCTGGGGCAAAATAAACTCGAAACACATAGCGATCAAGATTGGGAGTTTATGGATAGCTTAGCCAATTGCACACAACTACAAATTTTTTCAATCGCTTCCAATTTTCTAGAAGGTCACGTACCAGCTTCATTGGGTAACCTTTCTTCTCAGCTCGATACTCTATACCTGTCCGAAAATAAATTATCAGGGAGTTTTCCTTCTGGCATTGAAAATCTTACCAACCTGACTAGATTAAGTTTGTATAACAATCGATTTACGGGTGAGATTCCTGAATGGCTTGGATGTCTCAAGAAGTTACAGACTATATGGTTATATCAGAACAACTTTACAGGGTTCCTTCCAACATCCCTTTCAAATCTATCTCAACTGGGCCAACTCCTTCTACGCTCTAATAAGTTTGGTGGTCTCATACCCCCAGGCCTAGGAAACCTCCAAATGCTTCAACATTTAGACATTTCCAACAACAGTCTTCATGGTACGGTGCCAAAGGAGATCTTTGGAATCCCAACAATATTTTTAATTGATCTATCTTTCAATAACCTTGATGGACGTCTTCCTACGGAGATTGGCAATGCCAAACAACTCTCATATTTGTCACTTTCAACAAACAAGCTATCTGGAGATATTCCAAACACTCTGGGTAATTGTGAAAGTTTGGAAGGAATCAATTTGGATTCAAATATATTTAGCGGTAGCATCCCCACTTCAATAGGCAACATCCACAGCCTAAGTGTTCTCAATATTTCTAGCAATAACTTGACTGGGTCGATACCAGCCTCTCTCGGCAACCTGAAATATCTTGAGCAACTAGACTTGTCATTCAACCATCTTGAGGGGGAGGTCCCAACTGAAGGAATCTTCAAGAATGCAACAGCTGTGCGAATTCATGGAGATCGCAGGCTTTGTGGTGGGGTTTTGGAGTTACACTTACCGGCATGCCCTGATATGCCTTCAAAGTCAACCAATCACAAGCCCTACGTTGTACTCAAAGTAGTGACCCCTGTGGTCATTATAGTCTTGATTGCTATGGTCATACTTGTCTTATTGTTCTGGAGGGGAAAACATAAGAGGAAATCTTTAGTGCTGCCATCATTTGGTAGACAATTTCCCAAAGTGTCTTTCAGTGATATTGCTAGAGCAACACAGGGGTTTGCAACGGCCAACATAATCGGAAGAGGGAGATACGGTTCTGTTTATCAAGGAAAATTATTTCAAGATGGAAGTGATGTTGCCATAAAAGTCTTCAATCTAGAGACAAGGGGGTCACAGAAGAGCTTCATTTCAGAATGTAACGCCTTAAGAAATGTGCGGCACCGTAATCTCGTCCCTATCTTAACTGCATGCTCAAGCATTGATTCTAACGGAAATGATTTCAAAGCTCTAGTGTATGAGTTCATGCCTGGAGGGGACTTACATAGACTACTATACTCAACTCAAGACGACGAGGGCTCTTCAGACCGGAGATATGTTATTACATTGGCTCAAAGGCTAAGCATTGTGGTGGGCGTAGCAGATGCATTGGAGTACCTACACCATAACAATGAAAGGACGATTGTTCATTGTGATATGAAGCCTAGCAACATTCTATTGGATGACAATATGACAGCTCATGTTGGAGATTTTGGCCTTGCAAGGTTTAAAGTTGATTCAGCGGTATCATTAGCCAGCGGCTCATACTCCACTTCTTCAATTGCCATAAAGGGCACAATTGGATATGTTGCTCCAGGTAATAATGCTGAGATTTTCATATCCTCCTCTTTAAGTTGAGAATGATCTCTGCCTGTATATATATACTAACATGGGATTAACCTATATATTCTTGCATGTGAGCTACTATAGAATGTGCAACGGGCGCTCATGTATCGACTGCTAGCGACGTCTATAGCTTTGGCATCGTTCTACTTGAAATATTCTTACGTAAGAGGCCAACTGACGACATGTTCAAGGATGGACTGGACATTGTAAAATTCGTCGAGGTGAACTATCCTTGTGGAATATCACAGATTGTTGACCTTGACTTACTACAAGATGAAGTGGAGTTTCCCCAAGGAAGTCGATCGGCCATGAAGGCAAAGGACTTGAACTGTTTAATTTCAGTGCTAAACATTGGACTTTGCTGCACCAAGGTGTCTCCGAACGAGCGCCTCGACATGCATGAAGTGGCTGCAAGGCTGCACGGAATCAAGGAGGCTTATCTTAGAGAGAACTAATTAAGGTAGACACTTAATTTACTACTCCCTCTGTCCCAAAATATAAGAACGTTTTTAACACTACACTAATGTCAAAAACGTTCTTATATTATGGGACGGAGGGAGTAGTTAGTTTTTGGTTCCTGGTAATGCTTTAATTATCAGTAAATGCATGAATGTGCCATTCCTTCACCAATAGTTGTACTATACAATTTGAACAAGGTTTGCATGAGCAGCATAGTATATATTAGTAATAATTGTTTGTGATGCTTATGCAGATTGCCGGCAGTTGCTAGCTGAGAGAAACTGGAAGTCAACTTTGCGTGAATAATCAACAATTAAATAAATAAGCAATATGTGCGTGTGTGTGTGTGTGTGTGTGTGTGTGTGTGTTCTTGTGATGTTGGTCAAGGGAGGCAGAGCTTCGACCCTGACAAGGGACAGACATATATGTAGTTTCTCCATCTAGATCTGTCAAACCATATCATACTGCCCAGAAACCCATGGAAGTAGTGTATATATATTTTTATTGATTTATGTTAACATTAAGTTGGCTGTACGAACGATCGAACTATAAATACATATATTAGCTTGATTGATTGTCATTTGTGAATGAAAAATAATAATGATTAGTAATCTTAAGGATTCCTGTGTTTGGCAATTTACATCTCTTGAGGGATTTACTCCATCCGATCCTTAATACACAACTGGCCGGCCGGGCATCTCACACACTTGTACAGTCCTCTCAAGTTACTCATAATAAGAAGATCCATCCTGACTGACTAGGGATATATAGCTTCATTGAGAGCCAGCGCCTAGATGATCGATCTCTCTTGTCTTCTCTTGTCTATGCTGGCTGCAACTGCTGCTCAAGATGTATGTGTTTCTCATTTGTCAATTTTCCTGTCAGACTGTGTGGCATTGATTTGGGTTATAGTTGTTTCTGAGTGAGTATCTGGGAGTGAGAGATGGCTTTGAACCAGTTACCCAGAGCGCCAGATATGTCCATGAATAAGATGAAACATAAAAACACTTTGGGTAGAAACACATCGAGCCGAATTTTGCACGATGCTAAAAAAAATCAGGCGATATTTTGATTATTTTACAAAACAGTACATAGCCCTCAACTGAATTGTGTGTATTCAAGCAAAAAATGCCCACCTCTGAATTTACCAAAACTTGCATACATTTGAGGAGTGGAACATGCATCAAACTAATAACTAAAAGCCGAATTTAACCAAACAATGTCTTAAAGTTTCACAACACCTAGAAACTTAATTTAATGTGTCCTGATTTCAGTTTCCTAGCACCAGCAACCACAACTGTAGCTAGCCGATTTTTTTTCCCCGCAGAAATAAAAGGGGTTAATTATCCTTTTGCCCTCAGTGGTGTCCATGTGCTCAGTTTTGCCCTCATATGCGAATTGTCCTCAGTTTTGCCCCTAGTCCGAGCACAGCAACTACGACGAGGCCAAACGGCCATATTTGAGTCCATTCCGTCCGCCGGCGTTAGTGGTTGTGGGTCCGGAGCTTACACGTGGGACCGCGTGGACGTGGGTCCGGAGCTGACATGTAGGCCCGTGCAACTAAATCCCCAAATCATTCTAGCTCACACCCATCCGCCCGGCCGGCTGTCCTGCGCCGCCGCCGCCACCTGCGCCGCGGCCAACACCTGCCCCGCCACCAGTTGCACGGCCTGCTCCGCCGCTACCTCCCTGCGCCTATGCTCCACGGCTACCTGTGACGCCCACCACCTTCCTGCGACGCCACGGGTGGGGCGCCCACCACCTGCTCGATCCGCGGCGCGGCCTCCTTCCGTGCGCCCGGCCGGAGCGCTCAAAGGTGGGGTGCTGCTGGAGCTATTTGAACTAGGAGGAAGAACCCTAGGGCGAAATGGTGAGCAGCGGCGACCCCGGAGTATTTGGCGAGGCGGGCATCGGGCCGGAGATCCGCCGCGTCCACGACTGGGTTCCCGAGGGGTAAGTCTCGCCTCTTGTTTAGATTGAGCTTAGTTGTGCATTTGAACACTCGATTCGAGTAGGTTTGCCCAATTAGTGTGCTGATTGCGTCTCTGTTTTTCGCTGGTTAGGATGGAGTTGCGGTTTGCTTTCATGGTGCACATTAGAAGGGACCGGTACATGTTCGATGCAAAGGATAAGAAGAAATACCAATGAGGTTTTGATTATCGGTTGCCAATGGCTAGTAATTGGAGTTTCAGACAATTTGGGGAGGTAATTTGTAGCCAATATCCTTGGGTTTTGCTTGATGAAGTGGTATACAAATACTATGATGGGGAAAAGAATTGGGTGACAGTTAGTAATGATGAAGAGCTAGCTACCATGTTTGTTAGGCATAAAGAGAAAGATAATTTTCATGTGAGGCTGCAAGTTGATGTGCTTGAGCAGGCATTTGGACCTAGGATGGCGGGTGCAACATCTCGGGGAGAACCAAGTCGTCGTAATGGCATCTCTAGCCAGAACAGTTCAGTTGGTGCACGGCGACGTGGTGGCTCGACAAGTGTGGGCAACAGCAGTAGGGTCCCCCTTGAAGTGGATCCTAATAGCTACAATTCTAGGGTTGATGAAGAGAAGCTATATTATGATGTTATTCGGAATTTACGACGGGCACCTCGGACTGAAAACCAAGATGAGGCTCACAATGCAGTCCGTGTGGATGATGACGCGATGGGTGAGGACGAAGACCTTGCAGCTGTTGAATGGGACCCTTTGAACCCTCAAATGGAAGAAGGTACAGTTTTTGCATCCATGAATGAGTGTAGAAATGCACTTGTGACATACTACATCAAGGTAGAACGTACTTTCAAAGTTGACAAGAGCGATCAAGTACGTTACAGAGTGCATTGTCCGACTGAGGGTTGTCCATGGAGGCTGCTTGCATCTAAAATGCGGAATAGCACTAATGTTCAGGTCAAAGTGAACCCTTTTAAGCACACATGCCAGGAATCAACCCTTAGGAAGGATACAATCAGTAGAGCCAAGTCAAGATGGGTGGCAGAAGAAGTAAAAAAGTGGGTGAAAGAAAACCAGCAAGTGGGTCCAAAGGAATTGCAGAAGAACATCAAAGATAAGTTCAAGATAGATTTACCATACATGAGGTTGTTCAATGGTAAACAACATGCTATGGATTCTATTTATGGTAACTGGCAGGAAAGTTTTCAATTGTTATATTCATTCAAAGGTGAAGTGAAGAGGACAAGCCCAGGTAGTATTGTAGATATTGATCACCACACCGTGGAGTACACATTTAGGGGAGTGACAAAGACCAAGGAATGCTTTAGAAGGGTTTTTGTCTGCTTTGAGGCTTGTCGCCTGGGTTTTTTGGCAGGCTGCAGGCCTTATTTGGCTATTGATGCCACTTTTCTCACAGGGAGGTTTAAAGGACAGTTAGTAGCAGCTTGTGTAGTTGATGCACATAGTTTTGTATTTCTAGTTGCCTATGGTGTGCTGGAGACAGAGTCTGAGGAGAGCTGGACTTGGTTTTTGCATAATCTCCGCCGGGCTATTGCACATCCCAATGGGTTGGTCATTCATACAGATGCCTGCAAAGGTTTAGAAGTGGCCGTGGACAATGTGTTCCCTGGAGTAGAGCATAGGGAATGCATGCGTCACCTTGCTGCAAATTTCATGAAGAAATTCAAAGGAAAGGTGTATACCGACAATTTATGGCCAGCATCTTTGACATGCATTGTGAAGAAGCACAACTACCACTTGAGGCAGTTATACATGAATCCCAAAGTGAAAGAATACTTGGAAACACACCACTCCAAGTTATGGGCCAGAAGCCAATTCAGTGAAGTGAGCAAAGTTGACTATGTGCACAATAATCTAGCAGAGTCTTTCAACTCAACGATCCGGAAACTAAAGGGTCATTATGTGGTGGATTTGCTTGACAGGATAAGGATAGAATACATGCAGAAATTTCATTATCGTGCAGGAATAGCCGAGGCAAAATTCATGGGCCACATTATCATCCCTGCCGTGATGAATGAACTGAAGCAGAAGACAACAGGCTTGGAAATGAACATGACGCTTTGCTCGGGTACCACAACAGAGATATCATATTTGGATAAAGAGAAGAGGGAATGGAGATATCCAGTGGATTTAGAAGCTAGAACTTGCAGTTGTAGGCAATGGCAGATAACTGGGTTGCCATGCATTCATGCCTTGTTTTTCATCACTTCTCTCCCAGGTCCAGCAGGGAACATACAGCAGTATGTGCATGATTACTACTCTGTTGCAAGGTTCAAAGCCACATATGCTTATGCCTTGCCTGCTATGGAGGGAAAACAACAATGGGACATGGTGGACCCTGGATTCAAGCTTTGCGCTCCAGTTCTGAAGAGAGCAGCAGGTAGACCAAGGAAGAGTCGATTCAGACCTCGCAGCGAAGGAGCTGGACTTGGAGCGAGGAAGCGTAGGTGCACAAGGTGTGGTGGGTCTGGTCATTTTGGTAAGCATTGTGATAACACAGTAGATCCAGCGTTCGGAGAGAGTTTCGATGAAGGCTTCGATGAAAATGTTGGTCAGCAGCCGGTTGCCTCAACAGATGATGAAAATGATGGTCAACAGCCGGTTGCATCAGATGAGGATTTTGACGAGGTTCCAAATGATGATGGTCAACAGCCACATGATTTTGACGATGATCCAAAATATCCTCCAAATAATGATTCAAGTGAGGCTCTAAATGGTGATCATGGTGATCCAAGTGAGGCTCCAAATGAGGATCCAAGTGAGGCTCCAAATGATGATCCAAGTGAGGCTCCAAATGGTGACCAACCTTCTCTTGTTGTGAGTTCTGCTAGGTATGTAAATCTTGCAATGGTCAAATACTACTGTACATCTATCACTTGACACGATCTCATTACCGTTTATGTTTTGCACAGCTCTATGGTAGGTTTGAAGAAGACGCACAAGGTACCGACAACAAGAGAAGAAGAGAAGAAACAATGAGCACAAGGTGCACGAGGAGCAAAGTGATGGCAAGAAGCTCAAGGAACAGACAGAAGCCCCAACGCTATCTATGAACAATTATGAAACATTATGAATAAGGAATGATGTTGTCTTATGAAACATTTATCACTTGACATGTTGTATTTCTGTTGGATGATGTTGGACCTATGTTAGAAGTATGTTTTTGATTTTTTTGAATTTTGTTTTGCTCATTTAAATTCTGGTCAAACCTAACTTTGACCAAGATTTAAACAAGTCTAAAACATCAAAATGAAAAACTAAGCCTGGATACTTCTTAGTCAATCCAAAATGAAGTTGTGGTGAGGTTTTTGAAATTTTCATGAAAAATGTGCTAAAAAGAGGGGTCCAAAGGTAGGGTAAACGGCCTCATTTCTAAGCAAGGTTTTTTTCGACCTTATCTAAATCAGCCAAATAACTTTCCTACACATATATTCTATATGTATAGACTATGTGCGCTGGTTTTTCCATTTTTTGATTTTTTTTTAAATTTGTTTTGCTCATTTGAATTCTGGTCAAACTTAACTTTGACCAAGATTTAAACAAGTGTAAAACATCAAAATGAAAAACTAAGCCTGGATCCTTCTTAGTCACTCCAAAATGAAGCTGTGGTGAGTTTTTTGAAATTTTCATGTTCATTTCCCCAAAACACTTCTCTTCACTTCATACAAGAGAGTTTGAGATACTCGAGATATCATACAATACACATGAACTTATCATTTAAATGTATGTAAAGCTTGTTTATCAACTTAAATCGTTAGTATATGACATAAGAAGACTATGTGCGCAGGTTTTTCATTTTTCTGACTTTTATTTAATTTATTATGCTCATTTGAAATCTGGTCAAACATAGCTTTGACTGCTCCAAACCCCTCCCAAACCCCGCTAACCCTAGCGCTGAACAAGGACCGTTCATCTAACCCTAGCGGCGATCAAGGGCCGTCGATCTAACCCTTCTAGAAGGAATCTGCGGGGAGGAGCGGGGCGATCCGCGAGATGCAATCTGATTGGCTGAGAGATTGTTTTTTTTAACAAATATCGGGCGCCCTGGATGGACCGTTGGGCCGTCTCGTCGTCTGGGACTGAGACTGAAGGAAATATGCCCTAGAGGCAATAATAAAGTTATTATTTATTTCCTTATATCATGATAAATGTTTATTATTCATGCTAGAATTGTATTAACCGGAAACATAATACATGTGTGAATACATAGACAAACATAGTGTCACTAGTATGCCTCTACTTGATTAGCTCGTTAATCGAAGATGGTTATGTTTCCTAACCATAAACAAAAGAGTTGTTATTTGATTAACGGGATCACATCATTAGGAGAATGATGTGATTGACATGACCCATTCCATTAGCTTAGCACCCGATCGTTTAGTATGTTGCTATTGCTTTCTTCATGACTTATACATGTTCCTATGACTATGAGATTATGCAACTCCTGTTTGCCGGAGGAACACTTTGTGTGCTACCAAACGTCACAACATAACTGGGTGATTATAAAGGTGCTCTACAGGTGTCTCCAAAGGCACATGTTGGGTTGGCGTATTTCGAGATTACGATTTGTCACTCCGATTGTCGGAGAGGTATCTCTGGGCCCTCCCGGTAATGCACATCACATAAGCCTTGCAAACATTGCAACTAATGAGTTAGTTGTGAGATGATGTATTACGGAACGAGTAAAGAGACTTGCTGGTAACGAGATTGAACTAGGTATTTGAGATACCGACAATCGAATCTCGGGAAAGTAACATACCGATGACAAAGGGAACAACGTATGTTGTTATGCGGTCTGACCGATAAAAGATCTTCGTAGAATATGTACGAGCCAATATGAGCATCCAGGTTCCGCTATTGGTTATTGACCGGAGACGTGTCTCGGTCATGTCTACATTGTTCTCTAACCCGTAGGGTCCGCACGCTTAAGGTTTCGATGACAGTTATATTATGAGTTTATGAGTTTTGATGTACCAAGTTTGTTCGGAGTCCCGGATGTGATCAAGGACATGACGAGGAGTCTCGAAATGGTCGAGACATAAAGATTGATATATTGGAAGCCTATATTTGGATATCGGAAGTGTTCCGGGTGAAATCGGGATTTTACCGGAGTACCGGGAGGTTACCCGACCCCCCCCCGGGAGGTATATGGGCCTTAGTGGGCTTTAGTGGAAGAGAGGAGAGGTGGCCAGGGCTGGGCCGCGCGCCCCTCCCCCCTAGTCCAAATAGGACAAGGAGAAGGGGGCGGCGCCCCCCTTCCTTCTCTCTCTCCTCTTTCCCCCTCCCGAATCCTATTCCAACTAGGAAAGGGGGGGAATCCTACTCCCGGTGGGAGTAGGACTCCTCCTGGCGCGCCAACCTCCTGGCCGGCCACCCCCCCCCCTTGATCCTTTATATACGGGGGCAGGGGGCACCCCTAGACACACAAGTTGATCCACGTGATCATATTCTTAGCCGTGTGCGGTGCCCCCTTCCACCATAGTCCTCGATAATATTGTAGCGGTGCTTAGGAGAAGCCCTGCGACGGTAGTACATCAAGATCGTCACCACGCCGTCGTGCTGACAGAACTCTTCCCCGACACTTTGCTTGATCGGAGTCCGGGGATCGTCATCGAGCTGAACGTGTGCTAGAACTCGGAGGTGCCGTAGTTTCGGTACTTGATCGGTTGGGCCGTGAAGACGTACGACTACATCAACCGCGTTGTGCTAACGCTTCCTCTATCGGTCTACAAGGGTACGTAGATCACACTCTCCCCTCTCGTTGCTATGCATCACCATGATTTTGAGTGTGCGTAGGAATTTTTTTGAAATTACTACGTTCCCCAACAGTGGCATCCGAGCCTAGGTTTTATGTGTTGATGTTATATGCATGAGTAGAACACAAGTGAGTTGTGGGCGATATAAGTCATACTGCTTAACAACATGTCATACTTTGGTTCGGCGGTATTGTTGGACGAAGCGGCCCGGACCGACATTACGCGTACGCTTACGCGAGACCGGTTCTCCCGACGTGCTTTGCACAAAGGTGGCTAGCGGGTGACAGTTTCTCCAACTTTAGTTGAACCGAGTGTGGCTACGCCCGGTCCTTGCGAAGGTTAAAACAGCACCAACTTGACAAACTATCGTTGTGGTTTTGATGCGCGGGTAAGATTGGTTCTTGCTTAAGCCCGTAGCAGCCACGTAAAACTTGCAACAACAAAGTAGAGGACGTCTAACTTGTTTTTGCAGGGCATTTTGTGATGTGATATGGTCAAGACATGATGCTAAATTTTATTGTATGGGATGATCATGTTTTGTAACCGAGTTATCGGCAACTGGCAGGAGCCATATGGTTGTCGCTTTATTGTATGCAATGCAATCGCGCTGTAATGCTTTACTTTATCACTAAGCGGTAGCGATAGTCGTGGAAGCATAAGATTGGCGAGACGACAACGATGCTACGATGGAGATCAAGGTGTCACGCCGGTGACGATGGTGATCACGATGGTGCTTCGAAGATGGAGATCACAAGCACAAGATGATGATGGCCATATCATATCACTTATATTGATTGCATGTGATGTTTATCTTTTATGCATCTTATCTTGCTTTGATTGACGGTAGCATTATAAGATGATCTCTCACTAATTATCAAGAAGTGTTCTCCCTGAGTATGCACCGTTGCGAAAGTTCTTCATGCTGAGACACCACGTGATGATCGGGTGTGGTAGGCTCTACATTCAAATACAACGGGTGCAAAACAGTTGCACACACGGAATACTCAAGTTATACTTGACGAGCCAAGCATATACAGATATGGCCTCGGAACATGGAGACCGAAAGGTCGAGCGTGAATCATATAGCAGATATGATCAACATAGCGATGTTCACCAATGAAACTACTCCATCTCACGTGATGATCGGACATGGTTTAGTTGATTTGGATCACGTAATCACTTAGAGGATTAGAGGGATGTCTATCTAAGTGGGAGTTCTTAAGTAATATGATTAATTGAACTTAAATTTATCATGAACTTAGTCCTGGTAGTATTTTGCAAATTATGTTGTAGATCAATAGCTCGCGTTGTTGCTTCCCTGTGTTTATTTTGATATGTTCCTAGAGAAAATTGTTTTGAAAGATGTTAGTAGCAATGATGCGGATTGGATCCGTGATCTAAGGTTTATCCTCATTTCTGCATAGAAGAATTATGTCCTTGATGCACCGCTAGGTGACGGACCTATTGCAGGAGCAGATGCAGACGTTATGAACGTTTGGCTAGCTCAATATGATGACTACTTGATAGTTTAGTGCACCATGCTTAATGGCTTAGAATCGGGACTTCAAAGACGTTTTGAACATCATGGAGCATATGAGATCTTCCAGGAGTTGAAGTTAATATTTCAAGCAAATACCCGAGTTAAGAGATATGAAGTCTCCAACAAGTTCTATAGCTAAAAGATGGAGGAGAATCGCTCAACTAGTGAGCATGTGCTCAGATTGTCTGAGTACTACAATCGCTTGAATCAAGTGGGAGTTAATCTTCCAGATAAGATAGTGATTGACAAAATTCTCTAGTCACCATCACCAAGTTAGTAGAACTTCGTGATGAACTATGATATGCAAGGGATAACGGAAACGATTCCCAAGCTCTTCGTAATGCGGAAATTGACGAAGGTAGAAATCGAGAAAAACATCAAGTGTTGATGGTAGACAAGACCACTAGTTTCAAGAAAAGGGCAGAGGGAAGAAGGGGAACTTCAAGAAGAACAGCAAGCAAGTTGCTGCTCAAGTGAAGAAGCCCAAGTCTGGTCCTAAGCCTGAGACTAAGTGTTTCTACTGCAAAGGGACTGGTCACTGGAAGCGAAACTACCCCAAGTGATTGGCAGATAAGAAGGATGGCAAAGTGAACATAAGTATATTTGATATACATGTTATTGATGTGCACTTTACTAGTGTTTATAGCAACCCCTCAGTATTTGATACTAGTTCAGTTGCTAAGATTAGTAACTCGAAATGGGAGTTGCAGAATAAACAGAGACTAGTTAAGGGTGAAGTGACGATGTGTATTGGAAGTGGTTCCAAGATTGATATGATCATCATCGGACACTCCCTATACTTTCGGGATTAGTGTTGAACCTGAATAAGTGTTATTCGGTGTTTGCGTTGAGCATGAATATGATTTGATCATGTTTATTGTAATACGGTTATTCATTTAAGTAAGAGAATAAATCGTTGTTCTGTTTACACGAATAAAACCTTATATGGTTACACACCCAATGAAAATAGTTCATTGGATCTCGATCGTAGTGATACACATAATCATAATATTGAAACCAAAAGATGCAAAGTTAATAATGATAGTGCAACTTATTTGTGGCACTGCCGTTTAGGTCATATTGGTGTAAAGCGCATGAAGAAACTCCATGCTAATGGGTTTTTGGAATCACTTGATTATGAATCAGTTGATGCTTGCGAACCATGCCTCATGGGCAAGATGACTAAAACGCCGTTCTCCGGAACTATGGAGCGAGCAACTGACTTATTGGAAATAATACATACTGATGTATGAGATCCGATGAGTGTTAAGGCTCGCGACAGGTATCATTATTTTCTGTTCTTCACAAATAATTTGAGCAGATGTGAGTATATCTACTTAATGAAACACAAGTCTGAAATATTTGAAAAGTTCAAAGAATTTCAGAGTGAAGTGGAGAATCATCGTAACAAGAAAATAAAAGTTTCTATGATATGATCGCAGAGGTAAAATATTTGAGTTACGAGTCTGGCCTTCAGTTAAAACAATGTGAAATAGTTTCACTACTCACGCCACCTGGAACACCACAGCATAATGGTGTGTCCGAACATCATAACCGTACTTTATTAGATATGATGCAATCTATGATGTCTCTTACCGATCTACCACTATCGTTTTGGGGTTATGCATTAAAGACAGCTGCATTCACGTTTAAAAGGGCACCATCTAAGTCCGTTGAGACGACACAATCTGAACTGTGGTTTGGCAAGAAACCAAAGTTGTCGTTTCTTAAAGTTTGGGATTGTGATGCTTATATGAAAAAGTTTCATCCTGATAAGCTCAAACCCAAATCGGAGAAATATGTCTTCATAGGATACCCAAAGGAGACTATTGGGTATACCTTCTATCACAGATTCGAAGGCAAGACATTCGTTGCTAAGAATGGATCCTTTTTAGAGAAGGAGTTTCTCTTGAAAGAAGTGAGTGGGAGGAAAGTAGAACTTGATAAGGTAATTGTACCTTCTCCCTTATTGAAAAGTAGTTCATCACAAGAAATCTGTTCCTGTGACTACTACACCAATTAGTGAGGAAGACTAATGATGATGATCATGTAACTTCAGATCAAGTTAATACCGAATCTCGTAGGTAAACCAGAGTGAGATCGGCACCAAAGTGGTACGGTAATCCTGTTCTGGAAGTCATGTTACTAGACCATGACGAACTTGCAAACTATGAGGAAGCGATGATGAGCCTAAATTCCGCGAAATGGCTTGAGGCCATGAAATCTGAGATGAGATCCATGTATGAGAACAAAGTATGGACTTTGATTGACTTGCCCAATGATCGGCGAGCCATTGAGATTAAATGGATCTTCAAGAGGAAGACGGACGCTGATAGTAGTGTTACTATCTACAAAGCTAGAATTGTCGCAAAAAGGTTTTCGACAAGTTCAAGGTGTTGACTATGATGAGAGTTTCTCACTCGCATCTATGCTTAAGTCTGTCCGAATCATGTTAGCAATTTCCGCATTTTATGAAATCCAGCAAATGGATATCAAAACTGCATTCCTGAATGGATTTCTGGAAGAAGAGTTGTATATGATGCAGCCGGAAGGTTTTGTCGATCCAAAAGGAGCTAACAAAGTGTGCAAGCTCCAGCGATCCATTTATGGACTGGTGCAAGCCTCTCGGAGTTGGAATAAACGCTTTGATAGTATGATCAAAGCATATAGTTTTATACAGACTTGCGGTGAAGCCTGTATTTACAAGAAAGTGAGTGGGAGCACTAGAGCATTTCTGATAAGTATATGTGAATGACATATTGTTGATCGGAAATAATGTAGAATTATTCTACAAAGCATAAAGGAGTGTTTTTAAAGAAGTTTTTCAAAGAAAGACCTCGGTGAAGCTGCTTACATATTAAGCATCAAAATCTATAGAGATAGATCAAGACGCTTGATAAGTTTTTTCAATGAGTACATACCTTGACAATATTTTGAAGTAGTTCAAAAATGTAACAGTCAAAGAAAGAGTTCTTGGCTGTGTTACAAGGTATGAAATTGAGTAAGACTCAAAGCCCGACCACGGCAGAAGATAGAAAGAGAATGAAATTCATTCCCTATGCCTCAGCCATAGGTTCTATAAAGTATGCCATGATATGTATCAGATCTATTGTATACCCTACACTGTGTTAAGCAAGGGAGTACAATAGTGATCTAAGAGTAGATCACTGGACATTGGTCAAAATTATCCTTAGTGGAATAAGGAAATATTTCTCGATTATGGAGGTGACAAAAGGTTCGTCGTAAAAAGTTACGTCGATGCAAGTTTTGACACAAATCTGGATGACTCTAAGTCTCGATCTAGATACATATTGAAAGTGGGAGCAATTAGCTAGAGTAGCTCCGTGCAGAGCATTGTAGACATAGAATTCGCAAAATACTTACGGATCTGTATGTGACAGACCCGTTGACTAAAATTATCTCACAAGCAAAACATGATCACACCTTAGTACTCTTTGGGTGTTAATCACATAAATGATGTGAACTAGATTATTGACTCTAGTAAACCCTTTGGGTATAGGTCACATGACGATGTGAACTATGGGTGTTAATCACATGGTGATGTGAACTCTTAGTGTTGAATCACATGGCGATGTGAACTAGATTATTGACTCTAGTGCAAGTGGGAGACTGAAGGAAATATGCCCTAGAGGCAGTAATAAAGTTATTATTTATTTCCTTATATCATGATAAATGTTTATTATTCATGCTAGAATTGTATTAACCGGAAACATAATACATGTGTGAATACATAGACAAATAGAGTGTCACTAGTATACCTCTACTTGACTAGCTCGTTAATCGAAGATGGTTATGTTTCCTAACCATAAACAAAAGAGTTGTTATTTGATTAACGGGATCACATCATTAGGAGAATGATGTGATTGACATGACCCATTCCATTAGCTTAGCACCCGATCGTTTAGTATGTTGCTATTGCTTTCTTCATGACTTATACATGTTCCTATGACTATGAGATTATGCAACTCCCGTTTGCCGGAGGAACACTTTGTGTGCTACCAAACGTCACAACGTAACTGGGTGATTATAAAGGTGCTCTACAGGTGTCTCCAAAGGTACATGTTGGGTTGGCGTATTTCGAGATTAGGATTTGTCACTCCGATTATCAGAGAGGTATCTCTGGGCCCTCTCGGTAATGCACATCACATAAGCCTTGCAAGCATTGCAACTAATGAGTTAGTTGTGAGATGACGTATTACGGAACGAGTAAAGAGACTTGCCGGTAACGAGATTGAACTAGGTATTGAGATACCGATGATCGAATCTCGGGCAAGTAACATACCGATGACAAAGGGAACAACGTATGTTGTTATGCGGTCTGACCGATAAAGATCTTCATAGAATATGTGGGAGCCAATATGAGCATCCAGGTTCCGCTATTGGTTATTGACCGGAGACGTGTCTCGGTCATGTCTACATTGTTCTCGAACCCGTAGGGTCCGCACGCTTAAGGTTTCGATGACAGTTATATTATGAGTTTATGAGTTTTGATGTACCAAAGGAGTTCGGAGTCCCGGATGAGATCGGGGACATGACGAGGAGTCTCGAAATGGTCGAGACGTAAAGATCGATATATTGGACGACTATATTCGGACATCGGAAAGGTTCCGAGTGGTTCGGGTATTTTCCGGAGTATAGGGGAGTTACGGGAATACGGGAGAAGAAGTATATGGGCCTTATTGGGCTTTAGGGGAGAGGGAGAGGCAGGCCGCCCCCCCCCCCCCAAGGCCTAGTCCGAATTGGACTAGGTGGAGGGGCTGCGCCCCCTCCTTCCTTCTCTTCCCTCTTCCCCTTCCTTGTCTCTTACTCCTACTACATGGAAGGACTCCTAGTTGGACTAGGAAAGGGGGAATCCTACTCCCGGTGGGAGTAGGACTACCCTAGGGCGTGCCATAGAGAGGGCCGGCCCTTCCCTCCTCCACTCCTTTATATACGGGGGCAGGGGGCACCCCATAGACACACAAGTTGATCCTCGTGATCGTTTTCTTAGCCGTGTGCGGTGTCCCCCTCCACCATACTCCTCGATAATATTGTAGCGGTGCTTAGGCGAAGCCCTGCGACGGTAGAACATCAAGATCGTCACCACACCGTCGTGCTGACGGAACTCTTCCCCAACAGTTTGCTAGATCGAAGTCCGGGGATCGTCATCGAGCTGAACGTGTGCTAGAACTCGGAGGTGCCATAGTTTCGGTGCTTGATCGATCGGGCCGTGAAGACGTACGGCTACATCAACCGCGTTGTCATAATGCTTCCGCTTCCGGTCTACGAGGGTCCATAGACAACACTCTCCCCTCTCGTTGCTATGCATCACCATGATCTTGCGTGTGCGTAGGAAAATTTTGAAATTACTACGTTCCCCTACAATTACATGACGTTTATGTTGACACGCAGGTCATAAATAAATTAAGACAACTCCTATGGCTCCTGCCGGTTGTCACACTCATCGACATGCAAGTCGTGATTCCTATTACAAGAACATGATCATCTCATACATCACATATATCATTCATCACATCCTTTGGCCATATCACATCACATAGCATACCCTGCAAAAACAAGTTAGACGTCCTCTAATTGTTGTTTGCATGTTTTACGTGGCTGCTATGGGTTTCTAGCAAGAACGTTTCTTACCTACGCAAAAACCACAACGTGATATGCCAATTGCTATTTACCCTTCATAAGGACCCTTTTCATCGAATCCGATCCGACTAAAGTGGGAGAGACAGACACCCGCTAGCCACCTTATGCAACTAGTGCATGTCAGTCGTGGAACCAGTCTCACGTAAGAGTACGTGTAAGGTCGGTCCGGGCCGCTTCATCCCACGATGCCGCCGAATCAAGATAAGACTAGTAACGACAAGTAAATTGACAATATCGACGCCCACAACAACTTGTGTTCTACTCGTGCATAGAAACTACGCATAAACCTAGCTCATGATGCCACTGTTGGGGAACGTAGCAGAAATTCAAAATTTTCTACGCATCACCAAGATCAATCTATGGAGTAATCTAGCAACGAGGGAAGGAGAGTGCATCTACATACCCTTGTAGATCGCTAAGCGGAAGCGTTCAAGTGAACGGGATTGATGGATTCGTACTCGTCGTGATCCAAATCACCGATGATCCTAGTGCCGAACGGACGACACCTCCGTGTTCAACACACGTACAGCCCAGTGACGTCTCCTACGCCTTGATCCAGCAAGGGGAGGAGAGGTTGGGGAAGACTCCATCTAGCAGCAGCACGACGGCGTGGTGGTGGTGGAGGAGCGCGGAACTCCAGCAGGGCTTCGCCAAGCACTACGAGAGACGAGGAGGAAGAGAGGTAGGGCTGCGCCAAGAGGGAGAGGATCTCGTGTGTCTTGCAGCCTCCAATACCTCAAGTATATATAGGGGAAGGGGAGGGGCTGCGCCCCCACCTATGGTTCGCTCCCTAGGGGTGGCGGCAGCCCCCAGATCCCATCTGGGTGGCGGCCACGGGGGGAGAGAGGGGGGCGCACCACTAGGTGGGCCTTAGGCCCATCTGAGCCTAGGGTTTGCCCCCTTCCACTCTCCCTTGCGCCTTGGGCCTTGATGGGGGGCGCACCAGCCCACCTGGGGCTGGTCCCCTCCCACACTTGGCCCATGCAGCCCTCCGGGGCTGGTGGCCCCACTTGGTGGACCCCCGGGACCCTCCCGGTGGTCCCGGTACGTTACCGATAAAACCCGAGACTTTTCCGGTGACCAAAACAGGACTTCCCATATATAAATCTTTACCTCCGGACCATTCCGGAACTCCTCATGACGTCCGGGATCTCATCCGGGACTCCGAACAACATTCGGTAACAGCGTACATACTTTCCCTATAACTCTAGCGTCATCGAACCTTAAGTGTGTAGACCCTACGGGTTCAGGAAACATGCAGACATGACCGAGACACCTCTCCGGTCAATAACCAACAGCGGGATCTGGATACCCATGTTGGCTCCCACATGCTCCACGATGATCTCATCGGATGAACCACGATGTCAAGGACTTAATCAATCCCGTATACAATTCCCTTTGTCTAGCGGTACGATACTTGCCCGAGATTCGATCGTCGGTATCCCGATACCTTGTTCAATCTCGTTACCGGCAAGTCTCTTTTACTCGTTCCGTAACACATCATCCCATGATCAACTCCTTGATCACATTGTGCACATTATGATGATGTCCTACCGAGTGGGCCCAGAGATAACTCTCCGTTTACACGAAGTGACAAATCCCAGTCTCGATTCGTGCCAACCCAACAGACACTTTCGGAGATACCTGTAGTGTACCTTTATAGCCACCCAGTTACGTTGTGACGTTTGGCACACCCAAAGCACTCCTACGGTATCCGGGAGTTGCACAATCTCATGGTCTAAGGAAATGATACTTGACATTAGAAAAGCTTTAGCATACGAACTACATGATCTTGTGCTAGGCTTAGGATTGGGTCTTGTCCATCACATCATTCTCCTAATGATGTGATCCCGTTATCAACGACATCCAATGTCCATCGTCAGGAAACCGTAACCATCTATTGATCAACGAGCCAGTCAACTAGAGGCTTACTAGGGACATGGTGTTGTCTATGTATCCACACATGTATCTGAGTTTCCTATCAATACAATTCTAGCATGGATAATAAACGATTATCATGAACAAGGAAATATAATAATAACCAATTTATTATTGCCTCTAGGGCGTATTTCCAACAGCTAGCTGTGGAGGGCGCGGCGGTGGGAAGCTAGCAGTGGAGGGCGCGACGGCGTTGAGATCCCCTTCGGCTCCGAGCTCCATGTCTTCCTCAAGCTCCCGCGCCACCTCGCGGATGCAGAGCCGGGAGCGTGTGGACATGCCTGTCTTCGTCTGTCCGCGGTGCCGGGCGGGTGTTGATCGAAGGGTTTCTCAGACACCGAGGAACCAGAATCGTTCGTTCTACGTGTGCAGCGAGAATGGGGTAAGAATCGGGGCAATTGCACCATTTTCGTCGTCGGGATGTTTGAGCAATGGGTTGATCTGTTTGGTGTTCATGCAGGTGACATGCTTCTTTCTTTGGGTCGATGCTCTGGGCAAGACTCTGATGAATGAACTGCAAGAAGACCATGAAGAATGGTTGCGCATGCTGCCACGAACGGCAGTGGCCACACCACGAGCTCCGGAAGAAGAGATGGATGGCGAAGCACGCACTGACAGAGAGCTAGCTATTGAGCTTAGGATGTTGAAGAAGAAGGTTAGGAAGCTTGAAGATCAAGCACTACCAATACCCATTTGCAAATACTTTTGGGCATTTGTAGGTATGGTAATCGCACTGGTTGTAATGTTGAAAATGTATGGAAAGGCATGAATTATGAAGGAATTTGTAATCTTGAAATTGTTTGAGAAATTCACCTAGTTTAAATGTTGGTTAAAGTTGTTTAAATGTTGAAACAAAAAGAGAAGAAGTGACCAACATTTAAATATGTTGGAAAAAAAGAGAAGAAATTAGGAATTCGGGAACTTTTGATCAATGAAATGCAGCTCTCTGCTCTGCCTTTCTGTCCAAAAAAAGGTTGCTCTTGGGCCAAATTCAGAGCGTAGAGCCAAGTGCAGGCTAGACTAATGGTCCAACTGCATCCAATTAGGCCCATTCAGGGGTTTTCTTGCGTATTTTTCTGTTTTCTATTCTGATTTAATTTAGGCAGTAAATCATAATGCTGAAACTTTTTGTGGAAGCTAATTGAATTATTCCGGAGCCAAACAATTAAGGTTAGAAATTTTTTGGAGCTGTTAATTAATCCAATTCAAATTTACACCGTGATTTAAATCAAAGACCAAAATGTCATGGAAAATGTGCCTCAGCTCTGGTAGAGGTTTACGCCAGGTGCCAAAATAAATGAACATTTTTAAGGGCATTACATTGAGAAAAACATAATATGTCTAAAAAATGAAGGGTGGAAAATGCACAAAAAATTGGTGCGGCTAGGGACTCGAACCCAAGACCGCGTGGGTTTGTGGTGTTTAGGTCTGCGCTGGTAACCGCTAGGACAGATGTCAAGACTTTGATATGGGTAGGGAAGGAATGTATACATAGTGAGACTGTGAATTTTTTTAAAAAAAAATAGTGAGACCGTGAATGTTTGCACACGCGTGAGAGTGGTTTTCCTTTGTTTTGCACTTAAATTTTGGAGGGTTGGAAGGTTGAAAATGTATGTTGCACTACCACATGATTTCGGTCAGAGTGGCACTTGGTTTAGGGTTAGAGTGGCACTTGGTTTAGGATTTAAAGGGAATAAATTTGCATGTTAGTTCATGACTTTTTGTTTGAATGAAACAGAGGGCTTCTCACCCCCTCCGAAAACCACAAGTTATCGAACTTCATGACTTGTTTAGGGAAGAAATGATAAGTTTGGGCACGGACATTTTTTAACACACATAATAAGATGGAACACATCGTACCATTACAATAACTTAGATAAGTTCACGGACAGTTCACGGACACATGACGAAACATGACACGACACGACATAGAAAAGCAACAAAATAAAAAACAAACATGACGAGCTTGACTCCGGGCTTGAACATCTTCATCTTGACCTCCTTCTTCCACCTTGGCCACGCGCGCCCCTTCAACACCGTCTTCATCTTCACACCTCCTCCTCATCATCGTAGGGAAGGGAGTGCATCTGGCCTGGAGCGGGGAAGATGCGCTCGTAGTTGGTGTAGATGTTGTAGATGGTTAAGAAGATGGCCTCGCAGCCGCACCAAAAGACTTGGCCGAGGAGCTCGCGTGCGTCAAATGGGTTGGTGAAGGTGACCGTGAGCAGTAGGAGGATGCCGCCGTGGTCACGAACCTCGTTGAGGGTGAACATCCTCGGCGAGCCCCGTGGGAGGTGGGCATAGCCGGCTCTGAGGAAGGCGCGGGTGAGTTCGACGGAACCCCTCCACCTTGAAATAGCCCACACACGGAGCTCCATCTCCACGAGCATGCCCGGTGGGTAGCGCAGCTCCGGCACCACAGGCGGACGGTTGAAGGTCGGCCCATTGAACTGCATCTTGTTCACTTGGTCTCTCTTGGGGAGGGCTCGGTCGCTTGGGTGTTTGAAGTTGGAGAGGATCAGATCTGGCTTGTGGGTGGGAGAGGAAGAGAGGCACCCCATTTATAGGCCTGTGGGTGGGAGAGGAAGAGAGAAAGGATGAGAACGGTGCGTGTGTGAATCCGGACGCGTGTGTGTATCCGTTACGTTTTGCACACTTAAATTTTTGCACGAAAACGATGCATCTTTGACCGGACGGTGCATGTGAATCGCTGCCCTGAACCACCTAGCTCGCCTCGCTAGCCTAGCTCGCCTAACGCGCCTCGCTCGCCTCGCTCACCTCGCTCGCATGCATGCACATCGCCGCCTCCCGCGCATGCGCAAACCCACGTAGCCGCCTCCATGCATGCAAGGCCTGGAAAGGCTAAGACGGGCTATTTACTGCGGTCTCTATTGGGGAACGTAGTAATTTCAAAAAAATTCCTACGCACACGCAAGATCATGGTGATGCATAGCAATGAGAGGGGAGAGTGTGATCTACGTACCCTTGTAGACCGATAGCGGAAGCGTTAGCACAACGCGGTTGATGTAGTCGTACGTCTTCACGGCCCGACCGATCAAGTACCGAAACTACGGCACCTCCGAGTTCTAGCACACGTTCAGCTCGATGACGATCCCCGGACTCCGATCCAGCAAAGTGTCGGGGAAGAGTTCCGTCAGCACGACGGCGTGGTGACGATCTTGATGTACTACCATCGCAGGGCTTCGCCTAAGCACCGCTACAATATTATCAAAGACTATGGTGGAAGGGGGCACCGCACATGGCTAAGAATATGATCACGTGGATCAACTTGTGTGTCTAGGGGTGCCCCCTGCCCCCGTATATAAAGGATCAAGGGGGGGTGCGGCCGGCCAGGAGGTTGGCGCGCTAGGAGGAGTCCTACTCCCACCGGGAGTAGGATTCCCCCCCTTTCCTAGTTGGAATAGGATTCGGGAGGGGGAAAGAGGAGAGAGAGAAGGAAGGGGGGGCGCCGCCCCCTTCTCCTTGTCCTATTCGGACTAGGGGGGAGGGGCGCGCGGCCCAGCCATGGCCACCTCTCCTCTCTTCCACTAAAGCCCACTAAGGCCCATATACCTCCCGGGGGGTTCCGGTAACCTCCCGGTACTCCGGTAAAATCCCGATTTCACCCGGAACACTTCCAATATCCAAATATAGGCTAACAATATATCAATCTTTATGTCTTGACCATTTCGAGACTCCTCGTCATGTCCTTGATCACATCCGGGACTCCGAACAAACTTCGGTACATCAAAACTCATAAACTCATAATATAACTGTCATCGAAACCTTAAGCGTGCGGACCCTACGGGTTAGAGAACAATGTAGACATGACCGAGACACGTCTCCAGTCAATAACCAATAGCGGAACCTGGATGCTCATATTGGCTCCTACATATTCTACGAAGATCTTTTATCGGTCAGACCGCATAACAACATACGTTGTTCCCTTTGTCATCGGTATGTTACTTGCCCGAGATTCGATCGTCGGTATCTCAAATACCTAGTTCAATCTCGTTACCGGCAAGTCTCTTTACTCATTCTGTAATACATCATCTCACAACTAACTCATTAGTTGCAATGCTTGCAAGGCTTATGTGATGTGCATTATCGAGAGGGCCCAGAGATACCTCTCCGACAATCGGAGTGACAAATCCTAATCTCGAAATACGCCAACCCAACATGTACCTTTGGAGACACCTGTAGAGCACCTTTATAATCACCCAGTTACGTTGTGATGTTTGGTAGCACACAAAGTGTTCCTCCGGCAAACGGGAGTTGCATAATCTCATAGTCATAGGAACATGTATAAGTCATGAAGAAAGCAATAGCAACATACTAAACGATCGGGTGCTAAGCTAATGGAATGGGTCATGTCAATCACATCATTCTCCTAATGATGTGATCCTTTTAATCAAATAACAACTCTTTTGTTTATGGTTAGGAAACATAACCATCTTTGATTAACGAGCTAGTCAAGTAGAGGCATACTAGTGACACTCTGTTTGTCTATGTATTCACACATGTATTATGTTTCCGGTTAATACAATTCTAGCATGAATAATAAACATTTATCATGGTATTAGGAAATAAATAATAACTTTATTATTGCCTCTAGGGCATATTTCCTTCAGTCTCGGGCTTAGGACCAGACTTGGGCTTCTTCACTTGAGTAGCAACTTGCTTGATGTTCTTCTTGAAGTTCCCCTTCTTCCCTCTGCTCTTTTCTTGAAACTAGTGGTCTTGTCTACCATCAACACTTGATGTTTTTCTCGATTTCTACCTTCGTCAATTTCCGCATTACGAAGAGCTTGGGAATCGTTTCCGTTATCCCTTGCATATCATAGTTCATCACGAAGTTCTACTAACTTGGTGATGGTGACTAGAGAATTCTGTCGATCACTATCTTATCTGGAAGATTAACTCCCACTTGATTCAAGCGATTGTAGTACTCAGACAATCTGAGCACATGCTCACTAGTTGAGCGATTCTCCTCCATCTTTTAGCTATAGAACTTGTTGGAGACTTCATATCTCTCAACTCGGGTATTTGCTTGAAATATTAACTTCAACTCCTGGAACATCTCATATGCTCCATGATGTTCAAAACGTCTTTGAAGTCCCGATTCTAAGCCATTAAGCATGGTGCACTAAACTATCAAGTAGTCATCATATTGAGCTAGCCAAACGTTCATAACGTCTGCATCTGCTCCTGCAATAGGTCTGTCACCTAGCGGTGCATCAAGGACATAATTCTTCTGTGCAGCAATGAGGATAAACCTCAGATCACGGATCCAATCCGCATCATTGCTACTAACATCTTTCAACACAATTTTCTCTAGGAACACATCAAAATAAACATAGGGAAGCAACAACGCGAGCTATTGATCTACAACATAATTTGCAAAATACTACCAGGACTAAGTTCATGATAAATTTAAGTTCAATTAATCATATTACTTCAGAACTCCCACTTAGATAGACATCCCTCTAATCCTCTAAGTGATTACGTGATCCAAATCAACTAAACCATGTCCGATCATCACGTGAGATGGAGTAGTTTCATTGGTGAACATCACTATGTTGATCATATCTACTATATGATTCACGCTCGACCTTTCGGTCTCCGTGTTCCGAGGCCATATCTGTATATGCTTGGCTCGTCAAGTATAACCTGAGTATTCCGCGTGTGCAACTGTTTTGCACCCGTTGTATTTGAACGTAGAGCTTATCACACCCGATCATCACGTGGTGTCTCAGCACAAAGAACTTTCGCAACGGTGCATACTCAGGGAGAACACTTCTTGATAATTATTGAGAGATCATCTTAAAATGCTACCGTCAATCAAAGCAAGATAAGATGCATAAAAGATAAACATCACATGCAATCAATATAAGTGATATGATATGGCCATCATCATCTTGTGCTTATGGTCTCCATCTTCGAAGCACCGTCGTGATCACCATCGTCACCGGCGCGACACCTTGATCACCATCGTAGTATCGTTCTCGTCTCGCCAATCTTATGCTTCCACAACTATCGCTACCTCTTAGTGATAAAGTAAAGCATTACAGCGTGATTGCATTGCATACAATAAAGCGACAACCATATGGCTCCTGCCAGTTGCCGATAACTCGGTTACAAAACATGATCATCTCATATAATAAAATTTAGCATCATGTCTTGACTATATCACATCACAACATGCCCTGCAAAAACAAGTTAGACGTCCTCTACTTTGTTGTTGCAAGTTTTACGTGGCTGCTACGGGCTTAAGCAAGAACCAATCTTACCTACGCATCAAAACCACAACGATAGTTTGTCAAGTTGGTGCTGTTTTAACCTTTGCAAGGACCGGGCGTAGCCACACTCGGTTCAACTAATGTTGGAGAAACTGTCACCCGCTAGCCACCTTTGTGCAAAGCACGTCGGGAGAACCGGTCTCGCGTAAGCGTACGCGTAATGTCGGTCCGGGCCGCTTCGTCCAACAATACTGCCGAACCAAAGTATGACATGCTGGTAAGCAGTATGACTTATATCGCCCACAACTCACTTGTGTTCTACTCGTGCATATAACATCAACACATAAAACCTAGGCTCGGATGCCACTGTAGGGGAACGTAGTAATTTCAAAAATTTCCTACGCACACGCAAGATCATGGTAATGCATAGCAACGAGAGGGGAGAGTGTTGTCTACGTACCCTCGTAGACCGGAAGCGGAAGCGTTATGACAACGCGGTTGATGTAGTCGTACGTCTTCACGGCCCGACCGATCAAGCACCGAAACTACGGCACCTCCGAGTTCTAGCACACGTTCAGCTTGATGACGATCCCCGTACTCCGATCCAGCAAAGTGTCGGGGAAGAGTTCCGTCAGCATGACGGCGTGGTGACGATCTTGATGTTCTACCGTCGCAGGGCTTCGCCTAAGCACCGCTACAATATTATCGAGGAGTATGGTGGAAGGGGGCACCGCACACGGCTAAGAAAATGATCACGAGGATCAACTTGTGTGTCTATGGGGTGCCCCCTGCCCCCGTATATAAAGGAGTGGAGGAGGGGAGGGCCAGCCCTCTCTATGGCGCGCCCTAGGGGAGTCCTACTCCCACCGGGAGTAGGATTCCCCCTTTCCTAGTCCAACTAGGATTCCTTCCATGTAGTAGGAGTAAGAGACAAGGAAGGGGAAGAGGGACTCCGAACTCCGAACTCCTTCGGTACATCAAAACTCATAAACTCATAATATAACTGTCATCGAAACCTTAAGCGTGCGGACCCTACGGGACATTGTAGACATGACCGAGACACGTCTCCGGTCAATAACCAATAGCGGAACCTGGATGCTCATATTGGCTCTCACATATTCTACGAAGATCTTTATCGGTCAGACCACATAACAACATATGTTGTTCCCTTTGTCATCGGTATGTTACTTGCCCGAGATTCGATCGTCGGTATCTCAATACCTAGTTCAATCTCGTTACCGGCAAGTCTCTTTACTCGTTCCGTAATACGTCATCTCACAACTAACTCATTAGTTGCAATGCTTGCAAGGCTTATGTGATGTGCATTACCGAGAGGGCCCAGAGATACCTCTCCGACAATCGGAGTGACAAATCCTAATCTCAAAATACGCCAACCCAACATGTACCTTTGGAGACACCTGTAGAGCTCCTTTATAATCACCCAGTTACATTGTGACGTTTGGTAGAACACAAAGTGTTCCTCCGGCAAACGGGAGTTGCATAATCTCATAGTCATAGGAACATGTATAAGTCATGAAGAAAGCAATAGCAACATACTAAACGATCGGGTGCTAAGCTAATGGAATGGGTCATGTCAATCACATCATTCTCCTAATGATGTGATCCCGTTAATCAAATAACAACTCTTTTGTTTATGGTTAGGAAACATAACCATCTTCGATTAACGAGCTAGTCAAGTAGAGGCATACTAGTGACACTCTGTTTGTCTATGTATTCACACATGTATTATGTTTCCGGTTAATACAATTCTAGCATGAATAATAAACATTTATCATGATATAAGGAAATAAATAATAACTTTATTATTGCCTCTAGGGCATATTTCCTTCAGTAATTACTTTACTTTATTGCTAACCGTTAGCTATAGTAGTAGAAGTAATAGTTGGCGAGACAACTTCATGAAGACACGATGATGGAGATCATGATGATGGAGATCATGGTGTCATGCCGGTGACGATGATGATCATGGAGCCCTGAAGATGGAGATCAAAAGGAGCAAAGTGATGATGGCCATATCATGTCACTATTTGATTGCATGTGATGTTCATCATGTTTATACATCTTATTTGCTTAGAACGACGGTAGTAAATAAGATGATCCCTCATTAAAATTTCAAGAAAGTGTTCCCCCTAACTGTGCACCGTTGCGAAAGTTCGTCGTTTCGAAGCACCACGTGATGATCGGGTGTGATAGATTCTTACGTTCGAATACAACGGGTGTTGACGAGCCTAGCATGTACAGACATGGCCTCGGAACACATGCGAAACACTTAGGTTGACTTGACGAGCCTAGCATGTACAGACATGGCCTCGGAACACAAGAGACTGAAAGGTCGAGCATGAGTCGTATGGTAGATACGATCAACATGAAGATGTTCACCGATAATGACTAGTCCGTCTCACGTGATGATCGGACACGGCCTAGTTGACTCGGATCATGTAATCACTTAGATGACTAGAGGGATGTCTATCTGAGTGGGAGTTCATAAGATGAACTTAATTATCCTGAAGATAGTCAAAAGGTCTTCGCAAATTATGTCGTGGCTCGCGCTTCAGTTCTACTGTTTAGATATGTTCCTAGAGAAAATTTAGTTGAAAGTTGATAGTAGCAATTATGCGGACTAGGTCCGTAAACTGAGGATTGTCCTCATTGCTTCATAGAAGGCTTATGTCCTTAATGCACCACTCAGTGTGCTGAACCTCGAATGTCGTCTGTGGATGTTGCGAACATCTGACATACCCATTTTGATAACTACGTGATAGTTCAGTTAAACGGTTTAGAGTTGAGGCACCGAAGACGTTTTGAAACGTCGCGAAACATATGAGATGTTTCGAGGGCTGAAATTGGGATTTCAGGCTCGTGCCCACGTCAAGAGGTATAAGACCTCCGACGATTTTCTTAGCTTGCAAACTAAGGGAGAAAAGCTCAATTGTTGAGCTTGTGCTCAGATTGTCTGAGTACAACAATCATTTGAATCGAGTGGGAGTTGATCTTCCAGATGAGATAGTGATGTTTCTCCAAAGTCATTACCACCAAGCTGCTAGAGCTTCGTGATGAACTATAATATATCGGGGACATATATGATGATCCTTGAGATATTCGCGATGTTTGACACCACAAAAATAGAAATCAAGAAGGAGCATCAATTGTTGATGGTTGGTGAAACCACTAGTTTCAAGAAGGGCAAGGGCAAGAAGGGATACTTCATGAAACGGCAAATCAGCTGCTGCTCTAGTGAAGAAACCCAAGGTTGAACCCAAACCCGAGACTAAGTGCTTCTGTAATAAGGGGAACAACCACTGGAGCAGAATTACCCTAGATACTTGGTAGATGAGAAGGCTGGCAAGGTCGATAGAAGTATATTGGATATACATTGTGTTAATGTGTACTTTACTAGTACTCCTAGTAGCACCATGGTATTAGATACCGGTTCGGTTGCTAAGTGTTAGTAAACTCGAAATAAAAGGCTGCGGAGTAAACGGAGACTAGCTAAAGGTGAGCTGGCGATATGTGTTGGAAGTTTTTCCCAAGCTTGATGTGATCAAGCATCGCACGCTCCCTCTACCATCGAAATAGGTGTTTGCGTTGAGCATAGACATGATTGGATTACGTCTATCGCAATACGGTTATTCATTTAAGGAGAATAATGGTTACTCTGTTTATTTGAATAATACCTTCAATGGTCTTACACCTAAAATGAATATTGAATCTCGATCGTAGTGATACACATGTTCATGCCAAAAGATATAAGATAGTAATGATAGTACCACCTACTTGTGGCACTGCCACTTAAGTCATATCGGTATAAAATGCATGAAGAAGCTCCATGTTGATGGATCTTTGGGCTCACTCATTTTTGAAAAGTTTGAGACATGCGAACCATGTCTATTGGTGTATATGCATGAAGAAACTCCATGCAAATGGACCGTTTGGACTCACTTGATTTTGAATCACTTGAGACATGCAAATCATACCACATGGGCAAGATGACTGAAAGCCTCGTTTTCAGTAAAATGGAACTAGAAAGCAACTTGTTGGAAGTAATACATTTTGATGTGTGCAGTCCAATGAGTGCTGAGGCGTGTAGTGGATATCGTTATGTTCTTACTTCACAGATGATTTGAGTAGATGTTGAGTATATTTACTTGATGAATCACGAGTCTGAATTATTGAAAGGTTCAAGTAATTTCAGGGTGAAGTTGAAAGATCGTCGTGACAAGAGGATAAAATATCTATGATATGATCATAGAGATGAATATCTGAATTACGAGTTTGGCACAGAATTAAGACATTGTGGAAATTGTTTCACAACTAATACAGCCTGGAACACCATAGTGTGATGGTGTGTCCGAACATCATAACTGCACCCTATTGGATATGATGCATACCATGATGTCTCTTATCGAATTACCACGATAGTTTATGGGTTAGGCATTAGAGACAACCACATTCACTTTAAATAGGGTACCACGTAATTCCGATGAGATGACACCGTATGAACTATGGTTTAGGGAAACCTAAGCTGTCATTTCTTAAAAGTTTGGGGCTGCAACGCTTATGTGAAAAAGTTTCAGGCAGATAAGCTCGAACCCAAAGAGGATAAATGCATCTTCATAGGACACCCAAAACAGTTGGGTATACCTCCTGTCTCAGATCCGAAAGCAATAAAGGATTGTTTCTAGAATCGGGTCCTTTCTCGAGGAAAAGTTTCTGTCGAAAGAATTGAGTGGGAGGATGGTGGAGACTTGATGAGGTTATTGAACCGTCTCTTCAACTAGTGTGTGGCAGGGCATAGGGAGTTGTTCCTGTGGCACCTACACCAATTGAAGTGTTAGCTTATGATAGTGATCATGGAACTTCAGATCAAGTCACTACCAAACCTCGTGGGATGACAAGGATGCGTACTACTTCAGAGTGGTACGTAATCCTGTCTTGGAAGTCATGTTGCTAGACAACAATGAACCTACGAGCTATGGAGAAGCCGTGGTGGGCCTGGATTCCAAAATGGCTCGAGGCCATATAATCCGAGAAAGGATCCATATGTGAAAACAAAGTGTAGACTTTGGAAGAACTACTTGATGGTCGTAAGGCTGTTAGGTACATATGGATTTTTAAAAGGAAGACGGACAATGATGGTAAGTATCACCATTAAGAAAGCTCGACTTGTCGTTAAGATGTTTTCCGACAAGTTCAAGGAGTTGACTGCGATGAGACTTTCTCACTCGTAGCGATGCTAAGAGTCTGTTGGAATTATATTAGCGATTACTGCATTATTTATGAAATCTTGCAGATAGGATGTCAAAACATTGTTTCCTCGACGATTTTCTTGAGAAAAGGTTGTATGTGATACAACCGGAAGGTTTTGTCAATCCTGAAAGATGCTAATAAGTATGCAAAGCTCCAGCAATCCTTCTAAGGACTGGAGTAAGCATCTCGGAGTTGGAATGTATGCTTTGATGAGATGATCAAAGATTTTGGGTGTATACAAAGTTTATGAGAAACTTGTATTTCCAAAGAAGTGAGTGGGAGCACTATAGAATTTCTGATGAATATATGTTGTTGACATATTGTTGATCAGAAATGACGTAGAATTTCTGGAAAGCATATAGGGTTATTTGGAAAGTGTTCTTCAATGGAAAGCCTGGATTAAGCTACTTGAACATTGAGCATCAAGATCTATAAGGATAGATCAAAACGCTTAATGGTACTTTCAAATGAGCACATACCTTGACATGATCTTGAAGGTGTTCAAGATGGATCAGTCAAAGAAGGAGTTCTTGCCTGAGTTGTAAGGTATGAAGTTAAGACTTAAAGCTCGACCACGGCAGAAGAAAGAGGAAGGATGAAGGTCGTCCCCTGTGCTTTTGTCATAGGCTCTATACGGTATGGCATGCTGAGTACCGCACCTGATGTGTGCCTTGCCACATATCTGGCAAGAGGGTACAAAGGTAATCTAGGAGTAGATCACCAGATAGCGGTCAAAATTATCCTTAGAGGAATAAGGATATGCTTCTCGGTTATGGAAGTGATAAAGAGTTCGACGTAAAGAGTTACGTCGATGCAAGCTTAACACCTATCCGGATAGCTCTGAGTAGAGATACCGGATACGTATAATGGAGCAACAATTTAGAATAGCTCCCAGTAGAACAGTTATTTGAAATGGCACCAAATGTAGCGTAGTAGTTGCATCTACAAGATGACATAGAAATTTGCGAAGTACATACGGATCTGAATGCTGCAGACCCGTTGACTGAAACCTCTCTCACAAGCATAACATGATCAAACCCAGAACTCTTTGGGTGTTGGTCACATGGGGATGTGACCTTGAGTGTTAATCACATATCGATGTGAACTGGATTATTGACTCTAGTGCAAGTGGGAGACTGTTGGAAATATGCCCTAGAGGCAATAATAAATTGGTTATTATTATATTTCCTTGTTCATGATAATCGTTTATTATCCATGCTAGAATTGTATTGATAGGAAACTCAGATACATGTGTGGATACATAGACAACACCATGTTCCTAGTAAACCTCTAGTTGACTGGCTCGTTGATCAATAGATGGTTACGGTTTCCTGACCATGGACATTGGATGTCGTTGATAACGGGATCACATCATTAGGAGAATGATGTGATGGACAAGACCCAATCCTAAGCCTAGCACAAGATCATGTAGTTCGTATGCTAAAGCTTTTCTAATGTCAAGTATCATTTCCTTAGACCATGAGATTGTGCAACTCCCGGATACCGTAGGAGTGCTTTGGGTGTGCCAAACGTCACAACGTAACTGGGTGGCTATAAAGGTACACTACAGGTATCTCCGAAAGTGTCTGTTGGGTTGGCACGAATCGAGACTGAGATTTGTCACTCCGTGTAAACGGAGAGGTATCTCTGGGCCCACTCAGTAGGACATCATTATAATGTGCACAATGTGATCAAGGAGTTGATCACGGGATGATGTGTTATGGAACGAGTAAAAGAGACTTGCCGGTAACGATATTGAACAAGGTATCGGGATACCGACGATCGAATCTCGGGCAAGTATCGTACCGCTAGACAAAGGGAATTGTATACGGGATTGATTAAGTCCTTGACATCGTGGTTCATCCGATGAGATCATCGTGGAGCATGTAGGAGCCAACATGGGTATCCAGATCCCGTTGTTGGTTATTGACCGGAGAGGTGTCTCGGTCATGTCTGCATGTTTCCCGAACCCGTAGGGTCTACACATTTAAGGTTCGATGATGCTAGGGTTAAAGGGAAAGTATGTACGCGGTTACCGAATGTTGTTAGGAGTCCCGGATGAGATACCGGACGTCACGAGGAGTTCCGGAATGGTCCGGGGGTAAAGATTTATATATGGGAAGTCCTGTTTTGGTCACCGAAAAAGTTTCGGGTTTTATCGGTAACGTACCGGGACCACCGGGACGGTGGTCCCGGGGGTCCACCAAGTGGGGCCACCAGCCCCGGAGGGCTGCATGGGCCAAGTGTGGGAGGGGACCAGCCCCAGGTGGGCTGGTGCGCCCCCCCACCAAGGCCCAAGGCGCAAGGGAGAGTGGAAGGGGGCAAACCCTAGGCTCAGATGGGCCTAAGGCCCACCTAGTGGTGCGCCCCCCTCTCTCCCCCCGTGGCCGCCACCCAGATGGGATCTGGGGGCTGCCGCCACCCCTAGGGAGCGAACCATAGGTGGGGGCGCAGCCCCTCCCCTTCCCCTATATATACTTGAGGTATTGGAGGCTGCAAGACACACGAGATCCTCTCCCTCTTGGCGCAGCCCTACCTCTCTTCCTCCTCGTCTCTCGTAGTGCTTGGCGAAGCCCTGCTGGAGTTCCGCGCTCCTCCACCACCACCACGCCATCGTGCTGCTGCTGGATGGAGTCTTCCCCAACCTCTCCTTCTTCCCTTGCTGGATCAAGGCGTAGGAGACGTCACTGGGCTGTACGTGTGTTGAACACGGAGGTGTCGTCCGTTCGGCACTAGGATCATCGGTGATTTGGATCACGACGAGTACGACTCCATCAATCCCGTTCACTTGAACGCTTCCGCTTAGCGATCTACAAGGGTATGTAGATGCACTCTCCTTCCCTCGTTGCTAGATTACTCCATAGATTGATCTTGGTGATGTGTAGAAAATTTTGAATTTCTGCTACATTCCCCAACACTAGCTTCCCGCCGTCGTGCTCTCTCTCTCGCCATGGTCACCGCCGTGCTCTCTGTCGCCGTGGTCACCGCCGCTGTCGCCCGCTTATATAGCACACCCGCCAACGGCTCTCTGCTCAACGGCTCTCTGCTGGGTCCCACAAGCCACGCGTGCAACGGTCTGAATAAAATTGACCGTTTCTGCCGTCTGGTCCCACCTGTAAGGGCCGAGTCAAAAGGTTGACCTGATGGAGACGGCAGAGTTCACGAAACGAGTCGGTGCGCACGGACTAGGGGCAAAACTGAGCACAATTTGCATCTGAGGGCAAAACTGAGTACATGGACACCACTGAGGACAAAAGGATAATTAACCCAAATAAAAAAGTGTTAGTTCCGGTGGTTCGAAGCAAGCTTGGCAACGAGCTCCTTTAAAACCGAGGGATAGGTCTCAAAGCCATTAGATGCCATTAATGTTTGTAGACACGAGAGGGGCCTGGACTTGGATAAACTTGAAGCACGCCTCCTTCAATCGCTGGCAGTGGTGCTGCTCGGCTAGAGCAACACTGGACATCACCATGCTGACACATATGTGCTCAGACAAGTGGTTCTCGCAGATGCACTTGAGGCGTTGGACATCATATCTATCAGCCGCTACCAACAAGTCTTGAAGCCATTGCAGCCACATTTCATCCTCTGCTGCCTCCATTTCTTGCTCATGTTCCACAACTCCTGACATTTTACCCTCGGCTGCTTCCTCTTCTTGTCCTTGTTCCACAACTTTTGCTTTGTCCTCCTCCATGTTGTCGTCCTTCTTTATATAAGGCAATGTGTCAGTGTAGATGAAGCTAAGCA
Source organism: Triticum urartu (assembly GCF_056163025.1). Classification (NCBI taxonomy): domain Eukaryota; kingdom Viridiplantae; phylum Streptophyta; class Magnoliopsida; order Poales; family Poaceae; genus Triticum; species Triticum urartu. The sequence goes on from NC_141878.1 coordinate 607,256,300, forward strand.
AAGCCTTGAATAATTTTGGTTCCATGTCTTGGATCTGTATGACACTGGATGTCCGTGTGCCCTCCTTCATGGGGCCAAAGAGTTGTGCCATGAAGACCTTAGACCGGGCCGCAAGCACGCATCGGTGTGCAGCGAATTTCTCTCCGCCGACCTCGAATGCCACATCAGCACCTGCCTCGGTTTCTAAGAGAATGTTATAATCATGGCAAATGTCAGGCAGGCGCGCCTTGGAGCCAGCAGCATCGTCCTCGGTGTTGTAGACCATGATGTCGCACCGGATGGTGAAACAATCATCCTTTAAATTCACCGATTGTTCAAGAGCATCTTTTCGGATAAACTTGTCACAACCCCAAGCACAACCAGTGAAGCTGCATGTTTTAATTTCAGCAAAGTGCACTGGATTCTGCATCTCAATCTGGTCGATGAAGCTAAAAATGAACTTGGCTTCAACATGCTTCTTCTTGGCATCGTCTTGGAGACAGGAAAGCGAGAGAGAGATGAAGTCGGCACAGTTGGTGGTTTCACCATTGGGGTAGTAGTGGATGAGCCAGCGATGGCCTCCCAACATGAAAGGACGAGATCGGATGCCCTCACCGGTGTGTGCCTCTTCCTTGGTCCGCAAGTAGTCGTGGACCACTAGAAGGTGGTACCCATAGTCCGCGGTGATGCCGACGGACGACTCGGTCGCAGGGCATAGTTCACCGTCGGCCAGGACAGATACGCCGGCGAACGACGACATGTCAAACAGAGTGGACATGACCGGACTCACACCTATGTGTTGAGACAACTGCCTTTCACAGATGAACTTGAGTCGTTGGACATCATATCTGTCTGCCGCTGCAAACAAGTTTTGCAGCCATTGCAGCCGCATTTCATCCTCTAATAATGTCGTCTCTTTTTCTTGTCCTTGCTCCACAACTTGTGACATTTTGTCCTCCTCCATGGCATCATCATCCTCCATATCAGGGAATGAGTCCGTGTAGATGAAGCTGAGCAAATCCCTGAATACTGTTGCTTCCATGTCTTTGATGCGTATGACAGCGGCCTTAGTGGTGCCCTCCTTCATGTGGCCAAAGAGCTGTGACATGAAGACCTTGGATCGGGCAGCGAGCACACACCGGTGTGCAGCCAGCGTCTCGCCGGCGACCTCGAATTCCACATCGGCGCCCACCCCGGTCTGAAGGAGATGGTCAAAGTGTTGGCACATGATGTTAGGCGGGAGCACCACCTCGGCGTTGTTGCAGACCATAACGTCGCACCGGATGGTGAAACAATCATCCTTGAGATCCGCCGATTGTTCAAGGGCATCTATTGTGATAAACCTGTTGCTTCCCCAAGAGGAGCCAGCGAAGATGCACGGTTCCTCCTGACGAAGGTAGAGTGGATTCTGCTTCTCAGCCTGGTCGACAAAGGTGAAAACGAACTTGGCTTCCACGGGCTTCTTGTCGTCGGCACGGAAACAGGAAAGAGAGAGGGAAACGAAGTCGGCGCATCCGGAGTTTTCGCCGTTAGGGAAGTAGTCGATGTACCAGCCATGGCCTCCTACCATGAAGATACGAGAGCTGATACTGTCACCCGTGGGTGTCACCTTTTTGGTGCGTGAGTAGTCGTGGACCACGAGCAGGTGGTACCCGCAATTGTTGCCGGTGTCGACGGGCGACGCGGTGGCAGGGCACAGCTCACCGTCGGCCAGGACGGATACGCCGGCGAACGATGACATGGCCGACTCCACTTGTTGTGGCGATGTCGACATCGCTCGCTTGTCACCGGAAACAGATAGGGTTTAGTTTGGTTTTGCCGGCTGGTCGGGGGGAGTCTCAGGTTGATCACCAAGCCTAGCTATGATTACTGCGTGTGGCTATGCATGTACTTCCTCCGTCCCAAAATTCTTGTCATCCGTATCTAGACTAATCTAAGACAAGATGATGTTGTCCTACACGTACGGAAACTCCAAATCTACTGGTAGTACAACTCGTATGGCACGACGGAGGAGGACACAGGTTAATAATAAAGCCATATACAAATCGGAGGA